>NW_015150453.1:3599705-3621616 GCF_000732505.1 Cyprinodon variegatus | reverse complement strand
CTTTGTGAGACTACAAATGAGTACAAAGACTAAAGGTGTTGTTTCTAGAACAAACCTGCAAACTTTCTAAGTGATTATTGTGGCCGTTTTGCCCCTGAAACATGTACATCTCGATATCCCTGGAGCTTGTACTAAGGAGATATGAACCATCCTTACTGAACACTGTGCCCAAAATTAGAACTACAATGTGCCATTTAGATTTGAAAAGACCCAAGCCAAAAATAACAAATTCTTACAAAAAAAAAAAAAAAAAAAAAAAAAAAAAAAAAAAATCATTCTGGGCTCTTATTCAGTTCATCATGTTTGCCTCCATTTTTCTGGGAGTGTTGTACTGTAGTTGAGGCTTGTTCAGGCTGCTAGAAGGCGTCAATACCCCATCTCACAAAGGATTAGCCATTTTAATTACTTCCACCTCTCAGCTTGCACCATCTGCTTTAAGCCTGCATGGGCCTCCTTAAGCAACATGCTATTCAAATCATTTGCTGCAATCTGCCCAGTGTTCAAGTGATAAGCCACACTGAGGTGTTTTCTGGCCTTTGTAATCCAGTTTGCATTGAGCCGATAAGGTTTACTACATCCTGCAGTAATCTGTACTTGTTTGGCAAAACTCCAACCAACTTCTTCAAGCCGGGAGGGGGAGCTAGTGTGATAACGGCGACATATTTAAATACAATAACACACTGTAGTCAAATTGTTGATAAACATTTGCAGATTTAATAAGATATCCCTTAATATCAACCTAAACTTTTATGATTTAATCTTTTACTCTGTTGCAGCTGATAACTTCTACATAAAATGCTTGCTGCTTTTCTGGGTGAGTCATATTTTCACCATCGATTTTTAAAAGTTGTGCATACTCGAGATACAGTTTCCTGCCTAACACAGCAGATTTTAGTTGGCAGCAAAAGAAATATATGCCTTGAATGGGTTTTCATATATGCCTGTTGATGAAAAATAAGATGTTTACATGCTGAATGGCCTCAAATAATCAATGGCTGAGCAGAGAGAGTCAATAATTAGCAGAGAATTAAGCTGTACAGTTTATTCAAATAGAAGTATGCCTCTTAGCAAGGTTTGGCACAATCAATAGTCCTGAAACACAGTAATTGCTACCAGAAATGGCTAAAAAAAATCCATCATCTGCGATGTTTAGCTGATCCTATTAATTCCAACTGTAATGAGTATGTGTATGATTTATGGTGAAAATGTGTGACAGCCTCTCAGACAAATAACCTTTGAACCGCAAAATGATCTAGCCTTGAGAAAGAGAAGAAGAGAAGAGAGTCTGGTCATTGAACAGGGAAAATAAGGGATGAAGGGCTCATTATTGGCTTTTTACTGTCAGTCTCTGTGGCATCGATGACACTGAGGATCCGGTAATTCCTGTTGAGTGTAGCTCAGCCTTCATCACTCTTTCCAAGAGAGACAAAATGTGGAGAGAATATTATGGGGAGGTGGCAAGACAAAAACAAGACCAGGAGAGTGGAGCCAATGGCCTATGAGACAGAAACAAACACAAACTTTGGGACAAAAGGCTCAAATGCCGCTGGAAGTAATTTCGAACAGGGGGTGCTATGAAATTTTGTTGTTTCTTTTGAACAAAAGACCTATGAGCCTATAGGCCTATTTAAAATACAATAAAATTAAATAAGTAAATAGAC
The DNA here is from genome assembly GCF_000732505.1 of Cyprinodon variegatus. Classification (NCBI taxonomy): domain Eukaryota; kingdom Metazoa; phylum Chordata; class Actinopteri; order Cyprinodontiformes; family Cyprinodontidae; genus Cyprinodon; species Cyprinodon variegatus. The sequence goes on along the minus strand of NW_015150453.1, from coordinate 3,619,955 downwards.
TGAGATTCACAACTTTATTGTCATATACACTCTAGTACATGCAAGCCGGGTCTGTAACACACAGACATCATCAGTTCTCAGGTTAACATATGCGATATTAATTAAACTTCAAAATAACACTCTAGCAACATAGATTTGGTCAGTTGGCATGAACCTGAGATACTGTATTTATGTCACATGTGACTCTATTAGCTCTGAAAGAACACATAGAACACAAGATCAAAATAACACTCTAACAATGGTTACGTCAATAGATATGAAAGTGCACAGAGGCACCGTGCTCTTACTTTGAGCTACAGGCAGGTAGCCCTGCCTGGTTACAGGTGTAAAAATGTTCAGGTGAGCTCTGAGGTCATAGAGACAAAGTCTCACCTGAGCAGACAAATCCGAAATGCATTTCTTAGCCATATTTCCTCCTCGTTTCTGTTATTAGACTATGTAAATTTACTAGTCTGTTGCCACAAGCACGATGCTACACTCGAGCTTGCTTGACGTTGCCATGACAATGTAACTTCCATGAAGTTGGGTTGCTTAGGCCTCAAAATAATTAAATTAAAATCCAAATGCACGTAATAGTAAAATAAAAAAATGTAAAATAATTTCCTAAAATATTCATAATAAATGTATGAATTGCGCAAAGTATTTTTATTACTCCATCTCACCAACCCCACTTCCCGTCCATGATGCAGGCCCATGATGTATCCTTATACATGGCAATGTAAGTTTAGGCTACACATATCGATCACTATCAAAGACTCTTAAAGTTTATTGGTAGTTGGCAAATTTGTAGTGTTAGCATTGATGGTTTTATTAGTCCAAAGATGGACTGATTTAAGCTGAAGACATGATAAATTGAGTCCCCCAGTGCAGCTTTTACATGCAGAACTCAGCCTACTTTGACTTAAAGGAATAGTACACCCAAAACATGATTAGCCTTCATTTTCTACTCACCCCCATGCTGAACAAGACTCTGGAGTACTTTTTTGATATCTCAAATGCATCTGGAGATCTGGGAGGCTTCTTGCTGTCTGCTGACATTCAAATAATGGAGGTCTATGGCGCCCGAGACAGAAGGGTCCATAAAAGTCCACAAAAAACGTGTCAATATTCCTCCATACTGCTCGTCCAATGTATTCCAAGTGTCCTGAGTGGGTAGCATCCAGAATTTACTCGAAACAAAGTCATTTAGAATGTTTTTAGAGCATAAACAGTAGTGTATAGGATTTTCTGAAAGCGCGCGCCTGCGAGTTCACGACGCTACGGAAAGACCAAACCAGATGAAAGTGCGCATTCAGCTCGGCAAAGAACTCATGCTCTTCCTCAACACTGAAGTCCTCAGACATTTTTCTTTCATTGTTTCTTTCTTTGCACAGGTAAACAGCACATTTCTTCTTCTACGCTTGCATTATCGGCAGAGCAGACGCTGAATGCGCTCTTTCATCTGGTTTGGTCTGCCGGCTTCCGTAGCGTCGTGAACGCGCAGGCGCGCGCTTTCAGGAAATCCTATACACTACTGTTTATGCTCTAAAAACATTCTAAATGACTTTGTTTCGAGTAAATTCTGGATGCTACCCACTCAGGACACTTGGAATACATTGGACGAGCAGTATGGAGGAATATTGACACGTTTTTTGTGGACTTTTATGGACCTTTCTGCCTCGGGCACCATAGACCTCCATTATTTGAATGTCAGCAGACAGCAAGAAGCCTCCCAGATCTCCAGATGCATTTGAGATATCAGAAAAGTACTCCAGAGTCTTGTTCAGCATGGGGGTGACTAGAAAATGAAGGCTAATCATTTTTTGGGTGTACTATTCCTTTAACAATGCAGCAATGTCTTCACTGAAGAGTCTTGCTTATGCTCCGACTGCACACACACAAACACACAGAATAAATTTATGGTAATTCATCTTTGACTAACTTACAGCTATATTTCTTCTCTCTTCTTTAGAACAATAAATCAGTGGAGTGAATTGTTGTCATGGAGATGGATATCAAGCAACTGCAAAGTCTTAGTTGTGTTTTGTTATCACAAAGTGAGAAATATCCTGGTTTGAAAACATTTGAACATGTGTCCTCAAAGTGAAAGAAGCATTTAGGCAAATCGCAACATTTAGTCAAACCATCCTTTTAACCATGTTGCAACAAACAGGAGAGGAGTATGAGTTTTTGAAAAGAATTGTAAACTAAACAAAGTCACACAAGACACGTTATTAATTTAAAAGCACAGACAGGTAGTACAGTTTAGTCAAACTTAATATAATCCTAAATCAGAATTTTTTTTTTTTATTCATTTAATTCAGTTTATTTCTATAGCGCCAATTCACAACACATGTCATCTCAAGGCACTTTACAGTTCACCAGATCAAACAGTCAGATTAATTCAAAGTTTTTTTATCTAACGAAAACCAGTTGATTGCATCAACTCATTGACTCGAATGCAATCCCTCACACTAAGCATGCTTGTAGTGACAGTAGAAAGGAAAAACTCCCTTTTAACAGGAAGAAACCTCCAGCAGAACCAGGCTCAGTGTGAGCAGCCATCTGCCGAGACCGACTGGGGTTAAAGGAGACAGAAGCAGATATACAAAAAGCAACTGTAAATTAAAAAGAAGATTTTTTTTATTTTTTATTATTATTATTATTTTTTATTTATTTATTTACTTTTCGGACTTATCTTGTACAAATATGTTATAACCCCAGAACATTTTATGAATATTGCCAAAATTCAACATAACTTGCAATAATTAAGCTTTCTGTCAGTCTGCAGAATAATTTTTGAGAAGATAAAAGAAAGATAATGTTTAACAGCATTAAGTGTTATCTTGTCCACTGGAGCGTTGGGGTATCCTATTTTAACTATCTAATTTTATCTTATTCACAAAACTGTATGCAGGTTGGGGAGCATGTGTCTCTCTTCCTTCTTTTCTTCCAGAAAATGACCAACAGGTTCAGCTTCCACAGGTGAAGATCATTCAAGTTAATCAGGAAGAGCTAAAAAAAAACTGAGCTTAAAAAAAGTTCCCTGAGGCCGAGATAAGACTGTTTTGTGATAAACAGGCTCACATTCTTGCTGTGTTTGCTTCGTAAAGTGTGGTGCTTACAGATATTTTCCCCCCCTTACGATTAACTAGATATGATACCTTATTAACCTTTTAAGATCTTCTATGCTCCAGTTTTCTTCTTCATGGTTCCTACTGTCTGTGCAGATGAATCCTTTCGACACTTTCTTCAACCCTCTCAACCATTCCTCTGGCATTTTTTCTGTAGTTTCCTTGGTTTTATAACCCTCCTTGCTTTACTTCACTGCCTGTCAATGCTGTCTCTTGTTACCACTACTTACCATCACCCTTGAAGAAAAAGTACTCCATTCTCATTAAAGGTAACATTTGGCGTTTATCTAATTCCAGTAATTTTCATATCAATCAATAATCTTATAACTCTCCTTCCACTGTCACACTGGAACTCTGTTCCAAATATAAAGAAGCACCTCAATGAGTGTACTCAACTAGGAGGGGTGGAGGCCTAGTGGTTAGGGCAAAGAGCTTGGAATCATGAGGTTGAGAGTTCAAAACCCACTCCCACATTCTGCCACTTTGGCTCTCTGAGAAAGATAGTCAAAATCTATATTAAAATCTAGTCTTATCTTTAGCATCACATTGCCCATATGACTGACCTTTTTCCAAGTGCAACATCCTCTTCTGGAAGGCTTTACAATGTGAGCTAATGTAAAAAATAAGTCAATAACTTCCCAGATGATCATTTGGTTTATATGTTTTAGAGTTAAAAACCAAAAACATAATTGGGGGAGTGGTGGCCTAATGGTTAGGGCACAGGGCTTTGAATCCTGAGTTTGGGGGGTCGATCCCGGACTGCCACTCTGGGTCCCTGAGCAAGACCCCTAACCCCACACTGCTATCCGGGCACCGCACAATGGCAGTTCACTGCTCCCCAAGGGGATGGGTTAAATGCAGTGATAAATTTCTCTAATATGAGATCAATAATGTCCAATTTAATTAACGGTCTATATCAAATTCTAATGTCTTAACTTTAAACTCGCTATAGTTTGTAATGTGATTTGTTTTACTTGATATATTCAATTCATGCTATGCCAATGCAAGACAGTAAATTGTATTGTATTGTATCAACAAAACCTGTATATGTATCAGTTTGTAGATTTGTATTTGAACAACTTCAGTCATTCTACAACAGATTAAGAACTAAATTAGATGAGAAACCTAAGGCAGCAATTCGTTATTTGGTTTTGGCAAAAGTTGAATACCAGTTTATTTCCTCAGAAACAGAAATGACAAAGATAAAACTAAACAGCATGTATCTAATGTTCAGTTACAAAAACAGAATATATGGGCAATGTAAGAAAAGTTCTTTTTTTCCTATTCCAGCTTGGCTAGATTTATCTAGGGCACCTGGTGCGCACATGGCAACAGAGGTCCATTGCAGTTACCCCCTGTTGTTAGGCTGCGGGAAGACTTGTCTCACTGAAGCATGCATGATTAAAGCAGTAATGTAGAAAGACTATAGAGAGCATTAGTGAGAATATAAAGGCTAAATAAATTCATAGACTTGACTTGGGTATGGCTTCATAAGAGGACACATTTAAGAAGTACATGCTCTCTTTTTTGAAGTGCAAATCCAATGTTTATGTAATCGTGGCTTTTACATATAATGGCTCTGATTGTTTGTAATTAATGATGATTTTACTCTGCATTAATCAGTACTCCACTTGTGATATTGAGCTTCAGAAAGAAATTAATCTATTCCTTAATCAATCAAAGTGCCTAATGATGAAAAAAATAAATGTCACCGAAATGCCAAGAGATTTAATAGTTGCTGCAGCTCATGGATAAATTACATGAAATTCAAAGAATAATAGTAGATTTTATTTCAAAGGACGTCTACTGCAGTTTATAAGTTTTTGCATTTTTTGTAGCTCTCCCAATGCTTATATAAAAAAGCCTTTAAATATTTATAGAATTATATTTGGGGATGTACCAAACTTCTTTAGATATGCCATAACCTATGCAAAGAAAACTTTGCCTCTACAGTAATAGACAGGTGAGGGGACTTTTTATTAATGAAAAAAAAAATACTAATGTGAGCATTTTATGCTTTTATTTTATCTTTAATTTGTAAATCAGACCTTCACCTATTGGCTTGTAACTTAACAGCAGCTCAAAGACTTCTGGGGTACAAGGTGATTAGTATTGTGGCCAATAACATTAATAAAACATTAATTCATAATCTATGCAAGAGGCTTTACGTTTCGAATTGAACTACTAACACAAGCCATAACTTTTTGACTACTTTCTTTACCGTTGATAAACAATTCAAAAGAATCATACTGAGAGAAAATTCATATGATGTTATCCTAAAGATGTTTTAAATGTGTTTTAGATTTTTTTAAAGAGTGTCTAATGTTCAGATAATTGAAACTGATGTCATCACCCTAAGCACCGGCTCCCCTCATGGCTGCGTCCTGAGCCCCCTGCTGTTCACCCTGATGACACATGACCACGTCCCCATGTTCACCACCAATCACATCGTGAAGTTTGCGGACGACACCATGGTGGTGAGCCTCATCAGTGATGACAACGACCAGAACTACAGAAAAGAGGTGGAGCAGCTGGTGGACTCGTACAAAAATAACAGCCTGATCCTGAACAGTTTATTTTTGTATACACTTGTGTGTAAAAAATGACAATAAAATCTGTCATATAAAACAATGAAATAGGGCTGAAAAAATGTATTAATTATTTATTAATTAATTTAATTAATTTGTTATTTAAATAATCGTCAACTAATTTAGTATTGTTTGTTTACTGCATAGTTAATGAGTATAGAAACTATAAAATATGCATCAACAAATAGTGTATGTAACTGTGTTTTGCCACTTGCAGTTTTGTCTTTGCACTTGTACAAGTGTTTCCGAACGGTCAATTTTTTTTTTTTTATGTAAATTTGTTTCCCTATAATGTATTTTTTTTCTCTAAAATGAAACTTTCCCTCACCTAAAATCTAACTTATTTAAAATGTGAATTTGTTTCCTAAAATGTAAATTTGTTTGCTAAAATGTAAATTTGTTTTTAAAAATTTAAACTTTTTTTTCAAAAATACATTTGTTTCATAAAATACAATTTTGTTTCTTCAAATGTTATTTTGTTTTTTATTTGTTAATGTGTTTTTGAATTGTAAATGTGTTTTGCACTTCTATATCTTCAATAGATAAACATTCTGCATAATCTTAACTACTGAAAGAAGGCCAAAAAAGCCTTTTAAGAGATTATACTGTAAGTAAAAACTCAATCTCAAAGAATATCAGGTGTCAGTTTGCACCATCCGTCATTGTTTGAGCCAAAGTGGACTTATTGGGAGACAACTAAACATGTATATAGATGAATTCCCTAACAAGTTTGTATTTACTCAGCTGTTTGCCGCAAAAATTTGATAATTATAAATAAAATATTAGCTTAGATTAGCTTAGAATTTAGTAAATGCAATCAAGTATGTACATTGTTGGTCGAATAGGACTTTGAATTCATAATTTTATTTTAACCATCAAAAAAACTCTTTCAAACGCTAGCTTTATTAAAAGATTTAATATATTATTTCCAGTCCTTTTATTTAGTTAGTGCAGTAATTTACATTTTCAAGGTGTAGATCTGTATCTACTGCTCAAGATGAAAATATTGATCATCCCTCTGAAATTGTGCAATATTACCCTTTGTGCTATTAGTGTTTCTTAAATTTGCATGTTTTTAGATTGCTTACACCCACTAGTTTACACAACATGGCCTTGCTTTGAAAACAGAGTCTCAATTGGAAGGTTTTGTTTTTTGTAGATGAATCATCAAATGACTTCCAGGTGTGATGACATTCAGCTACCATATAAGGCACAGGTGGGCAACCTTGGTCCTCCAGGACAATAATCTGCATAGTTTAGATGTGTTCCTACTCTGACAGCTGATTCAAATCATTAAATTATCTTCTAAGCCTGTCAGCAAGTTATCAGCCTGCTAACTTTGAATTAAATTCAGACAGGTAGGCAAACTTCTCAGGCTATACTAAAACTGGAGTGTCCATTTGACGTCCTATTTAATTGGCCTTAGTTTCACAAACACCTTTTAATAATGTTACAAATATCTAAAAGATTAGATTTTTGTTATGTGAACAAACTCATAGTTAAATTAAGCTGCAAATTAAGCTGCACACTCTTCAGTATAAATCTATAAATACCTATAGTAGCAGACAAAGAAATGTGGTTGGAAAAAGATTTTTGAACCAGTTAATAAGGAATTTTAAATGAGATCTTAGAAGAGCTTGAACCTTTTTTTGTGTCACATTTATTAAAAATATATTTTTTTCTCTGTTTGCTGTTAACAAATCTTATTTCCACTGTTCCTCTCTGTAACCTTTTTGGTAGTGCTTCTCATTCTGTAGACCTACCGTATTTGCTTTGAATGAGCATACATTTATAAGCAATAAAAAACTGGAGCTTGGTAAGAATTTATAAGTATTTGTATTTTACACTGCTTAGTCATCCATGTTAGTGGTTCCAAGTAAGACTAGCTTCATGGTACAAAAAGAGGGAAAATGAACAAAACACATAAATACCGTGGAGACTGAGGAACTGGCAAAAATAATATCACTATTGGACAATGTCTCCCAACCCATAAAGCTGTTGCAGAGCTGGAGATCTCATTCAGTGACAGGATCCTGCATCCCATGGAGACAAAGGAGTTTTATCACAAATCCTTTATCCTATGCCCAACGAACCCCACAACTGTTTACATACTGTACCCCCTGTTATTATTCCATAAATATTCTGTACGTTTCCATATTTATTTCCATTTTCCAACATCAGCCTCACAGTCTCTGCCATACAATATTTTATGGGTTTCAAGTATTTAGTCCAATGTTCTTTTAAGATGTAAGTTCATCCTATTCTCCTTTTCTATTACTATCAATGAGAGTAGCAATCAACATAGTTTATTGGAAAAAAAAAAAATATCTGAAAAATGAGCCATGTTATTTCTTTGAAAGGATCTTTACTTTTGTATCCAGAGGACTAACTTAATAAGCAATAAATCATATTTTAATCTGTGTTACAGAGAAGCTAAAGTCAGCTCTCTTAGGGGTCAAGTGGAAAATATTCATAGAGTATACGTATATAGAGCGATACATTGCATACAAATAAAATGAATCACCCTACATGTAAAAAACACAATTTTATATAAATGTGATTCTTGAAATCAAAGTCAAGTTACGAAAGGATTGGGTGAATGCCCTTTTCTTGACCTTCATTTGTCTTTATCAGCTCTGAATTATGGTAATTACCAAATAATTATGCTCCACTTTATAGAGTGTGTGGGGTAATTTTAAAGAGACTATACATAAAACCTAGCCTTGCTTCCCACCCACATAGGCTGCACAAACATATCTCACATAACAAATATACACACTCTCAGTCCCTCAACAAAGTCAGCTCCCTGCAGTAGAGCACATTAAAAAACAATTAGAGCAATTTGATGTAGCTGTATTTCTCGGCTTCTTTCTGGCAGATACCCTTAGAGTCCACCTGCCTCCTCCAGGTGTCTGTAGAGTGGGAGGGAGGGGGACAGAGAAAGGAGTAATTTTACCAAATGAATTAATAGACAATGGACTCATACTGTTTTGAAGCAGTCAGTCATTTGTTGAAAATAAACTGATGTAAGCTATACAACATTGTAGGCTTTCTAACTGGACTACTAGGTTATTAAAGGACAAGGAAAGCAAGGATGAAAATTCCCAAAAAAGAACTTAAGATTTTACTATCAAGGTTCACAAAAGGCTAAACATGAGTTTATGTCTTCAGAGATTGAAATTCAAATAAGTTTTTAAAAGACGGGGAATTTATGTATGTATAGTATTGATTTTCATGTTTTGTTTGGTTTCTCATTAAAACCGATTGCTAAAGAGTGTCTCTAAACATTCAGAATTTAAAAGTCAGACAAACTGGCAGTGCAATGTAGTTAATTGTAGAGCTTTGAAAGAGAAAGAACCCTGAAAGACTACTGCTACCTAGTTACCCTGGTCTCATGAAAAGCACTTTAATGACATGTCATGCCATGCTGTGAACCATTACCACCCTCCATCTGTGAGGGGTGACACTCTAGTTAGGAGTTTTTGCTATTCATATTCATTTGGTGCTCCATTGATGAGCATGACATGGCACAAAAAGCCTAAAATGCTTTCTTATTTCCTACCAGAGTGCTAAGTAAGGCTAACTATTGAAATAGCTGTATTCATAAAGTGCATGTTTTTCATCTGAAACATTGATCTATTACCATTTACCAAATTTTATTTGTATTAGTATAATATCCTATGTTTAAATGTGTTTGAACAAGTTAGGGAATGCTCAAATGAGAGAAAAACTAGATTTTATACGAACCATGATATTTATTTAGACTGAAGATAAACATTTCTTTACGTTTTCACATACACTCATTCTTTCCTTTTAGAAATGAAAAACAAAGAAAGGCTAGAGAAAGTGAATAAGTATAGTTAATAAAAAGTGCTAACTTCAAATGCACATGATCAAAGACAAAACATTAGCTAAAATTGGGCATTGGCAGAACCTTTAACATTTAGTTCTTTATGTATAATGTATACTGTTCCCCAATGTCACAATGCTGCTGTGTTCCTCGTTGCTTAAAAGTTCTTCCTTTAAAAGACTGAATGATTGTAAGAAGGTAAAGATGTTGAGGGAATCTGGAGGAATTCTTTAGGTAAAATCGATATGATTACATCCGACAGAATGGTTTATTCCAACCTTTTTGATTTCATTAAAATCATAATTCTTATCAAGTAGTCATAAGGACCGGTTTGATAAAAAAAGACGACTTTGGTGTATGGCTATATTTGGGACATTGAAAGTGGCATTGACTCTTGTTTATCTAGAGGAGGAATATGTGGCGTATATAATATCTGTAGACAGTATTGGAATTTCAGCTACCTTTATTTAAAATTAAGGACTTCATTTTGCAAAAAAAGAGACAGCTTGTTATAACTATAACCTCTCATTTTATGTTAGAGTTAATATGGAAGCCATTTATAGCTACACGCTTTCTTAAAGGAGATAATAAGGCACATCCATAAAGGATTATTTTTTATATTAATAATGACAATAATCCCAACTGAAAGGTTCAATCAGTGGAGGTTTTAGAAGATTTGATATGGATGCAAATCAATGAAAAAATTTGGATGCAGGGTTGCAAAGCTGGACCTTTTAAGCAAAAGTATAGACATAGGTCTCTTAAGTTCAAAGCAAATATTTCCAATGATTTTCATGATGTTTTTTTTGTTATATGTGTTGATTCTGACTGCTTGACTATTCCGGGAGACTTCAATATTGACATTGACAGTTCTGACACATTGATGTTATTAAATCTCTTGGTTTGATGTGATAAACAGCAAAATCCACAAACAAGGACAAATATCAGCGCTAATTATCACTACAAACCTAAATAAGGTGCCTGCGTTTATATTATAATTGCTTTAATTGGTTTAAAGGTGGTAATTAACTAATTAAATAAAACAAAGAGAAAGACAAATTAAAAAGCCTTTCGTTCTAAAGTCCAAAATACAACCGAAAAAACTAGAACCCTAAATAACACGGTCATCGAATAAAATCTACAACAATGTACAACCAGTATTGTGCTTGTGACTGGGGGAAAAAAAACCAGCAAAAAACATTGGAACTATTTACCAATTTCCATTACTTAAATTTTTCATCCAAAAATTGAATTCTAGTTACTTTTCAAAATAAATATTCTTAAAAATGCATCCATTAATGCCTTCATAACTCAAGTTTTTTTGTTGTACAAAATAACAACTCAAGCACAAAGTAGTTTTTAACCCTTTTTTTTTTTTTTTATCGTCAGACCAGGATATAATTTCATATAAATAGAAATACAAAGCATAGCAGCTGCTCAAAAGTTGCCAAAATGTATACACACCACAGGGTGATGGAACAAAGTTATTAAAAAAATGCATTAGATTATTAATTACTGACAAAATTAATGGAATTACTGTAACTAAATACTGCAAACCACTGTAAAATCCATTGAAAAATATTCTTTTATTTCTAATTTACTGTTTTTGTCACCTTGTTTTTACTCTTTTAATTTAGATTTAAATTTAATTTAACAATATGGAGCATGTAAATGTGCCAACAATTTTACTTTCACTCTTGTGACAACAGGACGAACACAATCAGTTTCCTTTCATAATCAGCCAGAAAGTGGTCGGCCCAATCAGAGTCATCAGTGAAGTAGATGTTTTTTGTCTGTGCTCTAGGATAATTAGCCAATTTCAACAAGAAGCTGAATTAGATGATTGATTAGCTCAAAATTGGGCTACCCAAAATGTTGGCGTCAAGCATCATCACTTAACTGTATGATGCCAGGAGAAAGGAGTTTGGAAATGCTTACCCTTTTTTCTAACTTCTTGGATGCAGTAATCATATTTAGAGCAAAGAGTAAAATGTAGTGCCAAGAAACAGCAGTGTGGAAAAAGACGTCAAGTGGTTTGAAAACGTGTTTTGTGTGAAAAAGAGCCTCATTGGAGGCAGAATAAAACATCCTTTCAACAATTTCCTACTGAACTCCAAACAGCCATGGCACAAAGAGTAATCGTCCACAGATGTTAGAGGGCAGAAGCACAGACATCCATCAAGTCTGTCACGGAGCTTCCCATGTCTCTAAAGAAACGAAACACCCTGAAAACCAAATTAGTGCACAATTGTTCTGGTTTGTCAGTGTCCCACAATTGACCCTTTAGTGCAGAGTTTCCCATCCTTTAGCCACAAAACAGTATCTCGTTGTCCTTTGGAAGCAAAGATTGACACATCCAGCCTGGCCTCTTCAAAGACTCCCTGGTCTCTTACCCACATGTGCATTGTCTCGTATGCCCTGCCTCGTTGGAGCAGTCAGCTTTATTCAGGCAGGATCATGGGGGGGCATTTAGTCATGCACTGTCAGCTCTGCTGTAGTCTTTCGCCTCTCCGTGTGAGGTGTGTCAGGGGAATGACACACATTCAACCCAACCTCATCCAGGTCTGGCATGCATGAAAACACACACTCAAACCTGCACTGTGACAAACAATATCACATGTGAGGGTAGGTCATCGAGGAGGCTTGTCAAAAAGACCAATACTGGAAGAGCTACATGATGAAATTGTGCTGTTTTCGAGAATAGCACAATATTGAAGAAAACAAAAAGAGAGCAACAGAATGGAATGGAGTTCCTAAAACATGTGTCTCCTAAAAATGTGACTCCTAGTAATTGACATATAAAATCAAATTTCCAGCTACTTCCAAGTAGCCATGGACAAAGCTAATTTTTAAAAACAAAGAAATGCAGAATATCTTGTGGCAGTAATTGCTATTCAACAACTCGAGTTTGAACCTGAGTTTGCAGCTTATCCAAAACCTGAGAAAAGTTTTGTATTTACTACTTCAATGTGTGTATTCTTTGTCTCAAAACGGACTATGTGCTCTGATCTTGGTTCCTGTTGTCCCACCTCAGTACAATTGTGGGAGAGCAACATGTAATAATAACAACCTCAGCAACAGAACCTGCGGATTGTTTTTGCATCAGTTTGCATAATTTTTTGTTGGAGCTCCTAATGTTTCAATGCTTCTGTTCCTTGCCATGATTCTTTGTTTCTCCACTCTTATTTCATCTTCAATTAGTCTCTTCTCCTGTGTATTTTGTGATACCTCACACTTGTATTAACAATGCAACGGATGCACCAGGATTAGGAAAACTGTGATAGTGTCTTTACTGTATGATGTGAGACCCTCTCACTCGACTAGCTAAAAGGTCAGAAGAAAGTAATGGGGAAAAAAAGAAAGATCAATCATTCACAGCAAAGGGGAAGAAAGTCCTTCAGGTCATAAGGCAGCAGAGCAGCCTCAGACCAACACACAGCCACCACTACATTGAATATTGACTTTATTTTCTGAAATTGTTGTGTCTAGCTGACCAAAATAGCAGACGGCCGACCAACAACAGGTAATAACAAGCTTCATTAGGAAATCTGACACCAATCAGGACTGAGAATATTAAAAAGTATGCTTGTTGGCACTGCCGGAAGATTTTATTATTTAAATTTGTAATAAATAAGTACATATCCGCCCTTTTCAGTTGCCATGGAAAGCCTGGGTAGCTTTTCCATACACATTTACCCTGGTGACTTAATTTTACTGGGAAGATGCATCCGTGGTTGGATTGGGCGGGGCCCCAATACTACACTAAAATGGTGGTGTTGGCTTGGGCGAGTACCAAAAAATAGGGCACCGATAACATTTTGAGAGCAAAAAGTTTATTCAACTATTCTCACCCATTCTAGGCAAATTTGTTTGTATAGCACAATTCAGTACAAAGACAATGCAAAGTGCTTTACATGATTAAAATATGTGAAAATAAAACAGAATCAAAGCAAGTAGGAAAAAAATAAAAATAAGTTAAATAAAAAAATGCAGAAACAAAATAGGAATAATAAAAAAAGTTGGACTAAAGAAAATAAAAAAGTTGAATTAATGATGTTTCAGTTGAACTGTTTAACTAGAACGGTCGAAGGCAATCCTAAACCGATGTGTTTTTAGTCTTGATTTAAAGCAGGGGTGTCAAAGTGGTTGCAGAAATGGCCGTGTGGCTGCAGGTTTTCTTTCCAGCCAAGCAAAAACACACCAGACTCTAGTCATCTCATCAAGTCATCATTTTCAGATTGGACTCACTTGATGAGATGACTGGAGTCTGGTGTGCTATTGCTTGGTTGGAAAGAAAACCTGCAGCCACACGGCCCTAACTGGAACCACTTTGACACCCCTGATTTAAAGGAACTCAGGCTTTCCGCACTTTTACAGTTATCTGGAAGTTTGTTCCAGACAATTGGAGCAAAGGAACTAAATGCGGTTTCTCCATGTTTAGTTCTGGTTCTAGGTATGCAGAGCAGGCTGGAGCCAGAAGACCTGAGTGATCTGGAGGGTTGATACACTGATAGCAAGTCTGTGATGTATTTAGGTGCTAAGCCATTCAGAGATTTATAGACTAGTCTATTCTCTGAGATACAGGGAGCCAGTGTAAGGACTTTAGAACTGGGGTGATGTGCTCTTCTTTCTTAGTCTTAGTAAGGACACGGGCAGCAGCGTTCTGGATCAGCTGCAGCTGTCTGATCCACTTTTTAGGCAGACCTGTGAGGTAGGCAATAAAAAGTTCTACTGGATTCACTTTGTATTAGTCTTTTTCCTGCTTCACAAAGGTAGGCAGCAGCTTGACAAAGCCATGATGGCAATTATTTTACATCCACATAGTATGCAGCTCTTCATATATTTACACACATCAATTTCAAACAGATGATATCGGTATGGTATCAGTATTGGCCGATACTACGCAGCCATGTATAGAGTATCATATCGGGGCCAAGCTTGGTTCCTCACGACTATTTACATAACAAGGTTCCTCTCCTCCTAGTGACGATCTACGGTACTACTGCTCTCCAGAAATAAACAAGCAAATCAACATGGCGGCGCCCAGAACATTCAGGAAATTTGATAGTCAGGCTTAGAAGGCCACCTTTGGTGAATTAACTTGACAAAGTCGGCTTTTGGGAAGAGGATACGACAAACGACAGTCTAATCAGGGCTTACAGACACAGGAAACAACGAAGAAGTTTAGGTACATCACACTACTAAGCAAAATCATCACTGGAAATCATATAGCAAGGTAGGAAGGCTAGTATTTTTATGAATGTCTGAAGTTTCATGATTACAGAGACAAGGAGATGATGCTGTCTGCTCATGCGCTCTTTGTTGTCTGAGAACTGAGCCAGAAATTAACTGCGCCGGGCCCTACTGATGAACTAGAACCATGTTAGCACGGTTCGGTTGGGTCTAGCATGGTCCGGTTAAATTTTGCGTGCCATTTAAACTCACCAGTTAACTCGGTTACTGTGCTTGGACCAATCTTGGCACAGTTTCAAAAAGGTAGCATAAATGGGGCTTATATCTCCTAGGGCATTTTGAGGGGTGGGGTTGTGCACAGCTGCAGTGCTTTGTTCTACCAACAGCAGAAATAACGGATCAAGGTGAGAATACAAACATTATTTTGTTCTCAGGAGTTTTTTATAAAGTATGTTTTAAGGTGTTTTAAAACAAAATACTCCTCAGAGCTTCATTTGGGTAGTCAATTTATCAAGAAATAGCTTACTTTTAAATTGGTATGGAAGAGGTTGAGCACCTTGCTGTCAGGCAAGTGTTACTGGTTACTCAGTCGGGTTTTGAAGGGGGATCTCTGGCTATGTGCAGTTCTGTCAGCCAATTAGTCAAGCATGACCGGTTAATTATTTTAACAAAAAAAGTTTTAAGGTGCCATCAATCGTCAAAGTACAACTCAAATCTTTATCTATTTTGCCATAAATCTTTGACATTTTAAGTTCATGTAGGTACTAATTATGGTATTAGTCCTTTTTGCAAGTTTGAAGGGGAATATTCTAATGAAGTAATGATAAGACGGAGTACTTTCCCTTTTTCTTGTACAAACAAGAAATATACATTTCTTTAGACTGCTTTTCATGTAAACTTAATTTAGTGAAGTAATCGCTCTTTATACATGTGTAAATATACTTTGTTTCATAGTTTTTTTTTTTATGCTGACAGCATTTGCAAGCAGAGGGTTTACAAATTGTACTGGCATAGTTAATGGAACATTTTTGGCCCACACATGGAAACAAAAAAGAAGGATTTAATATACTTATTTGCAGAGACTCTCAGGCTAGCAAACAGCAGTTAGTTAAGAAGGGTCTAAGAAAGAGACAGATTGGTCACTTTGGTTGAGATTGCTGATTGGAGCAGGTACCAAACCTTGTGCTGTTTTTTGAGCTGACAGAGTCAAGGTTTGAAGATTATAGATGTCCTGGAAATGATGAGGAGAGGGGTTTGTGTTTTTTTATGAAGGTCATTGGGAAAGTGTGGAATTAGAGGATGAGAATGGGAGGCTGTGTAGGTACCATTAATGTTTTGGTTTTTTTTGTTTTTTTTTTTCAGGAAACAGGCGGCTTGAGTCTAACAGAGGGGTGGGTAATTCCACTTTCTGAGGGCAATTTCCTGCAGCCTTTTGATGTTTCCTTGGTCCAGCACTCCTGAATGAACAAATTAGATGATTAGGAAGACTGTGGGGAAATTGTCTGCTTACTAAGTCAGCCCAGGCGTGTTGTAGCAAGGATGCATCAAAAGTTGCCGGACACCAACCCTCGAGGACAGGCATTGCCGTTACCCAATCTAATGGTTAGGTGGACAATCAGGCAGTAAGAAGCACTAGAGCCACTCCTTAAATATCCAGCCACTGATGAGTAGATCAGGATCAGGTGTACCTCTGGTCAATCTTCCAGCAGCAGTTCACAGAGTGGACAGTTTGCCCACACTAAAAATAAAACTCAGATAATCAGGAATACAACATAGATGTTGTCTGTTTTAATATGAAGATCTGTCCTTCAAGTGTTCACACTGTCTAAAAACAGTTTCTGATGTTCTGTAGATATAAGAACTACTTTGTTGTTATTATTATTATAGAAAAAACTGTGAAAATCAGTTTTTAATGAAGCAGCAATTCTGGCCAAATGCAGGTTGATAAAACATAAAATTATCATTGTTATTATTATTGATGTTCAGGGATTTATCTACTGCTGGTCAGCAATGGGGGTAAAGGGAAACCAGTTAAGTGTTTTTTTTTATGCCACCCACTAGACTGAAGGTCTATTGCAGTCATTCTAAGACCGAATGTTTGGGGGGTTTAGATGAATGGAAACGGCACACTGAGGAATTTCCCTGGATTTCTATTACCCATCTTAAATAAGTCATGGGGTTTTAAATCCCAGAGCTTTCAACTGAAAATGCTATTAATGGAATGTAGTCACAACTACTAATGACACGGCCAGATTATTTTAAGTTTATCTTTCTTTTTCTTCTTACTATGCAAAATATCCGTGTTTTGAAACAATTCTTCCAAGGGGATACATGACTCCAATAGGCTTTAAACCTCAAAGAATTGGAGCTCATCACCAAAAATAAACTATCAAACTGCAAGTGGAAACGTGACAAACGGGTCAGCAATCACCGGACGAATGTCTAAAGGCCAATTTATGCTTCTGACGCATAGCCTCTGCAACCGTCAAATCTGTCTTTGTGCGTGACCACGCCCCCCGCACAGAGGTTCTGCCACCGTCGTCGTGCACCTCAAAAAAATCCTGCCTACGAGTTGGACTGTTGCAAACCTGCGCAGACCTCAAGCGGAAGTGCGCAGACAAAAAGCAGCTGTGATTGGTCCTTGGAATGCCTTTACGGCTTTCTGTGTGGTAGTCCTTCTCGATTTGGAGGCGGGGCGTGGCATTTTTAAAAGCCAAGGAACAACTACAATGGACAACTACGATGAAAGGTTAATCGAGGAGCTTCGGAAGTACAACCACTTGTACGATGCCTCAGACAAATTCTATAAAGGTGCCAAGGTCCCTGCCAAAATGAAGTCCTTGTGACCGTCCGCCGAAGTACTCGCGAGTTCTCCAATAGACTTTTCCTTGCGCTTTGGCTGGAAAAGCTTTGCGTCCCTTGAAATTCCAGACCGATGGTGCAGAAGCATACCAGCAAAACTGGTTCGTGACCAGACCCAAGCGACATTTGATGTGTGTGGTTGCAGAAGTCTAATCTGCCCTTAAGAAAGACTTTTTTTCCGGGTTTTATTGTCATTATACTGTCACAAGTACAGCGCAATGAAATTAACTCTCTGCATTTAACCCATCTCATGCTCTAACCACTAGGCCACCACTTCCCATGTGACTATTAAATAATCTTTTTTTAAATGAAAGAAATTTTAAATCTAAATCTGCGAGGCATATGGATAGTTTTTTTTGCCCTACTCTAAAACTGAAAACACCACCCCCTGTTAGCCTAGCTTTTGAATGCAATTTATTGTTATACTCTTCTCTTTCTCGTCTACAGTCAGTGATGCTACTGCAGCTTTGTTGTCATTCAAGTGTAATTAAGAAAAAACTATGCTGTTTGTTTCCCCTCATGTAATTCTCATTTAGAGGAAAAAGGTTTTTCTGAAAGAGAGATTCATTTGTGAGCAACAAGAACTAAAAAACAGCAAGATGGAAACAAGTGAATCTAATCCAATGTAGTCACCCAATTTATAGCTGAATGTGCTGCAGCTCAGCACTTTGGTTCAACTAATGCAAACTAAATAATTTTTTCAGTTAAAGTTTAATAATTATTTGTCCTCTTAAAACCTTTTTCTTCATTAGCTGTGTATGATATGACATATGCTGTATGTTGTAGACAGCCATGTGTTAGTCACTGTTTAAACAACATCGAGCTAATGGCAACTTAGCACTCATTAGCTATTCCTACAGCATGTCCTATCCGCATATGGAATGTAAGCACAGCCTTGAAGTTTTATTAAAGGGAAGTAATATACAGGAAGACTAAGTCAGTAATCCCTTCTCAGCTCAGATCACTGCCTTTAATAATGATAATGGTAAGAGGAATTAGTTTCAGTCCGTCATTTTCACACAAACACATATTCAGCCATCTTACGAAGTGTAAACTGTAACTTTAATTACAGACCAAATCCACGCATACACACACATACTGAAAGCAAAACGACATTTCAGAATGTGACAGAATCTGGGTGAGAAGTAATTTCCCCTCATTGTTATTATTAGATTAACGTTTGTTTTATTTGAGTGAATAAATTGGCAGCTTATGAAATGAATGCCATAAGCCAAACTCTAATACATATCTCATTGGTCTCCTGTCATAAGTTCTTGATTATAATATGTAGAATGAGTTTGCTGGTGGGGGAGTCCTATCATTGCCACCACACATCTTATGGGACACTCACTTTGCTTTAAGGGGAGAAAAGCAACGAAGGAGAATTCAGATTTCAGGGACTTTTACTACATGACACAAAGATGATGACTAAATTCTAAATGGAAAGTAGCTGAACTCTTTAGGGATGATTACAAAAACAAAACAGTGTGACTACAGAGTAAACTGTCTCTCTGTTTGCTTTGGAAGGAAAACCAATTATTGGATGTGGATGCATTAGTCTAGTTTGTCACCAAACACTTTATTTTAGGGTAAAGATTCAGGAAAGCAGCAGTTGAAATTAACAAGCCTCTTTGAAATTTATGTTTCGTGGGAGGTGCTGATATACACAACCCCATTTGCAGATTTCATGGGGTTGTGAAACATGTTTGTGTCTTTTAAAAGCTTCCCTTCATTTCCTCTCTTTGATTGGTCGACTGTTGAAATAAACCCAGCTGGGGCCGTTTGATGACTTTAGCTGTGAAGGATAATTGGTTCATGGGGATTATCCCCCTCCAAGTCACCTGCTGATGGAGCTCAGACTGACAAGGTGAAGCTATCTGGATCCAGAGAGCATTCAGCTCTGCACCAAGGTACTGCTTAAAGGACAACTCACCCCCAAATCAACTTTTCTGTTAATAAACAGTAAACATTGATGTCTTAAATTGCTGTCTACTTGTCTCTTGCATTATTTTGACATCTTAGTTCACACTGGTTCAAATTCTGCTTTTGTGTCTAAAAATGACTGTTTATAGCCCTCCTTATCTTTAAATAGTGTGTTTCATTTGACTATGAATCTGTGTTGCTCTTAGCTCCAGAGGTCTTGTGTCAACATCCAGATAGACTGATTTTAGCTTTGTTGGTTATAAAAGCAGCTCTGTCTTAAAAATGCCTCTAGATGGAATCGGAGCTTGCTTGTGTAAATTATTAGTGAGCTGGATGGCAACCACAAGACAGGCTTAAATTGGAGGCAACTGCACCTTTGCTCATTTTGTCTGAAAATGTTCCAACACCTATCCAGGAGTCTTTGTTAGTTCTGTTGGCTCGCACCAGAGAAATCTGTCATTGGAACACTGATGGTTTTAAGCAGCATGGAGGTCTGTTGTCCTAAGTACAGTCCAAGTCTGTGTCTGTTTGTCTGACTTAATCACTATATAGGGCACTATATAATGGTTACGCCATTTCAGATGATTGTTCGAAAGTTTAGTGGATGAAAAAGTAGTGGGCTTGTAATTTCCCACAATACACCTTGAAAAGTACTGATCATCCATAGTAACTAGATGAGCAGATATATCATATGCAGTGGTGACAAATAACAAAGATGATG
>NW_015150453.1:3498882-3598880 GCF_000732505.1 Cyprinodon variegatus | reverse complement strand
CATTATTTTGACATCTTAGTTCACACTGGTTCAAATTCTGCTTTTGTGTCTAAAAATGACTGTTTATAGCCCTCCTTATCTTTAAATAGTGTGTTGCATTTGATTATGAATCTGTGTTGCTCTTAGCTCCAGAGGTCTTGTGTCAACATCCAGATAGACTGATTTTAGCTTTGTTGGTTATAAAAGCAGCTCTGTCTTAAAAATGCCTCTAGATGGAATCGGAGCTTGCTTGTGTAAATTATTAGTGAGCTGGATGGCAACCACAAGACAGGCTTAAATTGGAGGCAACTGCACCTTTGCTCATTTTGTCTGAAAATGTTCCAACACCTATCCAGGAGTCTTTGTTAGTTCTGTTGGCTCGCACCAGAGAAATCTGTCATTGGAACACTGATGGTTTTAAGCAGCATGGAGGTCTGTTGTCCTAAGTACAGTCCAAGTCTGTGTCTGTTTGTCTGACTTAATCACTATATAGGGCACTATATAATGGTTACGCCATTTCAGATGATTGTTCGAAAGTTTAGTGGATGAAAAAGTAGTGGGCTTGTAATTTCCCACAATACACCTTGAAAAGTACTGATCATCCATAGTAACTAGATGAGCAGATATATCATATGCAGTGGTGACAAATAACAAAGATGATGTAGGCACCGTGCGGGAGGTGGATTCATGAGACCAACGGGGAGCAAATTGTAGTGAGTCCACTATATAGTCCTCACTCAATATAGCGATTGAGGGATTTGAGGGTTAGGGCAGACTTTTGGAGACAGCCAAAGCACAGCAAACAACAGCAAATCAAAAACCCACCTGCCTTGGGTTTATGAAGCCTGTTGTTGTGTATGGACTATGTGTTTGACCATTTGAATCATGATTCAAAAGGCCATTTCATTACAGCATATATACATCATAATGATGGTTCTCAATCCTGTTTTTCAAGTACCACTGCCCAGCGTCTTTAGGTGTCTCATTGCTGCACCATTCCAGACTTCAATGAATCGGCCGTCTGCAGCACCTGAGGGCTGCTTTGGGCTCTATGTAATTACTTGAATCAGGTGTGCTTTAAAAGAGAGACATCTAAAACATGCAGGGCAGTGGTACTTGAAGACCAGATAGAAAACTACTACATTATAAAAAATTATATGTGTAATTATGACTATTTAAAATAGTAATTAGATTTGAATCTGTCATACTTCTTGGATTAGATTGTATGATTCTATGATATATTATTACTACTATATATGTATGATTACTTAAATACGCTGATCTAGGTCCCATGGGTTTGGCTGTTCAGTGGCTGCTCAGTCAGCTTGTCTCTGCGTTGTGGTGCATTCATGAATTTCTGATCTAAATGGAGAATCCAGGAAACAGTTTTAACTTTGTTTGCTCCAGGTCTGTCCTGTTCATAACGAATAAAGCCTTCTTTTTTTTGTTTTGTTTTTGTATTGAAAGAAGAGAGTCAAAAATTCTTGAAGTGTTGCTGTGTTGTTCACCACTGTGCCATCATTGTTTTGGCATGATTGACAAACGTTAGACAGCTGTTAGGCAATTGCTCGATTTAACTACTGTCAAATTCTTATTCTTAGGCCACCAATACTCAGAAAAGATGTGCAAAGCTGTGATCTAAATGTCAGATTATGATGGTGTTTTTTTTAGGGGGAGAATATATAGATAGGCATATTATTATTATTGTATTTTAATGTTGTTTGTTCATTTTAATAAGAAAGGGTGACTTTAATTATCAGCCAGAAAAAAAGAATCTTTGGTATTTTTTTCTAATATTACCATAGCAACATAATTTATACCAATGCTGTTTCTTCTGCACTTTGTTGTTCAGATTTTGGGTATGACATTTCTTTATCAGAAAATAGTTATAAGGAGTCCATTGATGTAAAACTTTTAAAAAATTTTTTTGTTCGTTCTTTTTATGTAAACAGCACAGGTGTATTTTTGTGTACAATGTGTGACTAGTTAAACTCCTCTCTTATTTGAGTACATTTCTAATAGTGTACATCCAAACACTGTACCTATACTGTACTTTTCTTAAACCGTGTTTTGCTATTTGCCATGTTGGTCGTGGATTAATCTACAAACAATCTTAATGATTTTCTCTTAGCTAAATCTCTTTTGTTGACTTTATAAGTAGAGTGAATAATCCAGACTTCTTATCCATGTTTTTTTGTTGTTGTTGTTTTTTTAGTTTATATATTTGAATTCTTATGCCCAATGTTAAGCTCTGTGTTCTAACTTTGAACTTGTGTTAGATTTTATCCATTTTATATCTTAAAAGGTTCCGCTGAAAGAATGAGGTATTGTGTCTGAGTGAGATTACCTAAGGCCTTAAACCAGACAAAACTTTCAAGTACAGCTAAATAAATTAAAACTTTGTGAACATTTCAGCAAAGGAATTTGTTATATATTAAATAGATGTATTAAAACCAGAGTTAAATATTCCAAACTCTTACTAATTTTAAGTTTTCATTTAGTGTCTTAAATCAGCCTATTATAATGAATCTGAATAACATGTAACTAATATTGTTCCAAATCATTATTGAAAAAAACAAACTCAAAGATCACTTCACACTGATGAAAATGAACTAGCTCATGTCCATAATTCACTTTTCACTGTTCACTTGCCCATTTCATTGGGCAACGTAGGCCACAATCATACACAATATAACCTCATATTTCACCCTTTAAAGGTGTGATCATAATATATAGAAAGAAATGGAAAATACTTGATGCAATCAAAACGTACTGCATGTGTAGCGAAGCCTTTATTTAGCCAGATTGCACAGTACCTTAGAAAAAATACAGGTACTTTCACGTTCTGCTGAAAAGACCTGTATAAAAAATTATTTCTTATGTTCTTCATTCAGTCAGAGATATTTCCCGAGATTGCTCCGATGCTTTAACTCGATGTGTCGCTTTAAAAATTTGAGTTTTTTTCTCGTCCGGGTCTTACTTTGTTAGTTCATAAAACTCTGCCAAGCCATCAGAAACCACTACTGTAGATCACTCTCAATCGTGCAGACTAGTACTAGCAGTAGACATGCTGGTCTGTCATGTTGTTTTCCCTAATAAGGGCCATAAAAACCTGACGTTATCCAATGAAAAGTGTCCTTATCAAATGAATGTGAACGTGAGATGCATGTGTTGCTCATTATTCTCAGAGTGAATGTTGCACTCATTCACATTCATTACTTAAAATCTGATCCGTTCAGTTCACCGTTCACTAAAAACATGAACGTATTCATTGAACGCCGTTCATTGAAAGCATTCATGCACAACACTAGATACAATTAATGCGTAATGCCCACTGTCCACCCCTCTGCTATCATTTTTATCTTCTCTCTGAAATCAGGAACAAAGATTTTAGAGACTCTGCTCCACACATCATAGCTTCCAAACAGCAGTCCCTTTGGAGAACTTCTTATTGAGAGCTGATTCTCCTACAACATCAGTAAGAACCCATTCTTCTTCATCAGCATCATCAGCAGCAGCAGCATCATCATCATCAAACATTATTTAAAACAACCTTGTGCAGTTCTGGGACCTGCTCAGTAAGAAAGATGTCTGTCTGTAAATGTCCTGTACCACAAAGCACTTTATCAAGCCCAAAGACCCATTAAACCATTCTCACACGCATTCATACCCTGATGGTGGCACCCTAAGTTGTTGCAATAGCTGCCCTGGGGTAGAATGATAGAAGAGTGGCTGTCATACAACCTGCACCACCAACAGTATGCAAGAAGGTGTCTTACTGAAAAACCCAACGATGGAGATGCATGGAGCAGTTTCTTAAACTGGCGGCCAAACAGTAAGAGGATGAACCCCCCAATAACTGAAGCGCTGTTGCCAACATTACAGTTATGTGAAAAGACTGCTTAATTCATTGTCTGTTCTCTGTTGATTCCTGCAGCAGCACCTCACAAATAAATATAATTAAAGCTATTATTTTTTACAAGAACTGAACTACAACCTCTACTAGTCTATATTAACATGTATCCAAGAGGATTTGAATGTGA
The DNA here is from genome assembly GCF_000732505.1 of Cyprinodon variegatus. NCBI lineage: Eukaryota > Metazoa > Chordata > Actinopteri > Cyprinodontiformes > Cyprinodontidae > Cyprinodon > Cyprinodon variegatus. The sequence continues at coordinate 3,594,858 of NW_015150453.1, read as the reverse complement.
TTTTACTGGCTCTTAGTAATCTTAATAGACGTCTGGCAAACTTCAGCATGTAATAAAACTTTATGCATATTTTATCCAAAGGGTGATGATAATGATAAATGTGATGAATCTGAAGACTTTAATCATGACACAAAAAGTTATTACCACTCCATCGCTAAAATGAACCATACTGATGAGAACAATGTTAGTCTGTTGGGTTTATGGAGCGAATCGGGAGAGAATCTGCAATTCAAAATAAGAACTTCATTAAAATATCTCACTTAGCTTCATATTTTATTAGAATTCATGAGCTAGTGTCAAATAAACAGAGAAACTGAAGAAACAAGATGACAAACTGTGTCATCAAATCCTTTCGCAGAAAGTGCTGAACTGAAGGTTGTCAGCACTCTTTAGATGGCTGCTAATAAAAAGATGGACTTTTTGCATTATTCAGTTTTAATAGATAATCATTGTTTTTGGGCTTCCTGATTATTATCAGAGAAACATTTTCAACAGCTTTTCTGGGTTCATATGTTATTGTCTTTGCTTGGCTGGAACCAAATAATACAATTTGACCCCCTCCCCTTTTCCTCCCTTTGTGATCATACTTCAAACTGACACAGTGTAATCTCAATTTCATTAACAGAGAAGCGGAGGCACTCATACTCTGTTGCATGCTCAGTTAGTAGTGGGCATCATTTTTTCGATAGACTTTGCCTATTTTTTCTTGCATGTATTTTGGTTTATTCATCTTTTCAAAGCAAACAAACAATTATGCAAATAGCACTCAAAACCGACCTACTCAGCAGATTTCAAATGATTTTTCTGTCTTTTTTCTTTCAGCCTATGTTCTGCTCCTTGTTTTTTTTCTCTGTTTTTGATGAATCAAGTAGATCTACAGGCTATGCATCAATCTGTGTCGTCTGTCAAGAAATGAATAGTTATTCAGTTCATCTTTTGGGGTTGTGTGCTGCTTCCCCAGGGAACTAGTCACATGGGAGAATGGGCAAGCAGGATCAGATTTTTGTCTCCATTGAGAAATTCATCTGTTACATTAACATGTGATATCTGAAATATGATTGCCTCATAATACCCTTTAAGTGTACTTAAGGCTTGCAGCTAAGCGTGTGTTGGGTAAAAAATGCATGGCAAGTAAAATCAATAGTAACCACTGGGCTCTGTTTTAGAATGAGAGAGAGAAGTTTCATATAGCAGCAGTTCAGTAAAAATAGAAAAATATTAAAAAAAAAACATACATCTCAGAGCAAGAATATGATTTGCCTGGTCATTTGCTTCCATCTTCTTTGGGGCCTCTAAATCTGCCACTCTTGTCCCCCCTCCTCCATGTTGTTGTTAATGTCCACTCTCCTCCTCAGAAGGCCGTGCCGTATTTCAGCTGGTCACCAAGGACTCACAAAGAAAAACACACCCATAGATTCTGTAACAAAAACAGTAATGTATTTTATCAGGTTTTTATGTGATGGACCAACTTTAAAGTGAACCTAAAATGAACCATGATTTTAAACTTTTAGGGCCCTAAAAGCTTGAACTCTCACTATATTTTGCACTGTAACACATGAACATGCTTTGATTTAAACCGTTTTGTTGAAAATCTGTAAATCACCATATGTTCTGTGTTACTGTGCTTGTAACCACCAAGAACAATGGCCCACACACAATTCTGTTTTATTTTTTTAAGCTTCTAATGGGACTTTTTTCTATGTTTCCCTGGTATTTCCCTTAATCCATCATCTCATCAGCTCTGATCAGTTTCTCTGTCCCTGAAGAATACACTCTGCTTTCTTCTTGCTCAACCTTTGGGATGGTGTTTTTGGGATGATCTGCATGTGAGAAAAGAATATTTTGTTAAGCTTTTAGACCACCAGCTCACTCCACGCAAACGTTTCATGCCTTGATGAATACAGTGAACAGGATTTCCTTTAGATTTCTTTTAATAACTGCTGTACTTTTATTTACAAATATCTCATACAGGACTTATTTATGAAGTATAAAGCTAAACGATTTCTGTATGGAGAAAACAATGTTCCATTATTGTTGCAAGCATAGAAGACATTGTGTAAATGGAAATTTGAAAAAAAAAAAAAATATATATATATTTTCTTAATAAAAAAAAAATGAAATGCCTTTTTCCAGTTTCTCAGAATATATATGACAAAATTAAACATAAAATAATGCAAAACAAAGAATTTTGAAAACAAACTATGAAAAAGTAACAATAATAGGACAAAATTAATTTAGTAATTTTATAAACAGGTTCCCCCTCCTGGGCTATGAGCTTTGGAGTTCCATGGGTCTCTGCAAAACACAGACTGACGGCAATAGGAAGTAATAAGAGTTTAATGATGTTCTGAAGCAGATGAGATGAGCGAGACAACAGAAGAAAAAAAAAGCAAATGAAGGACCTGATGAAAACTAGTACCAGACTGAAGACTTAGGGAAAAACAGATGCAAACAAAAGTTTGCATCTGAGGAAAAATTAGGAAATGGGTGCGGTTTCATAGTTTCACAGTGTACAGGTAATAAACATAAATATATCGGCTTTTAGGGGAAATAAAAATAGAATATCAAATGTTAGCAATAATTAATGTGTACAAACACAATTTTTTTACTGTGAGATTCTCTCAGTCATCAGAGATCTTCGAAGAGAAGCGATATTTATGTTAAATTAGTACAGGTGGACCTCATTTACCAATTATATGACTTCAAAATGAATTAAATTAAATTCAGTTTATTTATATAACGCCAATTCACAACACGTCATCTCAAGGCACTTTACAGTTCACCAGATCATACAGTCAAATCGATTTAAAGTTTTCTATCTAAGAAAAACCATTTGATTGCATCGACTCATTGACTGGAATGCAATCCCTTACACTAAGCATGCTCGTAACGACAGTGGAGAGGAAAAACTCCCTTTTAACAGGAGGAAACCTCCAGCAGAACCAGGCTCAGTGTGAGCAACCATCTGCCGAGGCTGATTAGAGTTCAAGGAGACAAAAGCAGAGATACAAAAAACAGCTGTAAAAGGCGGCCCCATCCAGGAAAGACCCAGCCAGGCAGGTATTTCTCTCCAGGATGGAGTCACAGTCAAACAGGAACAGACGAGGCAAAGCTACTATGAGAAAAAGCAGAGAGAGCAGAACGTTAGAGATTGAATAGATTCTGCAGAGTGGGAGAATAGAGATAGAATGAAGCAGAATATTGAAATAGGGGTCCCCATGTCCTCCAGAAGTCTAAGCCTATAGCAATATTAATTATAGATTAATATGTTAATTAATTAGTTCTTGTAAACCTGCAGATTGAGAGTGAAGTGCTCTGTTAGGGACATAATGAACAATCATATCTCTGATATAAGATGGAGCTTGGCCATTTAAGGCTTTATATGTGAGAAGGAGGATTGTTGCTGAAACCCCCGCCCAACAATGGTACCAATATGCAAACATTTACACCTTCAACAAAAGCAATAGGTTATCAGCTATAATGTAAAAGAATATCTGGATGAGGGAAAAAGCTGCACACAGCAGGATTCAAATGCTGGCTCATTTATTGCACCAAGCTGTGGCACCAAGGTAACGCTTTGAGTCTCAGTTTGTCATCAGAAAAATAACAGCACCATCCTAAGTAAATCGCATGTCACAGTTATAAATGCATAGAAGCTGTTCCAAAAAATGGCAGAATGCATTTGGAAATTCATTTAAAATACAAGTAATATATCACTAAGAAAAATAGTAAAATGTAAAAAGTGTATGTAAATGTGAAAATACAAATATAGCCTATATAGTGTGTATGTTTTACAGCATATACACCCTTATTAGCTTATTTATGTTTATTTATTTATGTGTTTTAAATGATTACATTTTCTACCCTGTTGCAGAGGAAATTTCACTTTATTGCCAGGAAGGCACATGAAAGATTAACTTTGTCTCGATTGGCTCTGTTAAGTTGCAAAATAGCTTTAATCACAGTTGTTCTCAGCTTTTTAATTGGGAAGTCTTACATCATGCATTTAACATATGCAGAAAACCAATTTAAGCCCTCCAACTGTTGTTTTCTTTCTGCTCTGATCTTCATGTACCACTTCTTTTGGAAAATGTCATCAATAACAAAAACCTGTGTAAGCCAGTTAATCAAAAGGAATAACACAGAATTGTATTCTGCAAAAACAAGATAAACCTCTAAATGTACGAAGCTTAACCATAAAAAATATGTTTCTGTTTATTTTGGGCAGAGAGATTGTTTTTACTTAAGAGGGCTGGTGTTTGAATTGGATCTATTATTATTCTGTAAAGCACAGCAAAGGACCAGTTTAGTTTTCCAAATCTTCCAGAGAACTCACTTAACACCATCCTATTATGTAATTGAACACCTCTTTTTGTAAATGTTTGACCTTTGGTCAGTTTTTATTGAATGTCTGTTTGTAAAATAGCAACTGGTTACAAAACCACTGTTTGAAGCAGAAATAAATGTATAAATAGTATAGTATATATAATATAAAAAGTATAGTGTAACTTTAACCTACAACTCAACCTGCAGAGATTCACACAGAGAAAATCTGCAGTTCTTTGGCGCCCAGGCAGCGGCAGAAGACTTTGATGCTTTGAATTGACATGGATAAGTAACACATGAAAAGGATTAGTCTTCCCCCAGAGCCCAGACACGGGTGGTGGTAAAGGCACAGGTTAACATGACATCAAAAAATTTGCCGTTTTCTTAAAAATAAAAATCTATCCAGTCAAACTATTTTAAAGAGGACCTTCCATTAAGGGATTATTAATGTTTTTTTTCTTTTTCCTAACTCATGATTTTCTGTCAGTCTGACTAAGATGCGGCAAACCATCAGAAATACATTTGAATGCATGTTTAATCTACCATTAGTTCGCTGCTACATCAGCTGCCAAATTCCAGCAGGCCTGCACTGATGCTTAGGGTCATGGAGGGAATGCGCAAACAGGGGGCTAGTGCTTAGGGTTAGTGTTTAGGGGCCGTTTGGGATTCAGCCTGAGAGTGACGGAGGAGATGGGAGGGAGGGAGTTTAAAGTTCACTAGCCTTCAGGAGAGAGGCTAGGCCAGGAGCTAAACGAAGGGGATCTTGAAAGATGATTGGCCTCAGTGGAGGTGCTGTCCCGAAGTTGATTGGCTGAAGCTTGAGCCAGGGGGATTGCAGGCGGTCCAGGTGAATCTGATAAGAGTCTTCCAGATCTTCCAAAGGGAAATTAACTAGAGTTTTAAACATACTACTCAGAATAATTTTTTAAAGATGTACCAGTTAATAAGGCAGTTTTTGGTCAATTTTGGTAAGGAGTGCCTCTGGAATCATATAGGGCTAAACTAAAAAGTTGTACTGCAGCAGTTTAAGCAGTTGTAAAGAAAGTTTAGTTTTGGTTCATTTTGGCTCCTCCAGTGGAGCTTCTCCAGTGGACAAAAGTTTTATTGTTTGGCCTGAAGGAAGTTAGTGCATAATGTGGAAAAATCCTGATCTCCCGGTTGCTTGTAGTCGGGGTGAAATACATTTCTGTTTTCAGTGGCTGTGTGAAGATTTGATTAGATAATGATTCTGTGGAGAAGCAATGTCATATGATGTGGAAAATAAGAAACTTTGGTTTTAAAGTTTTGCAGTGGCCATGCTCAGGGGCAGCATGGCCACGTGCAAAACATCCACCTCTCAGTACTGCAATCTATATGTCCAAGCATCGGTAATGCACAACTCTACATGCAGTTTGTGGTCCAGGTCAGCCTCCTGATAGCAGGTAGACTCCATCACTGTGCGCATCGGTGAACAGCAGCTAGCATTGCCAACCTCCTACTGTATGCTCAAAAAACATGTACCGGTGTCAGATTTTCCTACCGTTGCACCTCTAGATAGCTTCATCTATCTGAACCCTGTGCCATCAATCTGAACATGAACTAAATGACTTAAGTGTAAATAATGAACAATCACAAGTGAAATGTAAAATGCATATGTCAAAAACTACTACCATGTAACCCTCTGTTTTTAAACTGCAGTTCAAACAGCTTCAAGGTCTCAAGAAAAGAGTTACATACATAAAATATGAACACTAATGACCACTTTCTCCATTACTGCAACGTGCAATTACCATCATTATGATTTGCCATTCACTTGCTTTCACAGCAATGTGAGGAACTGAGTTTAATTAATAATTTGTAAGTGAGGAATTAATTGAAGGATGCTGCTCTTGCAGCTGTATGAGTGCGCCCTGCTTTACATGGAGGGCACAATTAAGTGAAGATTGCCGGGGCTGCCGGGCTGAGATGTGACAGGCTCTGAAGACCAAAAGGAACAATCAGGACAAGAGTCTGGAAAGAAGACATGACACTGACAAACAAATGGAGGGTGTTGGCTTTAGGGACTGTCACTCTGTCATCTCTTACTGTTGCAGTCTGCTGGTCTTGGACAAGATGCTGAATACTAATGTTTGTTAAACACTCTGACAGAAACATGCACTTCAACAGGGTGTTTGGCCTTGTTTGTGTCAGAAAAAGGCTGTAAGTGTTGTCATCCTTTTGCATTTAAAACGAATGTCGTTCTTCAGAATTATTTGAATTTTTAAGATGAGAGAGAAAATTGAATTTATCTCTTAAAGGGAAGTAGCTAAACAGAAATAACTTTAATATGTGATTAATATTTAAGAAGGATTAAATCTGTCAGTACTTCCACACACATTGGTATGGGCAATAAGAGAAAAACAAAAATGAGAGATAGTCTGACTGATTTCTTTCATAGTAACCTTTTTCATTTAATTTTAAAAATTACATTTGCTTTAACTAAAATATATTTCTTTTCCTTGGACTACCTTTAGTTCCAGACGTCGTCTACCCTTTACACGTAGCTTAGCTACCCATGGTGTAAAAATACAAAACATAGGGGTACGTTAGTAAGTGTGTGTCTTCTCAGTTAGCCAGTGCATTAAGCAGTGGATTCCCTGATAACCAGCAAGGGAGGATTTCATCCCTTAAGAGGAGGGAAAACTGCTAGACAGCAGGAGGATGTGTCACATTGAAAGAGAGATTAGTTATCGGAGTGGGCAAAGCTTGTTGTTTAATTAGTTAATATCAATATGGATTAGAAAGATGAAAAAAAGATTGAGTGGACTCTTTGCTATTTGTCATGTACAGGAAAAAAATTGACTATGGCGTTGATCAATTTCCTATTGTGGTGTAGAGTTACTTTTGGTTCTTCCTGCTGCTTTATTCAAGTAAAATGTGGTTTATGCTCCCCCTCTATGCTGGGTTCAATAGAGTTATAAACATTTAGAAAATACTCTCTGTCAGTCACAATACAAACATATAGTACATCAGTGTCTTTAAAAACAATAAATGTTAATTGGGCAAAGTAAAGAATGCATGGCTATAATTTACATTGTGCAGTACATTTGCATGGAAACATCCAAAATCCAGTGAAAATAATGGGTTTTAGAATTCCTGTAATTACAAGATACATTCCCCTGAACGTAATTTAATCCCAGTATAAATGCAGCTGCTATGTGAATGCTTCAGAGGTTTGATAGAGAAAATTTGAGAACACCATGAGGAAAACGAGGGAACACAGGCCAAGGATAAGGTTACCAAGTGGTTTAAAGGACAACTAGGTAATAATACAATTCGAACATATTTGGCACAACTCTAGATCTGCCAACAAGGAGGAGAGTCTTACAAAGAAAAATGTTTCTCAGATTAGCAGAGGTTTGCTTTGAGTTGCGTTTTTTAGGCTTTTTGAACAAGCCGATAAATGTGAAGGACATAGATTAATGATATAAAAAAACAAGCATTTCAATAGGTTTGTCTCGCTGCAGGAAAATTCTGAAATATAGGACTTTATTTGTGCAGTTCTTCATTGAAGACCTACAATGTAAACAAAACTTTTTAAACTTTAAAAGGAGTTTTATAAATTTTTGTTGTTCATCAGCTGTGGTAAAACTCAACATAGACCGTGAACCAGTGTAACATGATCTCAGTGAACTTCTGTGCAGATCACTGATTTCATACAGTAAAGGCAGCTCAGTGACATACAGCCATGTGTCATATAATAGAATCAGGTGGAAATACGGACAAAACCAATCAGAATTTTCTCTAAGGCAAACAAAAACAGCCAGATTGTGTCCAGTCACTGCCAAATGGTGGTCACTGACCTCAGGACATCCAAGCACAGAAGTAATAACCAGGCACATTCCCCTGAGGTGTCATCTGTCCTCTAATCCATCTGAGACAAGCTGCATTGCTAGACTGGAGATGAATAACCATGGTTTGCAATTTCTACGCTCTCAGACCAGTCCTGTACAGCACTCATCTCCTCTTGCACACACACTTTGAGGACAATATGGGCAACCAAGCAAGCACAGAAACAAATGGAAACCAAGAAAAAAAACTATAATGATCAACAGTGCAATGTTTGGCTGGCTCTCTAGAAAAACAAGTAGGAATTGGTTTAGGATATGATCAATAAAAATCATACAACATATAGTCTACCCTCCATAGAACAAGATAGAACAATGAGTTTTATTTTTTCAATCACATTTTGTTGTGAAGTCTAATTTAAACTAGATAAAAATAAACCATTATAGCAAATTCAAATGATTTTAAATTGTATTTTTCTGATGTGTTTACTGGTATCCTGTGAAAAATTTTAAACTGTACATTTTCAAATAATTCAGCAACAAAAATCACATAGAAAACACATACTATAGACCAGGCTACTCTGGAATTACCAGGTTTCATATTAGAGTAGTAACTAAATATCTCACTATGACCTCCTAAACAATTGTGAATCAGTAAAAGCTTTATTGCCAACACAGAATTTCCTTTTTGGTGATTTGCTACACAGACGCATACATACAGTTGATTAATACTTTTTTAATATGAACAGCTAAATACTATTTGTATAGAGGTATTATGAGAATATTGAAAAGTTCTTTACATAGTATATACTGAGATACTTGTTTTTTGTTTGTTTTTTTCAATTTAAATGTATCATTGGAGGTCTTAATTGATTAATTAGGCTAGTTGAAAACTGAAATAAAATATCTTTTATATCTAGATGATAGCCCAACAGATTTGCTTTCACAAGCAGACCATTGGGACTGTTGTCATAAGGTTCCGCTTAGTACTTTTTTAACTTTTTTGAAAATGATTTAGGAGTACAATTGTGTTCAATGGACACTGAGACAGAAAGGGAGATGAGAAAGAAAGAGGGGGTAAGAACTAAGAGAAGGGAGAAAGAGATGGAGACAGGAAAGAGCTTATGAAAAGAGAGAAAATAAAACAGCACAAACAGACATGCAGAAGATATATATTAACTCCTAAAAGTCTAGTAAGTCCTAGAAGGCTCTCTCGTTAAAAGTCACATCACATCAGGTACTCACTTAAACAGTCTCTTGATACATTTGAACATTTGTGGGGCCATTTCTTGAAAGCATTTCCAGCTCTTTAATTGCTCAGACAAGCTAAACTGCACTGATTCCACCTTAGGCGGGTCCTGAATGTTGTGGAGTGATTATATAGTTTTGGCAGTGATGGGTTGGGTGATGGGGAAGGGGTTATTTTGTTTGTTTTATTGTATTATATCTTTGTGCTTCACTACTTGAATTGTTTTATTGTAGTTGTCATGCTACTTTCTCTATTTGTGAAGTTTATATTTCTTTTACTTTAACAAACTTTTGTATGAGCAACTTATTCAACTGGCTTCTATAAGCCTACCTTGCAACATCTTATAACTGTGCTCTGTTTTTTGTTTATGTAAAACTCAATAAAAAATATCTTGAGTAAAAAAAAAAAAAAGTCACATGTTTGTTTTTTATTTGCACTGTTCAGGTGATTGTATACAACCAATGCTGGCATATGAATGTGGATTTAAATCTGTCATCTTTTCTATGAACTGGGCTCCCTTTTTAATTTCTACAATGTTTTCCTCAAAGCCCTTTTATCATAAAAAGGCTATCAAGATGAACGTTTTCAATCTACAACCAAGAGCATTTTCCTTTTTATCTCATAATTTGTTGGTGGCTGAAGAACTGACTCTTGATTCCGTCTTAGTATCAAATTACGCGAAAAGAAGATACAAAGACACTGATCCGATTTAGGAAGAAAAAACTGTGGGCGGGCGCCTCATGGCTCTCTGCTGAGGTCTGGTCCAATCAGCGGCCCAGCAGTCGACACTTCAATTCAATTTACAGTGAATGAGTGTTTACAGTCGATTAGTAACATATCTATAAGCTATTGAAAGCCATCTAAGGTTAGTCTATTGTAAACAGAGATGGCAAAAGTACTCACTTTCCGTACTTGAGTAAAAGTACAGATACTTGTGTTAAAAAATACTCTGGTAAAAGTGGAAGTACTGATTAAACTTCTTTACTCAAGTAAAAGTAACAAAGTACAGGCTTGTAAATTTACTTAAAGTATAAAAGTAAAAGTAGAAACCACTTTTTTCATGCCGTTGCCTACATTTTAAATGGATGTCTGCCAATAGGACTAGATCTCCATTGTGTTCATTTTCAATCATCTCGTCGTCCATACTACTATGCTACCGCCACCAAGCTGCAATGATTTGCCGCGAATGAATACCGCCGAATCTGTCGATTCATCTTGTAGTGGTGCGTCAAATGCAACGTAGATTCCCATCCAATTAGATTGAATTTGGTATTGATGACGTGAAAAATACGTCATCAATACCAAACGGTAACTCCATTGAAATGATTCAAAACTAAAGTAACGAGCCAATTTTTTAAAATGTAAGGAGTAGAAAGTACAGATATTTGTGTAAAAATGTAAGGAGTAGAAGTAAAAAGTCGCCATAAAAATAAGTAGTAAAGTAAAGTAAAAATATCAGAAAAATCTACTTGAGTACAGTAACGAAGTATTTGTACTTCGTTACTTCCCATCTCTGATTGTAAAGTGGTATCAGCTTTCCCTTATGTACCATTATGTAAGAAAGCAAAGTAACAACTAAGCCAAAAAATGTTTTATGTACACAACAAGATTCAATTGATTCCAGGGAAATCTAAGTTGTAAATGCATTTAAGTTTTTTTTATTTGTTTTAAATGGTTCAGGACAAAAAATATAATAATATTAGTTTTATAATATTACATATTATTGAGCTTTACTGGCAAAATAGGTTTAAATCCAGGACTATACTCTTTGATCAAAATTCTGAATGCAGGAAAGAGTAAAGATTTACAGCAGCTGCAAACAAAGTAAAATTTTGTGCCCAGAATAAGACCCATCCAAATGTGTGCCTTGAGAAATGAACTGAGGCGTACAGTGTATCGCTGCTGCCCCTGATTTCCAGAGGTCAGTGATGGATGGAAGTCACCAGATTGCTGAAGCCTGGCACGATTTATCCACGACTGTTTTGACATCTATTTCTAATGGCATCTGTGTTCCACGTGAATCCACCCTAACACTTTCTGACAGAAACATATGTCTGCGATGTGCCTGCATGACTCCGGCTCTCCAGGCTCAACTCCACTGTAAGGATCAAAATGGAGGATTTGTTTCACAGGTACTTGATCTGATGTTGGCTTCAGTCTCATCTGTTCGTTCTCGCGAAAACTCCTCTCTGCAGACAGGAAAAAAAAAAGAGAAATCATCTCAGAGAATTCTTCATTTTTACCTCACCTGCTTTATTTAGCTCCATTAGTACAATGGAGGAAACAGTATTTTTTAAGATTCTTTGTGTTCTCAATAGGCTCTCAGAAAGAATATTTGCTTTTGCTCCATTTAAATGGAACAAAATTATAAGCAAGTAATGTTACTGATGATTGATCTTTGGTCAAACATATCTATCTATTATTATGCACTCATCGAGGAAAGCTAGGTAAATACCACCACGGAATTATGATCGATGCACTAAAGGCACTGCTTAATTGTTTGCTTTCAAGTCCATTTGCAAAGCTTTTTTAAAGTAAATGTAATGATCATCATCTATTTTTGTCCCTTTTTCTTTCTCCAGAAGTTTTCAGTTACAGCTTTATAACAGAGTTTCTATGTTGTTAGATTAATCTTAACAAGAAAGTTTTTCCATCAAACAAACAAATCAGAAAGTTTTCATTGAAAAATAGCAACAGCTGCCTCTGTTTTTTAAAAGTAAACTCTGTGAGAAAAAGGATTTCTGCTGTCAGAGTCATAAAGCATGAATCTTGGCAGTAACCTTTTATGATTTATATGGCATGCTACACTTTTCACTCACTGAATTGAAATAAAAATGCTTTTAATATATTTTTACGTTACAAAATATTACGAATTTTAAAATACATGGTCAAGAAGTTATATGATTTTCTTTTGTTTTAATTGGGCCAATAGTTTTTTTTTTTTATTGTGAAAGTCACCCTCTTGGCTCTTACTTTTAGATGAGAGTTTTAAGATAAGCCTTTTTTCATATTCAGCAAATCTCCTAGCAGAAAAATATTACTTATAGATCATATGTTTTTTTTTCTTATATGGGATTAAATGGAAGCATAGTTGCTCTTCGCAACATTTTTAATCTAAATTCTATCCTCTCTGCTTTACAATTCTCATTATAGCTGTATAATGCATTTGAAATATGTCTCCACACCTATCCTTGCGAGCAGCTCTTTATTCATTCAGAAAAGTGCCACCCCCTGTTCCTACTTTCCCACTGACTCAGCAAGACGGCATAAAATAACACTGCCTCAATTTAGAAGGCTCCTCCAAATTACTAGATAGAGTTCAAAGGGTGCTTAATCTCAGCTGTCACTCAAATGGTTGGGGGGGGTAGCCTGATGTGGAATGGAACTTGAATGATTGGCTTTTTTTTTTTTTTTTCAAAGTAAGTTACCTGTTAAGATGGGCAGCAGAATATGTTGAACTTTTCACACATGCATGAAGGACACAGTTTGTGTTTGGTTCGCTTTGCAAACCTGCTCAAAGCATGCCATGATTTTTATTATGGTGTCATCACTTTCATGCAGAATGAAACCCAAAAAGAGAAGAAAATATGGCAAAAAAATAAAAATATAAATAATAATTTTCCATTTTTATGGTGCAGAAAAAAGGATGTTACTTTGGACTGGATAACAAAATCTGTGAGCACTAGTTTTAAAAGAGTGGTTCATAACAAAACTATGATTATCAAAAAGAAATGTAGCTGACTTACTGAAGAAAAAAATTATTTTAACATTCAACATTATTTAACATTCAACATATAATTGTAAGAGGGCAGATAACACTATTAATACAAAAATAAATTGTCAAGGCTGCTGAATTTAAATAGACTTTGAGTCTGAACTGTGGCTGACACCTTAAAAAGCCCTCAAGTCCAAATATTTAAGTAGCTCCTCTGAAGATTATCATGACTGATGATCCAATCTGCATGGAAGAGTAAACAGTGTTGCATCTGAAAAATGGTTTTCATATCATATAATCTAATAACTAATCCCCTAGTAATTGTTTATCATCTACAAAGTAGTTGCAGTCTTTGTTCTCCATCTCAGATCACATCATAAAAACAACAGACAATAAGCGAACCAGAAAAAAGTTTCCCCTTTGTTGATGTTTTTATGAAGGTTCTATATGTTATTGAGTTATAAATAAAAAAACATAGATGATTTCTGAAACTATAAACCCTCTAAAACACAAACCACATACCTACTTTTAATTCAATATTAAATAAACATTTGGTGAGCTTACAATGCTCAGATGGAAGTTTTCATGATGGAAAAATAACCTGTATGGCTACAGATAACTTAGACAGACAAAAGCATAACAACTTTCTTAGTTTGGAATAGTTACGGTCATGGGAATTTTTAATTATAAAAAGTAAGGCATAATGTTCTCTCTCTCTCTCTCGCTCTCTCTCTCTCTCTCTCTCTCTCTCTCTCTCTCTCTCTCTCTCTCTCTCTCTCTCTCTCTCTATATATATATATATATATATATGTATAGCTTTTACAATTAGCTTTTACGTTTAGCTTTTACAATTTTATCCATATGGAGAAGTTCCACATCTTACAGTAGCAGCCATTCAAAATGGCCCTTCCCATTCAAACGCCAGCAAAATGGCAGCCAATGGAGTGACTGCCTCTTGCATATTTTTTACTCTGACTTACAGGGTCTGACCAGTAGGAGGTGCTTCTCTTTAGATCTTAATGTCCACAAAATCATGACTGAGAGAATATTTTAGTAAAAGATTGATGTTTAAAAAAGGAATCTTAAGGGACCAGCCAAGGGCCCATAAAGGAAAGTGGGTAAATTTTGAACGGCAACAACTGTAGCTTTTAGTCATTCTCCATCACCCTGCGGGGTGAATACCTCTTTGATCTGGAGTCTCCAGTTCTTATTCTGCATAAATGTTTATACCAGTCACTTGATTAGAGTGTGCCATGTATTCCTCGTTTTACAAGTATTTTACACCCTGTTCTTGGGATCTTGCCTTGTATGGTACTGTAAATATGGGCCTCTATGGCGAGACCCGAGCGGGAACCTTTGTGTTTGCTTGTACACCAGTAAATGTAACGCACAAATCGCATGAAAAGCGTTGGTCCCCTAAGGGATTCAAACTTAGAAACCATTTCATTGAAATATCGTTTGTGAATCCCTTGATCACTGTCAGTCACAACGGTCACTTAAAACTGTTTAGCCAGACGATCACAGTAGAACAAAAGTAGCTCTACAGGTGTTAGATATATATATATGCATATAGCCCAATCTTATCTCGGCACAACTGAACTAAATATAAGGTTGGAGGTTTTCTACACAGTCCGCATTTTTTTCTTGAATGGATAATCTATTCAGTGAACCGAAGGATCTGAATAATAAGCCCTATACCTTTGTCCCAGCAGGTGCCTCAACTTAATAAGACCCATCATTCCTTTATGTTACAGTTTGATAAATCAAGGCACCTAATCAGTTTATAAATATTCATGACTTCTACTCAGTGCTTTTTAAGGTGCTACTCTTTACAATATCTTGGCACATGGCCTTGAGTCAGCCACAATTCCAGGAGCTATACGGTAAAGTCTTAAAAATGCAGAAGTATTAAAGTGTGACAGAGTTCTCCTTTAGCAACTTCTTCCCAAAGGGCCCCTCTAAACTTAGTTTGGAAAAAAATAAGCCCCATTTGTACTTTTCTCTCATTCGTTTTTAAGATTGAAATATGAGGTGTCAAAACATGAACAGTTATGGAAAACCATAAATTTGCGACCAATTTGGGTAAGGGAATGAGCTTGTCAGCTTTCTGAGATGTATGAGTTTTCAATTTAGCGTCTCTTAATGCCTGCCAGCTTCTCTCACCATACCGTTAAACTGCCATTTCTGTTCATGCTAATTGAACACTCTCTCCGTCTGCGGCCCAGACCATCATGTACTGCTCATCTATCATTGTTTGTTGGGAACTAGTGTGGTCGTCCTTTACATTGACTTTGAGAAAGCACTTCATCTTATTTGTTTGTTCCTTGACATGGGCATGATGCACTCGACCAGACTGGCCATTTAAAAGCTGGGTACTATTCAAGAACAGCATCCCTTACTGTATTGAGGGAACCAAAGAATTGGCTTTGTAAACAGCTTCCGTACTGAGATCATTTATCATTGGTAAACTAAAACTATTTACCATTGGCATTTAATTTACTTAAAAGATATGTGACAAAAAGAGTGTTCTGAGTGGTAAAGACCTGCAATCCATAAAGGAATAGAAAGGGGCTGCAGTCTATGCAGTGACTCATATTTTAGGGATGCTGTAATACACAGACTAATTCATTTAATGTTAGTGCATTGTAAGTTAAAAGCAAATCAGCTGGCATATAAATGTATTGCACTACAAACAAATAAAAGCTGCACCACTACTGCATTGCAATTACTCAGCAAAACCATAACTACAAATTTATTCTTATAAAATGACAAAAACTCAAAGGATGAAATCAATAAGAATAAGCAGAGTGATGCAACAAAAGATAAGACATAGGGCAAAGACAAATCCAATAAGAGAATGAAATATTTGATATTCAATGTTTTAAGGTTTTTTTTTATATGAAAATTGGAAGTCAGCAGATTAAAGTTGTCGGGCTTGATACTGCACTTTTATATAATACCTATATATAACAAAAATGCCGTATGTATATGAAAAAAAAAACACCTAAGGAATTTCGATTTTTTTATATGTATTTATGCCAGTAACAATACTTAAAAAGTCCTCTTAAAGACCAGTTTATGCAACTGGGCGTGAGGAACATCAAATTAGGGATGTGTTTTGACACAGTCTTTCCCTCTAATATCCCATTCTCAAGCCATGGCATCTTTAAAACCACCAGGAAACCTTATTTCTCTCAGCTGATGACAACAGAACTGGACCAAAGTCCATCCTCTCTCTTCCCATGGGAGAGCAACCAGTCATGAATCTTTTGTGGTTTTAATGGGTACATTGCCTGGGCAAATATAATTAATAGTTAGATGCTGATTAGATTTCTATAAAGGATCTCTTGAAATATCTTTGCTGAGGTTTATGACAAACAGTCAAATTGTGTGTTTTTGGTGTTACAGCTGCCATTCCCATGTTCCAATAGTTGTGTGTTTGTCACCTTGTGTGTGTTTCTCTCATTTGTCCCAGTCTGAATTTATGTGCAGATATATTTAATTAATAAATGGTAATTAGTTGGGAACATTTGGCATTGGCTTTGATCAGTGAACTGTATTTAGACTATTTTAATTTTCTCAGGAAATACATGATGTACACACAAGACGGAACACTTCTCCTGGCCTTTCCTGTTTATCTATGTTAGGAAGTCTCTGAATTTTTCAGATCATGTTTGGTAAGTCTCAGTAAAGAGATATCAGACCTGCCCAGTAGGGCTTTAGTAAAGTCCCTTGCAAAGAAGATCAAGTAGCCAACATTAGCCTAACAGTGGCATACAAAAAAAAATCTTTCTCAGCAAACAAGAGCAAAATGAACCAGAATTTCACAAATCAGGTGTAACAAACTCAGGTTCAAATCCTCAACTCGGTTTCACAACAGGTGCTATGAATCAGTTCAGTTTACAGTACTAGTGGCTCATTCTTTTGGACAGCAGACAGGAAAGGGGGTATGAGAGAGGGGGAGAGACATGCGGCAAAGGACCACATGCTGGAATCGAGCCCCGTTCGGCCATGTCAAACACTAAGGCCTACAGTACGTACATGGGTTGTGTGTGCTAATCACCGCACCACCAAAGGACGCATGCGATACTTCCTGTACAAATTTAACTCACTTAAATTCTGTTAGATTAATTTCAAAAATACTTTTTGATTGATTTTTTGTACATTTAAATTTTAAAAGCAACAATTATCTAGAAATGATGCTGTTGTACTTTTGTCTTCATTCATATTTTGCGGCAGGATTGTGGCTTTCGTCCTCTCGATCAGGGGTGTGCAACCTGCTGGTCCAACGATGCAATTGTCTCTTTGACTTGACACATGACAAAGTATTGCCATGTTTTTTTATTCATTGTCACCATAAAATAAAATAAAAAATGCTGCACCCACCATAAATTTTCTGGTAGGCTATATTTGGTCTAGAAACCGCCCCTGCACAAGCTGCTGTACAAGATAATAATTTATAAAGCCACAATTTGTCGGGTTATGAGGAGGTTTAGAGGACCCAAATGTAGAGATGGAAGCTAAGGCAGTTTCTTACAGATTTAATGAGAATCCAAAGGCAAAAAGAAGCAAAGTCCAAAGAGACGGGAAACTAGCAAACAGTAACTTCAGAGGAGGAGTATATATGCCAAAAAGAACAAAGACTGGGGTAATCAACTGATTGGGAGCAGGTGTGGACAGAAGAAGGGAGCTAGGGGAAGGAGACTGACAAAAGAAGGCTACAGATGGTAAACAAGAAATACAACAAGAACTCAAATAAAACAAGAAAAAAAAAACACAAAATAGAAATTAAGACAAAACTCAAAAAGAAAACTTAAACAGAACCAAAAAGTGAAAAATTACCATGTTATTATTTCACAGACACCAAAAGCTACTGTTGTGAAAACTCATATAATATTATCCTAGCTTAAACAAGATGGGTTAAAAACTCTTATAGTGTTAAAGAAATGGTAAACAAACTGATACCTAACATCCATAATATCCAGCAGTAAATTAAAGCAAGTGCAATTGGTCATCCCCCTCCATTTAAATGCTAGGTGGAAATTACTCGCAGAGAGTCTTCAAGACTTTAATGCTAAATAAATTTTGTTGTGAATTGCCAGCATTTCATTTTTCCAACAAAAAAAAGCAGTTTATCCAAATAACAGATTATTATGCTGTTTGAATAGCAATTCAGCTGATTTTATGTGTGATGGGCATCTGGGCATGGCATTTAGAAATAATCTTGAGGCTAAAAATACAACCACCAAGCTCTGCATTCAATCCCCCTCCAACAAGGTCATTATTATGATCACAGTTGTTGCTGATGGGTCATAGTGGGGAGAATTCAGGTATTCTTTGCTTAGTTTGTTCATGTATAATTTATGAAATTCATTGTTGTAAGCCTTAAACAACAACTTTTATTCTGACAGTTTATTCTCTCCCCTTCAGGAGAACCTGTGGGGAGAAGCAAGCTTTAATCCAAACTGTAGGGCAGCTCTTTACAAGATCCAAACATTTCTCAGAGGAACACAAGGTTGAGATAGTGGAGAGGTGACCTTGGATAAAACTAACCCCACCTCTGACCACTTAGTCGCTAAGGGCAGTGAAGCTAAAGCAAGACCAACGCTGCAGGAAAAAAAAGGACTTAGCTTCAAGGACAACAAAGACAGTGAAGTGAAGTAAAGTCTATGGAAACGTCGCTGCAGGATTGAAGCTGCATGTGTTGAATTGTAACAGTTCTGTTGTTTTTATCATTAGCAGTCATGTATGGAATATTGAATCAGACTGACAGGGCTACTGGCAAAAAACAACAACAATGAAAATGCTTTAACAGTTACTCCAAAGGGATATTTTTATAACTGTATAGTGATGGACATGGAAAAAGCAGAGCAGCTTCAGTTTTAGAATAGGCAATTAATTGTAAAGATTTAAATTTGAACCCATGTATGTTGACTGTTTTTTTACATTTTCTAGTGTTATATACGAAAAAATTTGCATATATTTAAGTAATCTATATAATTACAAAAACAAAGGTCTAGTAGTGAAATGCCTCTTCTATGTCCTAGACTTTTCCAACCACACACCAGTCAACTAGGGATCCTTGTCAGCAGTTTGGTAGGAATACTGTACATATTACTGGTGAGAAATACTCCTCCCCCAGGCAGTGCAGTGCAGTGAGACAACACTGTATGCCATATTAAATATACATTTTCTGTCTGCACAGACATCAATAAACACAATGCATATCCAAACACATGACTCACCACAGGGATGAGTCATGGGAGTGCTTTTACCATTGTTATGGTTGTAACAGTAGCCATGCACGAGAAATTGAGAATATAACAGTAAACCAGAAGAAAACTGTAACACTATCAATTTGGATATTTCACCACTCTGACTCCCCAGCTCCAAGATCAGATGTAAATCAAAGAAATATTATACCCAGATGAGGGTTTGTGAGCAAGACATACCAAGTACAGCAGACTGTTCATATTTAGCAACCACGTTTAAATGCATAGAGGCAGGCAAGGCAAGTTTTAGGTCAAAGATTGCAGAATTAAACAAGTTTATACAAAAACATAACGATGAGGATGTATAAAGATATCGCTCTCTGCGCCTGGTTTATATTGATCTGCAAAATAATAATAAATCAGGTCTTAAAAAGGATTCAAATTACTCGTTTTAGATTGCTGCTTATTTTTATTTTTTGTGGCGCCATGTTGTATTTCAATTTCAATAGGTCGGCTGTTCCTTTATGGTGAATTCACAAAAATGTGGAGCTAGAGCTTTTGACCATTGGATTCAGTTTTACAATCTAGCAGCACCAGTGAGAAAAAAATAATACTAGCACCACTGGTTCTTTAATTGTTTAACTTTTTTTTGTGTCAGCCAAATCATTAACAGCCACGGCTCAGAACAGAGTACCCAGTATTTAAGCAAGACAGTAAGATTACTCAAAAGCGTTTGTTTAAAATAAAAAGGCTGCAGACCTGTAGTAGCAGCGGCTAGGGCGTCTGAGGCAGGAAACTCTGGTTTAGAGTACAGTACATGCCCAGAGAACGAGGGTGAAACCAGCCAGCCAAAGCCTTGAAGATTGCTGAACTGACAGAAGATCAAATCCAAGCAGATGGAGAATGGCACCATAATCCAGAGGATGAAGTCAGAAGACAGATCCAGGTACCGTCCACAAGGAGAATCCAACAGGAGTCCGAAGACAGGTCAGAACAAGGACGAGCAGGCTAAAAGGTTAAAGACAAAACGGGTCTGGATCAGGCAACACAGTCTTTAATGCTAGAATACTCTTACATCAGAGGCTCAAGAATAATCTGGCACTGGTGACTGGGAGAAAGCAGTTTAAAGAGAGACTGGAACAGGTGGATATGATGAGTCGTAATGAGAAACTGAGCGGAGCTAGGCAGGTGTTAAAATGAGAAATAAAGCCAGTCATTAGCGCCAAGATCATGACAGAAACAATTTTCTTTCCTCAAATATATTTAACTTTTCTTTTTGAGTATCTCCAAATTTCAGTCAAGTTTAAGATAAATGAACAGTTAAATGGATGTTTCTGTAGTCTTCCTATTTATGAAAGCTTTAGGTCATGGTGGTTCTTTAGTTGCTGCAAAACACCCTATAAAATGGGTTAGGATAAGATCACCAAGATTTATACTCAACCGGCAGCTATAGCACAATCTCAAACCTTCTATACATTTGTGGATTATGCTTAAAACTGTATTTGATATTTGTAGTAATCAAATGAATATAGTTTAAATACAAGTTTAAATGTATATATTTTAAATAAGTAATCAAAAAAAACTGACTGTATGCAAATTTCTCTTCTGAACTGCTGATGATTATGAGGGATCCTGAAAAAAATAAGGATTTGTTTCTACTGCTAAATTCACCAAAATGAAAAAGTAAAGTACTAAAAATGCCCATGGAAAAATAAACCCTAATGTTGTTATCTTGGTGTACATAATGAATTTGAATTAATCATCTATCAATTAAAGTCAATTAATTCTATCAACTGCTTTGACCCCTGTACCCATCCAAATTGCTTCAAAACTTCAGAGACCAGGTATGACTCTAACTGATAAGCTCAGAAATTCTTGTTCTGTTTAAAACCTTTGTTCCACATTTAGCCAGATGGGCATTCTCTGAATTCAGACATCCTCATTAATTTTCTTTATGGATTCCTGAATCCCATTTGGAAAGAATAGTTTGTATAAAAAGCGTGAGGGAAGGTTAATGATGGGCTACAATTACATGCACTGGGGATATGCAGTGCTCTATTTAAAGCCTAATTTGCTTTGCAGTGAGTAATCTCACCAAGAGAACCAGTAGCTCTGTTGTTTTGGGGAGGGCTACAACAGATTACAAATTACCCTAGTCCACTACACACCACTGTTCCCTTTCACAGATAAAGGGACTGTGCAGAAAAGCAAAATAGGCTAAACTCATCTACAGGCTAACCATTGCAGCAGGTTCTGTCTATGAAAGTGTGAGTTTGATATTTGGCATTTACCCACTGAAATGTTCCATAAGATGCTTTTTAATGTCTATTAGGTATTCTAATATTGTTAATATCACTGCCACTTTGTTTTGGCGGGACCTACTATCCGAAGCATTGTATTGGTAGGATGAGATAAATGCTTGGTCAACTTTTTTTTAACATAATTAACATGAGAACCTTATGAAGGAGGAAGAAACTTCAATAATTTTAAAATGAGACTTTATCTGATATAGAGTGTGTAATATTTATACAAATTTACATCCTTGTAACTTTTTTAGATTTTGAACCTTTAGCGTTCTCCATTTTGATTTTAAAAAATAAGAAAACATTTTAAAAGAAATATAAATGGCTGACTAAGAAATGCGGGGAAATTTGTTTCCTTTAAAATATTTTCATAATTTCACAATTTCCCTAATTTTTATCGATTTTTTTTAAATGCAAAGGTAAATGCCCTATCACCCATTTAAACACACTATTTACAGTACAAAACAGAAAAGTCTTTACTCGCAATATGGGATTAAAACTTAACAGCAGCACATTTTTTTTAGCCAATCAGGCTGGTGTACCACCTAGAGCTACAGTACACAGCTCTTTGTTGAAAAAAAGTAAATGAAAAAGATAAGTAGTTATTTTAACATGCCAATTAGGACATTTTTTGGTGCTGATTTTTCAGTCATGCAAGAACTTTTTGGAACGGGCTGAGTTTCCGCTTCATCATGAACGCGGATGAATTGTAATATCAGTATGAATTTCCTTGGCTAGTAAAGCATAATGAAATAAATAAAGCCTGGTGTTCTACTGTATGTTCTGCACCTCCCAGTACCTTCCAAAAACAATCAATTAAGTACAATTGATGTTATCAGTAATTTCCAATTGTAACTGACACAAAAATTTTGTCTTAACTTAGGCCACATAGAAAACTTTGCTACAAGTCCTTATTGAACCTTAAACTAAATTGAATTGAATTTCTATTATGAGCAGGTAAAAGAAATGATCATTTGTGTTACATAATTTTTTTTATTCCTTTGGGAAGCAGGAAGCCATCGATTTCAATTTTTATTTCTTAAACAATCTGACCAACTTAAAAAAAAAAAAAAAGATATGGGCTAATAGAGGCCTCCAGTGTTTTAATTAGTGGCTAAGCCAACACAGAAATTGTTCACCAGACCAAAAAACAAAAACAAACTAAAACTAATGAATAAAATAGAAATGAAACATTCTGAGGCTATCTTAGACCTTGGACCCTAATCCTCTTAGAAATCTGTAAAGTGAACAGTAATATAAGAGCTTATCAGATGGGACCCAGGACTCTGGATAATCTTGAGGGATTCTTCAAAGAGGAATCGTTAAGGTCACTAACTGCAGCTTGGAACACAGAAATGTTAGAGGATAGGTGTTAGCGCTTTCCTTTTGGTAGCTTGAGGTTGTTAAACTTGTGAAGTTTAAAGATGCAAGCATGTGGGACACAGGGGATTAAGAAAAATAATATTTGTTCAGTCAGAAAAAGGTTAAAAGAAATGGTTGAATATTGTATAGCTGGCTGCAAATTGAGATTATGCTGCCCAAAAACAAGAACGAGAGAGCACTTTTCTTGGCATATTTTAAATAACAACATAATAAACAATTTGGTTTTTGCAAAACTGTAGCAGCTATTTCATGTTACATGGAATTTGGCAGAGCTCTGATGTTCCTTTTATAGCATCAATATGATCTGCTTCATAGCCCACCATTTGAGAATGCTATTTTTAAAGCTGGTATTATTATACAACGTTGTTGTCTCACCATAATAAGATGTGAAATGCTGCCTAATGCCTGATGACAACAGGGCTGTCCCCCCAGCTTGACAGCACAGCTTTCTTGGACTCCATGGAATCTGGTGACATTTCAGTGGATTGTTTATCCCAGAAATGCCTTTCCCACTGCAGGGAAAGAAAACAAGATAGGTCAACAAAATTCGGTGGGTTGGAGGCATGATAAAGCTCTGCTTTTCACCGCAAGTGCTGTTGCTGGGTATGAAGAAGAAAAATTGAGAGAATATTTCAAGCTCAGTCTGAGAGCCATGGGGGGTTGTCTTTGAAACCTATTAACATATGAATCAGTAGAATATGACCAAGTCACCAGTGAGTGAAATGTGTGAGGAATCATAGGGGTTGCTGAAAACACAAAAGGAGAAAGACGTTGAAGAAGTTGGAAAAAATACATTTGAAAGAAGGAAACTTTTGTAACATAATGGAAAATATGGACAGCTATTCCAACATTTACCATATATTAGTTTTTATTTCAATAAATAACTTTATAAAAAATAAACTAATCTACTGTAGCTAAATGGTTTCAGAAATAATAAAGGTGCTTTTACAAATTGGAAACAGGCTTTCTCTTTTTTGAAAAACTATAATAAGAAATGCTTTTTCAGTTCTAAACATTTTCAGTTGCTCAAAGCTTGTAAGTCATTTTTCAGTTAATCCCACATAAGCTGCTGTCCCACATATGTTTGGGTTAATAATACATGACAGATATTTTTGACAAAGAAGCCAATATTTGAGATGCATCTACACATTTTTAGATCATAGTTTTTCTACATACATGCAGGCATGAACTCGATACCTCAGGCAGATATTTAGCTGTTTCCATAACCCTAAACATACAACCAGAGTTATATTCAATGTTTGTCACAGAGCGGAGGTCTTCAACAGGGGGTCCATGACCCCTACGGGGTCCACGGAGGTACTGCATGGAGGTCACAAAAGTATTGGTTGATTACACTTTTTTTTTATATTCCCCCCCTGCAATTTTTTCCACTAATTGAAATGTCTTTAAATACACATTGACATTAATTCAACACATTCTAGTAAAGAGATAAATGGAGGCAGAAGAAGTCTTTCAGTCATCAATGCCAGTGGCAGTTCTAGACCAAATGTACCAGGGGGCCAGGATGGGGCCAATGTGTTTTCATGGGAGCAGAGAAAAGCATGAAATAAAAAACAGGGCAAGGGATTCAAATATATTAAGATAGCTGCATGAAGTGAAATTTCTATTCAATTAGGTTTAATTAAAATTGTATGTCTTATTAGGTCAATATACATTCATAATTTAGGAATTTTACAAATGCACCTGTCTTGAACCGTCCATGATCAATGCACACATTCAGTGACACACAGGAGCTTTTTCAAGCTGGGCACCATTTCATTCACAACACCTGTCCCACCAACCAGGAATCAGAAATATCAGTTTGGGGATCCTTGGCTTGGAAAACATTGAAGGCCCCTGTTATAGAACACCTTAAAACCTAATGTATGTTCATGAAAACTCTATTTGATTTGACCATTAGTTAATTTGCAAAGATTGTATAGCTGAAGCTTTAAAGAAAATAAGTTATGCAAGGTATTTGTTGTATTCTTCAGAATATTCTTCATAAATGTTTTAAAAACCAGGTGTCTGTTTCCATTGACTTCAAAGCAGTGACAGCTGCTATCTGAAACAGGGGAGGCTCAGTGGTGTTAATTAAATCCAAACTTTGCCTATTGCATTAACAAATGTTAAAACACATCACTACAGCTAGTGAAAATAGCTTTTGTGAAGTGCTCGGAAATAATAAACTCCAGAAACCACAGTGAAAGCTCAGTACAAGATCACTGTTCTGATTGAATGATAATGTTTCCTTCTCAATTTAAGAGGAAACCCTTCTCGCTGTCTGGCCACTTTCAGTCACGAAATCCTTAAGTATGTTTGCAAATCAGCATTGATCAACCAGCTTCACGACCGGCACCTGCTCAATAGACCCTCCAAAAGGCTGAGCCTCACTGAAAGTGACGTATTTTGGCAGGTTATCCAATCAGGGCTCTACTTCCACAATGTTTATCTCAATAAATCAAGGCTCAAACTTCCCTGAGGCTGACCAGCAGCATCATGTCAGGGAGTGGAATAAACAAATGATTAAGAGGAAACATTCTCATGAAATCAGGCACATTTTACTGGATATTTAATGTAGCTATATTTATGAAGTTTGACAATGCATATTTTACCAATGATTTAACTAAATTTACAGGGGAGGATTAGCCTCCCTATTATTCAACCAGAAATAGCCAATACTTCACAGTTAAACTCTCATTTTGGTTTGGTTCAAGAATTATCTGTGTTTGAGTCATAAAATCTTTCTTTATAATTGTGGAAAGAGTTAAAAGTTCAAGGAGTATGTGTGAATTTGTTATGAGGCATTGTAGATGGCTTATTTTGTTCTGTCGTACAGTACCAACCACCTGCTTTTTCTGAGTCAAATATGATAACTGTTTTCTAAAGAGTCCTTGAGCCACAGATGAACCACTGAATCATGACCTGACGAGCAGGCTCTTCTGTAGTGTGTCCTCCATCTGCATAACCACTGGCTTTTTCTACCTATGTAGGGGTTCAGAGACCTTTTGCAGCACTACACTGGATGGATTTTTATATATATATAATTTTGGGAGCCAACCAGTCTGTCTAAGGGTGATGGTTTTTTTTTAGTTTAACTGAATATTGATCTCAGAGAACCTCCTGAATTTCTCAGACACACACCGAATAAAGTGTTTAACCTTTACATTGTGGAAGCTAAAAAAAAACACAACCTGAAGGCACGCTTCCACATTATCTACAATAATGTTTTAGAATTTTTATACACTGGAATATAGTGGTAAATATCATACATTAATTTATATATTGTCAGGAGGAATGAAACTGTCAGAAACTGTCAGAAAATAAGGGAAAACTGTGTTGACTGAACTACTCTGCATACATGGTGAGGCAACGAAGCCTATGAACAGAATAACGTTCTTTGTCATTTACATTCCGCTTACTTCTCCTCGACTAAGAACACCTCCCACCTGGTGAGGAAGATCCAACAAAGGCCATTCTTTCTTAGAAATCTGACACAGACTGGACTCTTCTCTAGAGAGCAAAAAGCCTCAGCAAAGATAAACAAACTCACTGCATTTAGATTTTCATAGAAAATTCATTTTTAGTTGACTTATAAATACACACACATGATTCACAAATAAACACAAGATTCTGAAAAAAGGAAAAGATCTATTTGTATATTTTTGATGCACACTCTAATACATATTGATTTACAATTGACTTGTGGTCTGTGACAATCAATTTGTGTGACTCCAATCACATCTGTTTCAGCTAATAAAAACAACATTGTAGCCGTATCTTCTTACCTCCGACCACATATCTTGAACAGTTGGGTGAAGAAAGAAGTGGAGCTGTCCAGTGATCACCACCTACTGGTAAGCTTGATATGGTGAAAGAGGAGGAAGCTTGACAGACTTTGCAGGTCCAAGCGAGTAGTGAGAGTCTGCTGGTAATGTCTGTTGGAACCCTCAGTCAGGGACCCTCCAGGAGAGCTTCTCCCAGATTCTGGGGGAGGTTGGAGACATGGACTCTTAGTGGGCCATGTTCTCTGCATGATTGTCCATGTGGCTGCCTATAGCTGCAGCCTGAGGTCTGCAATGCCTGTCATGGCAGCAACCCCAGAACCCAGTGTTGGACAGCGGAAGCAAGGGCAGGTTTCATGCTGAAGAAGAAATCTTATTCAGCTTGGTAGGCTTGTGGGACTCTTGATCCAGCAAGTAGGTTTTGTGAGACCAAGGAAACTCCTTTCAGGATTGTTGCAGAGGCCAAAACTAGGGTCTAGTAGTGGAGAGGCCATGGAGAAAAACTATTGGTTGGCCTCAAAGCAATTCTGGCAAAGCATCCAGCGTCTCTTAAGTGGAAGGCAGTGCTTTGCTAACACATGTTTCTTTTAGTGGGGGTGGGGAGATACTGACCCTGAAAGAGGACATCAAGATGGTGGAGGCAATACTTTGAGGATCTCCTCAATCTGGCTCATACTCCTTCCGCAGTGGAGCATGGGAAAAGATGGGGTGCTTGGTAGATATTTGCTTTGCTTGTTACCCAGGTTAATGTCACTGAGGTGGTCAAAAAACTCCACAGTGGAGAGGCTTCAGGGGTTTACGAGATCCGTCCTGAGTACACTTTTACGGACAGGGTCTCTAGACATAGCCAAGGCCCAAAGCAGGTTTGGTTCAGGGACTGACAGATGTCATTCCTGCTCATCGCAGATGATGTGGTTATGATTTCTTCGTCCTGCCAAGACCTACAGCGTGGACTGCATTGGGGTGCATTGAGCTGAATCTCATCCAGGCCCTTCACACACATTGTGAAGGGCCTGAATGAGAATCAGCTCCTCCAAGTGCGAGGCCATGGTTGGGAGAGAGTTCCTACCTCAAGTTGAGCAGTTCCGGAAACTTGAGGTCCTTTTCACGATATGGACAAAAAATGTTGCAGGAGATCAATAGATGGATCATTGTGGCTGCTGCTATAATGCAGATGCTGCACCGGTTTGTTGTGGTGAAGACAGCTGAGCGAAAAAGGCAAAGCTCTAGATTTACCGATCAGCTTACATTCCAACCCTCACCTATGATCATGAAATTAAATGAAATCCTGGATACAAGGGGCTGAAATGAGCTTTCTCCACAGGCTGGATGGCACTACCTTACAGATCGGCTGAGGAGCTTGATCATTCAGGAGAGGCTTAGAGTAGAGCCTCTTCTCTTCCACATCAAGAGGGGTTAGCTGAGGTAGCTCAGACGTCTTTTTTGGATGCCCCCTGGAAGCCTCCCTCAGGAGGTTTTCCAGGCACATCCCACCGTAAGAGGCCCAGGGGTAAATGCAGTACACGCTGTAGGGACTATGTCTCTCGGCTGGCCTCGGGCTTCCCCTACTAGAGCTGGAGAAGCTAACTGCAAAAAGGGAAGTCTAAAAATTTCTGCTGAGACTGCTGCCCCCATGACCCGCTCCCGGAGAAGTGAAAGATGATAAACAAACGATGCAAAGTAAATTATCCACTAGAAGTAGAATGTTACATGCTTAAACTCCTTTAAAAGAAGTTCAAAAAAAATATTCTGCACTCCTCGGTGGCGGTTTTAATATACCGCCAGTTAAATCAAAAGTAAAGAAACATTTTTATAACAACTTCCTATGATTTTTTTTGTTGTTGTTGTTAAAATATTATTGACTAATTTTAAGTAAAAAATTAACTACAAGAACTAAATTTTAGGATTGAGTTAATTTGCATGTATCGTTTGTTACATTCTGTCTAGAACTTTAACCCATGGAGTTCAACCTAAAAATAGTAAGCAACCATGGTAGAAAGAGTTAAAGTGGCAAGAGAATGCCACACATTTTTACACTGACACCCTCACTCACTGAAACAACAGGCAGTAAGATGACCTTGATGAAAAGGCGAGGTGTCAGTTTAGAAAAGGAATGAGGAGCTGATGCAAACTCACCGCTGTGGTCTGTCAGGCCATTATCAATGGTGCTGAGCTGCATTTGTGGGCGCAACAGGGAGGATGTGAGGATAAGGAAGACACTGACAGACTAACCCTAGGAAACTACAATGAAGGTAAAGAGAAGATGAGAAGTGCTATGGAAAGATGGCCATAGAAAAGGTTGCTGATCTAGCGGATTGCGAAAGATCGTCGAAAGATAGTTTGTCTCCTTTGCTGCTTAGATGCAAGCCACACAAATTAATTAAAGTAAATTAGGGCTCTAAAGCATTTGGAAAATGGGGGTTCACCGGTAGCGAGAATAAAAGAGAAGAACTAAGAAAAGGGTCTACATGTGATTGTCAGAAAGCAGAGGACGCAGTGCTGGCTCAGTCAATCAATAACCCCTTTCCTCCAGGGTTGAAACCCCTTACAGCCCCATCAGCCGCTTCCATCTCCACCCCGACAGTGGTCTCTTTTCATGTGTCATCATTGTGAAAGGGAAAGTCACCTTCTTCTGTCGTTTAATGGTTTTCCTTAATAATGGGCAAATCTGGAAGCAACAAAGGAGATTCACTTTTCATTCAGTAATGGAGACACTCAGACTGTGCAGAGATGCAGGTGGACTTGAAGATGTGGGCTTTCATTATTCACATTGTTCAGTTTTGACTTTGGGGCAAGATGACAATGCAAAATGCAAGCTTTTTTTTCTCTTTTTTTTTTTGCCAGGGATCATTTTGGAAAGGAATGGTTCAGGTGGACTGTTGCTTAATATTGAAAAATATGGACACCAAGTCATTTTTGCTTCTTAAGTTATTCGTGATATCCCTAGCTTAAACATTAGATGTTTAAGCTAGCTTCTTTTCTAAAATAAGGGCAGATGTAGCCCTTATTTTAGAAAATAAGGGATGAATCTAAATCTATATTTTTCTTGTCATTTAATTTCTGATTTTAAGTGGAGCCTGTAATTACACACAATATAATACTTTACTATATAGCCTAGTCTTTTAACAAGAAAGTAGTATAACTTATGTATTAATAAAGTTAAATTAATCAAATAAGGCAAATAAAACTTGGAAAAAAGGAATGCAAACTGCAATGTTGCAGTGCAGTATGCAACATTAGTAGATAGAAAACATGAAAGAAAAGGTTTGCATTTGTACTATAGGGGGAAATAACCAAAATATACAAAAAGAGAAAGCTGCAACAAAGTAGAACTTAACTTTGATAACTAAATCTTTATTACGTGAAAACACAAGCTTACATTTTGATTCAATTTGTTCTTGCACATCTATGTTGCACACTCACTTGATTATCAATAGCCAGATCTCTTTCAGCAGAAATAATTGTGAAGGGTTTGGGTTTTCGAAGTGGGTTTGTCTGTAGATAATTATGTTAGTTTCCTTACTTTTACTTTATAAATATTTGGGAAGCATGAAATAAGGATATGAATCCTGTCAAAAAATGGTTGTAGATCATAATAAGCCTATGATTTTTAGGTACTTTTTTCTCTTTAATGGTATGCAATATCCTAACAACTATGAGAGTTTTAGCATCTTATTCATTTACTATTTTAAAATGACAATCAAATAGCCACTTGTTTTTGATATCCTTTTCATAAAAGAAAATCAAATATCTTAAAGATACACTGAACCGTTTTTCTCCCTTATATCCCCTTTTTATTAAAAAAAAAATTTGAATTGAGTCAGTGAGGTCAAAATTTTTCTTTATGTCAACAAGTAGCAGGATGACTATCATAATGCTTATCCATCACTCATAGCCAGAGTTTTTAGAGAAACTTTAATAATAAAGAAGACACTTTATGAAAAGGTTTTACGCATGTCCTTTGCTGTATTTGTAACCTTTATTGTATTTCATTATTCATATTTTAAAAGTGATGGGTATTTTCACTTCACTTGTTCTATAAACATTATTACTAATAATACATTGAATTATTTGCTGTTACTGGAAACCAATTCCAATTTGCTCATGATAGGACATGTGCAAAATGGCTAATTGAATAAATAAATGGTGAAACCCTGATAAATAAATAAAAAATAAAGAATTTGCATACTGTAATTGAATGTCACTCTTGCTTATTCTGCTCCTTCAGCTGATGGATGGGTCCTGTATACACCATAGGCTTTTACAGAAAAGGGAAACACTCCTGAGCAAAGGCACATAAGCACAGTCACACATGGCTATCCCTCTGCATTAATCTATACAATATTGATAACACAAGAGAAATGAGAGAACTCTGCGTGCAAACAGAATCTACCTGATGTATTGCACGCACTCAGAACCAGATACTGCTTTGCTATAAATCTCTAAAATTTTAACAATATTGTTATTGCAGAGAATGTCTTAGTTGTTTTCAATAGCAGTGTTACTGAAACTGTAGCATAATATTAATAATGAATATTAAGTCTAGAGTTTTCTTTTTAATTCAACAACTTAAATGCTTATTCATCCGAAGAAGGTTAATAATAAGGAATAAAAATAAAACATATTTTGTTTTAGAGTTCAATATTCCTGTAAACTGACACTGCTCAATAAAAGCAGCATCTTGATTTTTTTTATGTGGGATGCTTAATATGTGCAGTTATAATCCTATTGCTTATCAAAGAGGACTTTCAGCTTTCACAATTTTTGGGGGTATGAAAATAAAATTTTTCAAAAGGTAAACCTAGACAGTTGTTAAAATGAAGTTAAAAGTAGTGTAGCTTAATGTGGGTAACTGACCAAGCTAAAAGAGGGTAACCTGTTAGCTACTGAGTACAGCTACCCAGGAAGCTACAGATGCTCCTAACTCTTATTTTTCTCAAGTTGTAAAATTCTTTATTGATCCCAAATGGATATTTAATGCTGCAACTTATCAGCTGTGTTTTGTTGTTGTTGTCTTGTTTTTTGTATAGATTTTTTGATGTGTAGTAAATGTAGGCCACAAGGACCTTTTACAGCAGTCTGACTTACAGTTAATGGCGTAACTATTGGTAAGCAGAGACTGCAGTTGCTTAAGGGCCCCCGATCTCTTAGGGGCCACATCACTGACACCTGGTTGGCCCCCTATGCAATTGTGGACTAGGAGGTTTCATGGCAGATGTAATGGTACGAAAAATTCCTCCTAAACCCACCTAATACTAGTGTGACTGACCGGACATTATTTATACCGCAACACATGCCAGATTTCAACACGATTGTGAGCCGTTTAAACATGACACCAATAGCAAAGCAGACAGTGGTACTTTTAATTACTATGTTAATAACTGTGTATAGTTCACTGGACGTTTGGTAAAAAAAAAATACACTCATATCATATGTTTCAAACCGCAATAAAGATCTTAAAAGAACGATGTATTTGAGTGTTTTATTTTTTACACTACTAAAGCCATAACCGTTATGTACAATGTGTTAGCGACGATGAATAAGGTACTTAAGCAGATTCCAAAAAAGAAAAAGGAAAGAAGAGCTGCTGGAAAAATGAAAAAAAAACGTCCCAAAATAAACACGGGGGCATTGCTTACAGTCGTTCTGGAGAAGTCTTTAACAAGGCACTGTTGTTGCTAAACAGTCCTATACCCATTGTTGTCCATAAGGTGGTTCTACATTTTATAAAGAATTCTTTTATGTGAAATCATCTCCAGAATTTCTAGAGGGCCAGGCAACACACCCGCTGGGATCTACCTCTACTCCTGGACCAGAACTGGACATTAAGACCAGGTTATTGACGTCCACTTTTGTGATCAAGCACTTTTATCTAGGTCACTAACCTGTTACTCCATAAATGCACAGCCAGGTACCTGTAGCGCTGGACCACCTCCACAGCTGCTCCTCTAAGGTAAAATTCAAAAATGTCCTTCTCATATTCTCCTAACTAACATAGCTCAGGTCTATATAAAAAGATTCAATACATTTTACGTTAATTCTCTACTTTTGAATAATTAGTTCAACTTCTAACTTGAAGTTGTATCTGGTCATTCTCTCCTTAGTAGCTTCATCTATCCTGGCGCTCTCTTTAGCTGTGACATCATCCTGAAGGAAGGCCTTAGCTGGGCTGCTGCCATCACAAACGTCTCTTACAAATAATAGATATGGGTCTGTTTTTTAGTGTTTAGTCCTGTTGCTCTCACAGCGATGAGCTAAGCGTTATCTTAACTGAATCTCATTTATCCCAATTGACATCTACAAACTTTTTGCTGCTGTGGCACAAGAATTTCCCCATTGTGGGACAATAAAGGAATTTTTTATTTTGTTGTATTCTATTCTATTCTAACATATAAAGTATCTACGGTTTAGTGCTTCTATGTATGTTCGTTTTGTATGACTGCTTCTGTCTTCTCAAACCCCCAGTTAGCCTCAGCAGAAGGCTGCATTCCTATTGAGCCTTGTTCTGTTGGAGGTTTCTTCATGTTAAAAGGAGTTTCTCCTCCCTACTGTCACAGCATGCATGCACAGTGTGAGAGATTGCTGCAGATTCAGCGCCATTATGTCACTTTCACTAAATGCGTTTGAAATCCTACGATGTCAATGACGTCACGCAAATGGGTTTCCTTAGATAGGAAATGTTTAACCATGCTATTTGTATGATATGATCAAATTGTCTCTGTCAAGTACCCTGACTTAACATGAGTAATGAACGGATGGTATAGAAATAAACCTGAGCTGAGAATCCTCCTTCCTAAAGGCATTAACATCTGCAAATCGATGAGGAATCTTTACAATATTTAGTCTCCCTTTAGGATGTATAAAGTATTTTTTAATTAAATATACGTTCTTTAAAAACTCCCTTCCTATTATTAAGCAAAGTTATATCACTTTTTTAATCACGGCAGCTCTGCAGGTCAACATTTACTCGTGCTTCCATGAACAAAGTACAAATGTTTGGGTGACAGAGCTTTATTGGTGATCTCAACTTGACTCTAAGATTAGCTTCAATTATATTTTTGATTTATAATTGAGGTCAAACTCGGGCTTCATAAATCAAAGCTCAATACTTTTTTTCAGGCATATAGGGATTGGCTTAATGCACCTGCCTAATTGGATCAGTGCTAAATCCAATCACAATATTCAGATTGATGCGTTTACATTTTACCTCAAATTGGTTCTTTATTAGAAATGCTCATTTTTATGTAAATATGTCTAGTGATCTCATGATGCACAGTTAAAGGGAGCTCCAATATACTAGATCTGACAGTGTGTGGGGAAGAAAAGAATCAGTTTGATAGAGCGAGAGGGATATCATTGCTGATAAACCATTAAGGGATTTAGGAGATTAGAAATGCTTACTGTTCCACAACTGAAAGGAGCTGGTGGAAAATTGTGATCTTGTGTTCCAAAACTGAAACAGGGAGATTTGAGATCTGGAAAATTCACAAACACATTGAACAGAGCTTTGTAGAGTGGGTAGACAGAAGACAGTTATAGGAAAAGGAGCTGCGTCATAAAACCAAAGGGTGGGTGAGTTTCCGGGAGAGATTAGTCATAGATAGAATTTTTTAAGGGTTTGGGTTCGATTTGAATACCAATGACAGCTTTAACCACAAAGAGCAGTTGTCTGAAAAATCAAAAATATTATGATCATGTAATAGCAGACAGTTATCCAGTCTGCAGCAGACCAACCAAGACCTCCAGCAAATATCCTCTTTTTAAAGAAACACTGTGTAATGTTTAGCCACCAGGGGGCACTTTAAATATAACTTAATAGTATAGCTTCCCTGAAGCAGAATTAAACATGGGTGTCACTGCCTGATATGTATTGCAAACACAATCCGTTATAGGTATCAGATCTGCTCGGGTGGTCAAACCCCAGGCCCCTGCTGATGACGTCACAATATGGTAACACCACTGTATAGCACCCGTTTAATAAGAATCAAATCTCTTCTCAGGTCTCAACTTATTATTACCTATATTTGCTATTATTTTAAGATGACACATCTATCATTCATTTTTTGCACTCTCCATCTTTATCATGCAACGCATAACAAAAATGGTAATGGCAAAACTCTAGTTAGACGAAATTAGTTAGACGAATTCCACATTTAATGTAAAAGCCAGGAATGCCATGGAGTAAAATGAATGCAAATTTCACCATTAGAGTTGTTTCAAGCAGCAACATGTTGCTGAACTTTCTTTCTGTTTTTTGTTCCAGATGTTATTTCAATAGTAGCATCACAACAAATGAGACCAGTGTGCAAACTGCAGGTGTAGTGAATGATAGTTCTGTCATAAGTAAACAAAATTGTAATTTATAGTTGCAGATACATAACACATATTTATGAACCCTAATGAAATGGGCAAATGCTTCTAAGTAACAAAAATGTGGTAATTTAGTGAAAAACTTGGTTGGGATCGCAGCTAACCAAATTTGTAAGACTTATATGTCAAGCCTGGACCCTAAAATGTGTTTGTACCTGAGAGACGATTAGAAACATGCAAAAAACAGTGAATGTAAAAACTTCTCACTACATGTAAAGTCTACGGGGACACTTATACAAATGATTTAAGAACACATTTATTTCATATGAATGCTCCTTCGATAAGGCCCAGTAAATTATGTAAACTACTAGCAGACCAAATTGGACCGGTAACTGAGAATTTATGAAGTTAGCTGTAAAGACAAGGCCATATTCACCCCTCTAGATCAAGTGCTACACCAGAGAAGCACACATATGTCTCATTAGGAGACATGATTATACGCTTTGTTAGCTTTGTTTTAAGAGTGCTCAGACCACTATACAGTGACACCCTGGGTCACATTGACCCTGTCAGTGATGGTGACATAGGCGAGTTAAAAATGCTAGTTTTTGAATAGAACAGTTTGCAGGAATCACAATACAAGCCAAGTTCTTTATTTCGACCTGAAATACAATTTAATGTATCTCATACTAAGCTAATACTTGGGTCAGAAGTTGTGCAGTGTTGCTTTAAAGAAAATCTAAAACACATTCACATAACAGGACTTTTGCAATTTTAGAGGTTACATTTAAAAGTGGGGTAAGTTAAAACACAGGAACCCAAAAGGCTATTGCAATAGTTTTTTTCATGGAGGGAAAATGAACAGAAACAAAGAACATATTAATGTAGTTGGTATTTCTAATGCATTAATATGCATTCAGCAAATTTTTTTCTGCAGTTTTGCTCCTTTTAAAATATTCTCATTTCTCATCCTTTTTTCTTGTCAACTAAGTTTCATATCTTCTCCTTGTGGGAGACCTGTAATAATGCTATTTAGTTTACCAATAAGCATGGTAGCTATCAGTTTATTTGATGCCATTTTTCCCGCCTCATCATTTCTATCTCCAAGCATTCTGAGAACTCTGCTTCCCTGTTTCTGAGTTCCTTACACCTGGTCCACCATAATTCTAGAACCTCCAACTCTGTCAGTGAGTTTCTGTCAACCTCTCCTTTTTTCTGTCCTGGCTGACGGTGGTCTGTTCTCTTCCTCCTGAGAGTCTCTGTTGTTTGAACTTGACCAACACCTCCAACTTCAGACCTTGCAGAAATCTATCGCTGTGAGCAAATTTTTTACTCTTATTATATTTTTAACCTTATTTTTTTACTTTTCAATTAGCTTTTTCCCTTTTTCTCTTAATTTGTTAACTTTTTTTCCAGCTTAATTCACGGTAGGTAATATATCATTCAAGGGCTCATCTAATTGATCAAATGCCAAATATAACATGTTCACCAACGCAGCAGTATCTTTGCTGGGTGGCTGAATATAAATCTTGTGCTTCTGGACCTAACTGATTGATGGGGGTGACTCTATTGTAAGGCGTATGCAAGTGATGAAAAACTGTAACTATCTCTATAAAGGGTTAAAGACTCGACAGATAGTTGCCAGAGTGACAGAGCGGAGGTTTTCATAAAGAAACTCCAAGGAAGAAGGAAAAAGCGATCATTCAGAACAGTCATCTTGTGCTGATCTCTTACCATGGTTTCTGTAGTTTCTTTACATTGTAGGAATGTGTTTTTTGTGTTTTAGCATGTGTTATTTCAGTGCGTTACCTTTGGATTTTAACACCACAGAGTCTCCCCTGTTTCAAAGACCAGCAGCCGCAACTTCTTTGAAGTCACCAAAAACAGACACATGGTTTTAAAAACTGTTATGAATATTGACTCTTACCACACCCCGTACTATGATGTAAAAAAAATAGCAAAGCCTTTAAGGACTGAAAATGATCTATTCACTGCACTGTCCATTAAGAGCTCAGTCTCAGCTCAACCCTCTGCGGTGCAGTTTTGGCTTTTTTCACTGCTCATGTTACAAAGTGATCCAAAACATCCCCAATTTAATTACTACAGTGACTGAATAATCAATATTTTTGATTAGAAATATATTCCCAATGTAATTCAGTAATGACATTTAACAATTTAATCAGCTTTGTTATTATTTTTGGGGGTGGGAGTTTTATGAAATGTGAATGTCACAGCTTAGGGCCCATATTCGTTTATCTTGTCCGAGATAAGCCTGGGACAAGTTTTTAATAAACTTTAGAGATCTGCTATACAGGCTTGTAGAGGTTTGTCTTTTAGGAAAAAAAAAAGAAAAGAAACAAAATCAATCAAATGGCATTTATGGACTGGTTTGTACATTTGTTTCCAATACATAAAGCAGTGTTTCTCTAACCCTGTTCCTTAGGGCCCACTGTGCTACATGTTTTAGGTGTTTCCCTGCCTCCACACACCTGACCTGACGGAAAAAAAGATTGACACGCTTTTGCAGCATTTGATTGCTGTCGTGGAGGTAATGCAATCATTTAAATCAGATGTGCTTGAATAGAGACACATCTAAACATGAAGGACACTGGGCCTTGAGGACTAGGATTTAGCATCCTTGCAGTAAAGCATGATAAAATTCAACCATTTAATATTTAATTGCTGTACAGTTTTTTTTTATCCTGGGTGGCTTGCCTCACGTCCCACACCTGAGTGCTCAAAATAAAATGCAGAACATTTATGAAGGTATTTTTAAAATATAAATTAAAAAATAAATGTAATTTAGTACAATTTTTTTATTTATATTATTTGAAATACGGTTTTAATATTAAGTATAAGTATTTTAGCTTCATTTATTTTTTTCACTCATCTGATGTAAGTCTCTGAGAAACAGCACGTATAATTCTCCCCAGGTTTAGGGGTTTCAATCAGTGTTTATTTCATTCTGTCATCATCCTGTCAGATGGATTTCCCTTGAATTTTGCTAAATTCTAATGTTTTACATCAGACCCACTGTGTTGGAACTAAGCACAAACCTGTAATTACATGCAATTCTCCAGAAGCAGCTATCAGTTCCACCTTTCCTTTGAAAACCAGAGTTTGATACTCGAGAGTTTAATAATTTGTTTTGAGGAAATTTCAATTAACCTTCAGCACTTTTTAAGCAAGGATTAAATGTAAAATTCCCTATTTGCAGCTTCCTTTAGCATATCTATTAGTGGCTAGATGTGTGTCTTCACCAGGCCTGCCAAGAGGTCTATGGTTTTTAGAAGTACCGTTTCTCATTTACAGAAGCACTATTTGAAACCGCTTGACCTGTTGACTCAAAGCCAGTTAACTGCTGTAGGGCAATAAAACTCTATTAAATCTCTTATCAGTATAAAGCTACAGTCACATGAAATTTTTGTTGCCTCTAGCAAATGTGATTTATTGGATTTCTAAGAAAACCCAATCCCTTTTTCCAATTCCAGCTTGTTTTGAAGCTCTATGGGTTGTTCAAGAAATTGCTAATTCATCATATTTGAGGGTAAATAGAAAACAGTTGTGAGGCAGGTAAGAACACGTTAGGGCTACCATTACCCTCCCCAGCAAGCCTGAAAAGACGAAAAATTGAGCAAAGCGAAGTGAATAGCAGGAGGATGTTTTGAAATGGATTAACGCTTCCACTGTTTGAGGTTAACAGCATGTCGCTGACTTTCCTTATCAGATGGACAAGATCAATGGCACAAACACATCTGCTCCCAGAACAATCTCCCCGAGTATTGCTGGACAATGAACGGGAAAGAAATAAAATCATTATCCAGTGTCGCCTACAGCAAGTTTATACCTATTTGTCTTCTGAATCTTGTACAGCGTGGAGAGCAACTTAAATTGATCAATTTTAGAAGACTGATATGGTTTCTGCAGGACTGCTCCAAGACATGAAAATAAAGTAAGAAAATCTGAGACACTGTGTGAAAGAAGTATTTCATACAGGGGACCCAGTGCACATTACGGAAATAATGCATAATGAAAATTGTGTTACAAATGCACCTAAATACTATCCCCAAACACTTTATTTTGCAGTTCCAGTTTCAACTCGTGCATGTTAGGGTGCATTAAAATGTGTTTATGATCTAAAATCCATTTTGTGAATTAAGTTTTTTCCTATTCATGATATATTCACACTGTATATGATATGTCCTCACCTGTATATGGAGATTTGGTGGGATTTTAATAACACCTTAAATAGATCTTAGGTTTAATAATGTATTGTGTGGAAATTAAATATATTTTTAAAAGGTCTAAAGTTTCTAACATTTATTATGATCATGTAAGATACCTCAAAAGCAAAAAAGAATGCTCCATTAACTCTTAAATGTGCTTTATTGAAAGTATTTGCAACTAAAAATACTCAGCCAGCAAATCGGCTTTCATATCAATGGTGAGTTTACATCATTTGATTCTCTATAAGCAGAAATAGAAGCAGAGCCATGGAGATAAGAGTTGTGCCTTTGCAAAACCAAGCAGGTCAGGATGCTAGTTCAACCAGTAGTATGGTCCATTCAAATTACAGGCAGATCTATTACAGATATGGTCATTTTTGTAATAAATATAAAATTACCTTTTTAAAAACATGAAATATTCTGAAACTATAAGTCTTTGCATCTTACCTTGCAAGTAAGATGAATTGTAACAAGATTTGTGACTTCACAAACTCCCGAAAATACACCTTGCCAGAAACCAACAGCTTTGAAAATGTTTCGGGCCAATTAAATGCAGTGAAGTGTATGATGTCAGCGTGTCAACCGGTGGCGGAAGGGGAAAAAAACATGGCTGTGCCAGTGTTAGCTGGAATCCCCTCTATTTCCTTTGAAAAACAAGCAAAAGGAAGAGATGTTTGCCTTTGTGGATGAGAAGATGTTTGCGCGTTTCTCACGGACAGATTTGGTATGAGTTTGATTTATCAGTTAACTTGATCGATCAAATCATAAACTTCTCATCTGCTACTGCATTTGTGATTGGTTAGAAACTCGATGGGAGGCAGGTACCCAATCAGCTGAATTAATTGTTCTGAATGTCCATACCTTTTACAAACACCTTCTATGGGACGATCCCAGGTTGATACGTGTAGTTCAATTCTATATGGTATCAATTTGCCTTATATCAGGTTAGCTGATGGGTCTCTTTTGGGAAATCAAAAAGATCCTCTGCTGAAGTAGAGAAGGTTATGTTTTTTAAAGCAGGAACTGAAACGATTGACAAATTGAACCCAAACACCGATTGACATATAGCTAAAATGTAATGGTGGTGGTGGGCTGCTCAGTGGCACAGTGGGTAGCACTGCTGCCTTGCACTGCAGCTAGTTTTTTTTTTTGTTTTTTTTTTCAAAAAAACTAGAAGATGTCAGGGAAAACACACGAGGATCAAGAAATGACACGGAACCAGCACTGAGGAACTACACAGGGAGAGTATGAATTAGAGACAAAACAATGACTGTGCTAATGATCTAAAAAGGAGCAAGAAGGCTCTAGAAGGGAGCTAGGGGAAGGACACTAAAACAAGGGAGAAACAACTGGTATACAAGAAATACATGGGAACTTAAAAAATACAACCAAAAACAAGTAGAATAACACAAAATGGAAATGACACCAATAAAAACTCAAAAAGAAAACTAAAACAGATCCAAAACCATGACAGATGATAAATCAAATGCAAAGAAATCTCCCAAGAGGTTTTTGTGAGTTATTAAAATGTTGGAAGTTCCATATTTCTTCCATATTCCATATTTCTAAAACTTTCCTTTTTTATAAAGCTTATAGTTTGTGGCTCAGGTTATCCTGAGCTATCTCTTTAGTTATGCTGCTATAGGCTTAGACTTCTTGAGGACATAGGAACCCCTATTTCATCATTTTGCTTCATTCTATATCTCTATTTTTCCACTCTGCAAAATCTGCTAGTTTAATCTCTAACATTATGCTCTCTCTGACTTTTTTCATAATAGCTTCGCCTCATCTGTTCCTGTTTGGTTTGGTTTGATGTGCTGCTGCCATCAACACCTTTGTTTATAGATGTTGGAGATGTACCTGTTTTTCCAGTGTCCTGTTTCTCTGACTGTGACTGGCTGGA
The DNA here is from genome assembly GCF_000732505.1 of Cyprinodon variegatus. Taxonomy (NCBI): domain Eukaryota; kingdom Metazoa; phylum Chordata; class Actinopteri; order Cyprinodontiformes; family Cyprinodontidae; genus Cyprinodon; species Cyprinodon variegatus. The sequence goes on along the minus strand of NW_015150453.1, from coordinate 3,553,640 downwards.
TGTGCTCTCTTCATCCTCTGACCTGGGAGTTGGCTCAGAGCTCTTCTGCCTGGCTGTGTGTTTCCTGAACAGGGCCGCCTTTTACAGTCGTTTTTTGTATCTCTAGTTCTGTCTCTTTGAACCCCAGTCAGCTTCAGCAGATGGCCGCTCACACTGAGCCTGGTTCTGCTGGAGGTTTCTTCCAGTTTAAAGGGAGTTTTTCCTCTCCACTGTCGCGACAAGCATGTGTAGTGTGAGGCATTGCATCCGAGTCAATGAGTCGATGCAATCAACTGGTTTTCCGTAGATAGAAAACCTTGAATCAAATTGACTGGATGATCTGGTGAACTGTAAAGTGCCTTAAGATGACGTGTTGTAAATTGGCGCTACAGAAATAAACTGAATTGAATTTAATATTTTTGTTATTTTCAACTTTGTCCTAGGTTTTTGCCAAATAGAAAATAAGTTTATGTAGGTAAAATTAGAATAGTTTTTTGGTTTTGTTTTTCTGACAGAAACTGCATTCCAACCATTTGTATCTGAGTTGTTCCAACCAGATATAGGACACGTAAGGTTACTGAAGAAAATAGTCTAGCTAAAATAAAAAAGGTCATCTGCAGCAGTGGGATATAATAAAGGTTACCTCCATCAAATATTAATGGCATCAGAGCTACTGACAGGACCCCCTGGTAGACAAACAAGTACATTTAGCGATAGGGGTGTTTTAGGAAGCTGTGAGCGTGGTGATGTAACTCTCGGTTGTTGCTCTGCTTTGGATTGATCCTGTAAGTTTCTCTCTCACTTTTTGCTGCTTTAATGCAAAGGTTTGGGAACATACGGCTTGTGGTCTGGTTGTTTGTATTTTAGATACAGGTTCCTTGGATTTCTTTTAAAAGGTCACAGCAGGTGAATTGTGACTTCTTGCCCTTGTTTTTCCAATATCCTGTATTATCTTATTGATTCAATTTCATCATCAAGGGGGTATAAAGGTTAAAGCCAAGCACTGCATTCTCACTTTATTCTCCTTTCTGCCAGTTGTTCTAGAGATATTAATGGTTGCAAAAGCTTCCAAAGAAAATGTTTAACTGAATAAATATAACTTTTAAAAGGCCTTCTTTCTTCTCCATGATGACATATTGGCATATGTACAACCAAAACTAATCTTGAGTATTAAAAAAACCCAGATTATTTTCAAAAATGGATGTGATTTAACCTGAAAAGGAGAAAGAGTGCTAACATTGCATTTGTTTGGCAAGCTGTTGTTCACCTCTCTTCAAAGCTGTTTCTATTATTGTAAGGGTAGATATATATCTGCATGCGATTATGATAAATAAACCAGAAATAGATGGAAGGATTTGCCAAGAAGTTCATGCAGAAATCTTTCTCATATATAAAAAAGAACAAGAAATAAGAATAGAGTAATGAAAATACATCTAGTTTGCCAGAGTATGACATCAATGCAAAGGACCATGGTCAAAACTAATTATAGCAGATCTCGCATCCAAGTTTAAGTTCCTGAAGCAAATTTTCTCCAGATCTATCCAGTGAATCCAGAACACCATTGTTAGAGAGCAGAATCTGTGGCCTTGACAAATAATTAGCACCTGATATAAGGATTTAAAGTGCTGTGTAGCTTAGTGTGTCTATACAGTATTTCACAACAGTAAAAAGTGATCAGAGGTAGCAAAAACTTTGATTAAGAAATTTTAAATTCATTCAAAATTCAGATAGGCATTAACGGTTTTTGCTGCAGTTCTGTCCAGCTTTGATCTCTAACTTGCCACCCATCCCATTGTTTAAAACAACTCTGTCTGCAGAGTCCTATATTCTAAGGACGCTTTCAGTGGCTCTGCATATCCTTAATTTTTTTAACTTGATCAGCTGAAGCTCTACCTGTGAATGTCCAAGTGCACCAAACAGGTGAAGCTTTAAGATCCCATTCTGTGGTCACCATTAGGCTATAAGCTTGTGTGACGGCCCTGCTGTGCTGTCGGGTGAGCATATGTGTAAACTGCCTAAATTAACACTATCAATTAAGGTCCTCTAAGTGGGAGGCGCTTCCATTATGCGGCCACCTGGTTGATATTTAGGGAGCGCCGTTCCATTTAGGAGGGTTGGTGTTCCCTTCTTGAGAGGCGCGTCTCCTGGTTGAAGCAAGCACGCCGCAGACAGCCATCCAGTCCAGTCCGGACCAGGTTGGGGTCCCGACTTCCTGGTGTGGAGGGACCAGGCGTGATCGCCCCATCCGAGCTGCCGTCTGATGCCGGCATTTAGTTCATTCTTTTGATTCTGCTAAATAAATGCCTTTTATAGGCTTAAAGTACAGCCTGTTTCCGTTTCCCCCCAGTTTTTGTTGCGACCAGTCGAGCTGGGTCGTAACGCTTGTCTGCTGCTAGTTGGGCCCAAATACCTAAAATCAACCATATGATACACATGTATTTGTTTAAACGGCAAACAGGAAACAAGAAAGAATTGATTCTGCTCTCCATGCGCAAAGTTCACATTTAAACAAGACATTTTGCATTTATGGGAAAGCTTGTACAGATCTATGTCAGTTTTTCTTCCTAAGCATTATATATTTTTCAAATCCGATAATGTATTTTTCTCCTTTGTAGTGAGACATGCTGAATATTTTGTTGTTTTTTTTTTCAACATAACTGAGTAGCAGGATGGCATGCTCACGCTGAGAAAGTAACAAATCAGTTAATGAACTGGTTTAATTAAGTTTTTTCACACAGATATTTGGTTCATTTGAACGAAACGGTAATGAAGAAAATATCATTGCAATCCATAGTATGAAACCCAGGATTTAAAAACAACATTCTGATTATCTTCTTCCCCTTATTCAGATGTTGTTCTTATAGCTTTAAGGAATGCTAAATTGGGATCTTCAGTTCTTTGTTCATTACAACAAAAGAATAAAATGTTTCTCTCTGCAACTTTTAGATACATGGCTTCTTGCTCTATTTTTCTTGTTTATAATACATTCCGCTGCAACCGAGTTGGAAGTAGACATATGCACCATGAGACTCAGGGAAGTAAAGTATCTCCATGTGTATAAAATGAACAGAGAAAAATAACCGCAAGGAACTTTTTTATATAATCTTTCTTGTCTGTGTGCATCCTCAATTTATGAAGCTGTAAACAGTATGCACATATTTTATCACTGTAAGGCAAGAGTGTGTATGGGGAGGTGCTTGTTCTTGTGTGGTGCAGACGAGAAGTAAGGGAGGATTTGTAATATCAACGCAAAATTAGAATGTGAATAATGCATATAATCTACCTTTCAGTGTGAAATAAGACCGGGCCATTAAATGAAGGCCCAAACTGAAATTGATGATAAGCATCTGAATAGCAGAGCAATCCACCAGTGCAGAAACAACAGAGTGAGTGGTCTTTGAGCACTTAGATGTAGCTGTTTGCCAGCAGACGAACACACAGTAAATAACTTACAGTTTATTATTGCATTAGGCATGCATTAACCAGATGCAAATTTGAAAAATGACAAATAAAAAACCAAGAAACAAAGTAAAGGAAAAAAGAAAGAAGTTTTCAAGCACCATTTGCTCTCGAAAGTGGCAAAATGTGGCGGCAGCTGCAGATCCATAACATAGAACCTTACCACTGACCATTTACTGCTTGTGTGGGTGGTTTCATTACAGTTACTGTATATTCTTAGATGACTGATTATTCAAAAAGGAATAGTTCCACCTTTTTTACTATGCAATATCGATGTATCTCTAGAGGACTTTAAAAACAACATAGAAGCTGAACAAAGTGCTGCATAAAACTCTGGCACAAAGTCACATAAATTCCACTATAAGAAACCAGAAGGGGGAAAAAAAGAAAGAAAACAACAGGTACATTTAAACGGAAAAAAAAACTCACTCTGGGTTAAAATCCAATGAGAAAAAGTATGTATTACAGGTTTTAATGACATCAAGAAATGGAGACTGTCTGACCACCAGTGACAGTTATTTCACAACTTAGGAACCAAAGCTTCAAAATCTTTGCATCCTCTAGATGTATAAGAAGATTTTGGGACAGATAAAAGCAACTTCTGGTTCTCAGCTGAAACACAGGGATTGACCCTTTCTTAAACCATCAATGAGCACTATCCCTAACTATAGAGTGTTGCTGTCACTGTCACTGTGTGCGACGAAGATGCAGCTAACCAGCAGCTGAATGTCATGTTTCCTTCAGTATTAGTTCACAGTTACACCAGGTGGCAAATTCCAGAGTAGTTATTTAAGGGCTGATCAATCCACTCACCTTACCCACCACTGGGTTGGTCCTTAAGGTTGCAAAGTTCTAAACTTTCTTATTAGCTGCAAATAAAAAAAATAAAAAAAAGTGACAATCTGAACTATCAACGATAAAAAAAAAAAAACTGTAATCTGGTTTAAACTGGTTGAATTGTCTCTTTAAAGTGCCTACAGATCATATGTGTTGTGAATTGGGGCTATACAAATAAACTGAATTGAATTGAACTGAATGAATCAATTCACAAATGAATACAACAGTGCATATTGTTTTTATCAGTTGCATTTCAATATTTATTTTTTTCCCATATCAATACTCAAAAAGGATGAAAATATATGTTTTCATACCTTTTTTCTGTATTTTTGCACAGTTGCCATGTTAATTCAAATTTTCATTAAATCCTAAATATTCTTTGCACTTATTCCACCTCTGCATAGCACCACACAGGTAATGTACAAGCATGATCTGGTTCTGTGACCTGTTGTTTTTCAGGGTTGTCGGTAAAACCATCCCTCCCCCCAGCTCCACCCCTAGCCCCCTGATGGTGACTAAAGCTTGGTTTATGCTTGGTGCGTCCCCGAGATTTGCATGGCCAAATTTCTTAATTTTGGGCTTCCATAAAATCCTCTCACATGGCAGTAAGCCGGACAGAACAGGGGGAAAGCCATACAGAGTATAAATGCTGCAGACCCTGTGACAGGTAGCTAGTTTTCTGCGCGGAATGTCTTTGCGTCAAGCATAATGAACCCTTGAGTGTTTTGTATGTTTTCATTTTGAAGCGCTAATGTCAATATTTTATGTCTTACTGCTCCTTTAACATGACGTATTAAAAGCTTTTACTTCAACAGAAACAATTGCCTCATACTCACAATCATTTACATATGAAATTTGTAAACTCTTAACTCCCCATTCATTCAGCGTGTGGACTGCTTAAACAAAGTGCATGATAACCTCTCACACTTTTTGGTTGGAAAGGTTGTGAGTATTCTCCTCCTTCTTATTGTATGACCTTTTCATCATTGTTACATCCTCAGCTGTTTTTGTCCAGTTTTAGCTTTTGTATCAACATTCATTGAAAGAGATAATCGGCCAGAATAAACCTTAAATGTCTCTAAATGTGATGTTTCCTGCTTTTTCTTTTTAGAGATTCAAAAAAAGTTAAAAGAAAACAATCCATTAGACTTTGTTTCCAAGTTTGAAGATGTTTCGCTTCCCATCCAGGAAGCTTTTTCAATTCAAAATGTTGAGTTTGAGGTTTTATAGATTGAACCAAAAACTTAGAAACCATGCAAATTGAACTGGACGAACGGGTCAGCCCCTTAGGAATGGGTAGTCGTTTGGGTTCTTTGTTATCCTACAATACCCGATCCCTGTCTATGTCTCTGGAACGGGGGTGGTTAGAGGGGATTGTTGGCTTGCTGAACAGCTAAGATGTTATGTTTCCCTGTATAGGGGTGGGGTTTGCGATAATAGCGGGACGGAATCAACTCTTTTGCTGCATTATAGGTTTTTGCAAGCTTAAATCTGAGTCCACCTTGTTAAAAGATGTTTTCTTTACCCTGGCATCTAATGTTATCATATCAATGGCAGCTTAGAAAAAGGAATTGTCCCTTTGAGTTTCAAGCATGTATTGGTTAGACTACTGATTAGGATTTGTGTGTTTCAGTTTGTTTTTTCTTTTTAGACACCAAACTAGGGGCTGGAGTTGCTCACCCAATGTGTTGTAAATGAATTGCAATATGTGACCTGTGAAAATGTTGTCTTTAGAGTAAAAAAACACAAAGAAATTACCTTATCTTTCTCAGTTCGAAGTAGCCACATAGATGTTAGGATTTTTATTACATGTAAATCGGCTCTGGTCTCAGGTTGACAGATACATTTCTTTAGTCATTCCAAAGACAAAAACAGTGCAGAGAGGTAAGTTTTTTTTTTCTTACATCTCACCAACCTATACATTCTCTATTTCAAACCCTTTCTTAAAATGTATTCTTTATCTATGGCTTGTACTCCGAATTAAGATGTAGGCCTTTGTGGTTTTACTGTTGTTTGCTTTATGTATTTGCTCTACTTTAGTTGCTCTGGTTTTTGTTTTATTTTAGTATATGTTCATTTTCGTGTCTAACTTCAGTCAACTGACTTGTAATTGAAAGTGCTATAAAAGTAAAAGTGAGCTGAGAACTTTGTTAAAATGTTACTTCTGTTTCAACAAAGAAGAGAAAAGCTTTTTTTCTATTATTAGTCCTTCAGCTTATGAAACCAGTAATGACAGTTGGTCCTATTACAACACATTCAGTATGACCTTTAAGATATGATGTTTCTGCTTCAGTCGATTTAACATGTTATCCTCCATAAAAAGAGTGTCTGTTGATTAACTCTTTTTAACGTTCTGCATAACTGATGTACATAAAGGGCCTTCAGATTTATACCTGTACTTTCATGCTTGAAGACTAGCTAGATCAACTTTTAATTCATAAATTCTTAAGTATGCACCCATGTACTCAATAATTGTATTCCATATTGTACTGAAAAAGTATTAAAGGTATCTATGCACAAGCTAAGAGAAACTATCACCTGGAAAAAAGTGAGTACAGTGACCTGTTTACATGGGAATCTATACTGTTACAGGTCTGAATTGTGAGAGGCATTGAGGTGACCCAGGGGAAGATGAGAGGTGAGAGATTTCATGAGTACATGATGTTATGTTTTCATAAATAGATTCTGTTTTAAAAAGGAAGAACATTGTGCTCTCTGCCATAAGTGATGTGATATAACATAAACATGAAACAACAAATTGCCTGCTGAGCTGACTGACAAAACACAGGTATATTATTGCAATATTTACTGCTGCAAATGCAGCCTTTTTTTCAGACAAAAGCCATCAACATTTTATCAGTAAGTTTCAGAGGCAACAGCTTCTTTTTATCAGGTGCCAAAGACGTCAACAACAACCTTTGCAGGTCTCAGAAAATGAATGAAAAACTCTGACTTTCAGTTGGCTTTTATCTAAAGTGAAATCTGGAAAGCTCACATTTTTAGCCTGTCAAAGGGATGATTTGCTGAACAGAAATGATCTTTTTTTATTCTGTTCTTTCAGTCGCTCCATTATCCTTTAACAGAAAACTGCAAGTTTCCTTTGTTGGCTAACAAGGAAAGGAAAAGCTGGGACTTAACTGTCTTATTTTATGGTTTGCTTTCATCCAACCTTCCTCATCAAAGGTGCGTCATTGAAACAACTTTAATAAAAATCCCATTGTCACTGAAGGAGAGTGTAAGGAATCAGAGATACATTTTTATTTTTATTTTTTCAAATAATCGGTCTATGTGAATGCGTATGTGTACAGTACAGAGATACATGAATTTGTTTTATGTTGTCAGATGATTTTCCTCTTTTTAAAAACATTCTTCTCTCTTATTATCTTTATGAACTAAGAGGGATGGATGTGGTAGAAACCTCTAAGCTTTACTGCTCAGTTTTGTTTTTTGGGGGAATATCTATCACTTTTAGCTGATTATCTGTACATTTGTGATTAATATTGTTGAACATAATATCAGCAGTCACAACAGTGAACAATAGTAAGTAAATTATTCTATTGTGCATCAACAAAAAAAAATTTGTATATACAGTAAAGGGAAAACCAAGGAGCTAATGGTGGACTTTAGCCGAAGCAGATACACCTCACTGACACAAGTGAACATCCAGGGAACATTGAGATAGTGAACTCTTATAAGAACCTGGGTATTCACCTGAACAACAAACTGGGCTGGACTCACAACACTGAGGCTCTCTATGAGACAGTTCAGAGCAGACTCTTCCTGCTGAGGAGACTGAGGTCTTCTGGATTGCACAGGGCACTCATAAAAACCACCTATGAATATGTTGTAGTATCAGCCATCTTCTATGGATCTGTCTGTTGGAGCAGTTGCTTATCTGTTGCTGAGAAAAAGCTGCTGTTTAAGCTGATCAGGACGGCTCCGTTGGATAATGTCTCCCATCAGCATGAAGCTGGTGCTGAACTGGAGAGCTCCTTCAGTGACAGACAGCTGCACCCTAATGCACCAGGGGGCATTCTCACAGATCCTTCCTCCCAACAGCCATATAGACATCACTGTTCCCAAAACCTCAATAAGTTGTTACATTCATGCTGATTTTTGCACAGTTTCTTAGTCAGTTAAATAGCATAACAGTCTTTTTTTTTTTTTTTTTTTTCGTATCTCTGGTGTTGCTGCTATTTTTCACATTTCCATTACTGTAAAAACTTTTCACAGCTGTTTTGGATTTTTTTCATTCTCCAGGGACAGTTTTATATAGTAAAAACACTTTACAGTACAATACTCTACATGTTTTATTTTCCTATCTGTTATTCTTATACACTTTTCTAAGGTACACATTGTGTGACCACTTCTACAATAACCTTCTGCTGCTGTTAACACCTCAATTTCCCTTATGTGGGACAATAAAGGGGTTTTCTATTCTATTCTATTCTAAAGTGGCGGGGGATAATTACTTTCTTGTGTTTATTTTCCCTAAAGTAAATGGAACTGATGCATTTTTTATCGGTTCAGTTATCTTTGTGTGATATCAGAAATTCAAGAGTGACAAACACAATGGAAACCTGAAAGAGCCAAAACATTCACATTAATGAATGTGGGCTACATTAGTTTTACCTGTATTTAAGCTTAAGCATCTTATTCACTGGTTTCTCTTTGGTGATCCCACATCATCCAGGATTAGTGTCTGTCCTTTAATAAACCGAGCTGGGCTTCTCCCAACGATTAATTACTTAGAAATGTCATTGTCATTCAGAGATGTGTTTGATACCTCTATTCTGAGCAGCGGGGTTTATATTTAAATTAAGAAATAAAATGAGAATGTTAAATCCCAGCTTATGGTCTTCAAACAGCTTTGGATAATATATTAAAAGCACATGACCTCCAGGCCATGTTGGCTATTGGATTGGCAATAAAAGCTTTTCTTACTCTTCTAAACAATTATAATTGGTATGAGAGAGATGAGTTATGACAGGAAAGAAAATGCGAAGAGAAATTTAGCAGATCGTATGTGATCACAGTTCAGTTTGGATTATGTTTGGCTTATTACCTCAGATTTAATTTTACACATGAATAAAATGACATCTTCTTTAGCTTCATATGCCTCACCATCTGCTGTTTCTGTGCTGAATTGTTTTCTTACTTTGCACCCCACTCCCACGCTGACCAAAACTGTTTAACTGCACGTATGGTTCTACAGAGAGGAAGAGATGAAATGGATAAAAGACTTATACACAGCCCATAGTTTAGGTATGCATTCGCCAAAGCATGACTGAAATAAACCTCTTCATTTTCAGATAATGTCTGTTAACTGTGAGGGTTTTTTTAGTCTTTTTTTTTTTTAGGGAAAGAAAAGATACATGGATTGGAATGCAAAACTGTATGTCCATAATACCACATGCACTATTTTATTTTATTGTAAAGGTATTAAACTGGATTAAAGTGGCCAAACACTTTTTGTTTTTGGCACAGCTTTATTTGCAAAAATATCTGATCGAGTAAACAGAGAGAAGTGTTTAAGCATCTATACAAACAGAGGGTAGAGAGCATTTTGGTAAAGAAAAAAAAAAGACTTAAAATTAGAAATTAGGTACTTTAAGGTTCAAAATGAAAACTGAAAAAATATATTTTTTTAATTTGGCCAAACTACCTGACTTGTGGTTGACACTGCTGGTATGTTTTGTAAAAATATTGGTGCCCTCAATTAGACTCTAAAATCTTGTAAGCCATGCTGTCTTTACTGATAAAGATAAACTCATCATGAGGCATGCTGGAACTTCCCAAACTCAAAGCTAAACTGATGGCTGGACACACTTTTCTGCCAGTTTGGCCAATAATTGACACTCATTGATGATAAAATTCCATTAACCAGACGAACAGACGATTCTTAACCTCAGAAAAGAAGAAACAGGCAGTGACACCGTTTGGGCCTTTTTTGCTTGTAGTTCACAACATTAACAAGGAAAATCAATCAGATGTAAATAATCTTAAGCGCTTTGCCAGTGGGCATTCTTTTTCCTACTTTCTGCTTTTTTGATGTGAGAAAAAACAATTTTTGAGAACCAAGACAAAAATATCTAGTTGGCTTCTTTTTCAAATATTAAAGCATTTTAGATCTTCAAAGTACCTTTCAGCATACATCTTAAAATTCTGAGATATTTTTGTAAATGCTAATATAATACAGAAATTACAACTTGTTTAGTTAATTTGCAAATATCCTCAGGGACACTATCTGACTCTAATATCTTGCCTGAATCCCTTGGGGGCAGAAACAGCAAGGAATGAGGAGAATGTAAATATCCTGGGGGAAGAAGGTGCTGAATAAATGCACAGATGGCTGTGTTAAACTGGCATAAGATATTGGGAAAGAGGGGCGCATTGCTGGCCTACATTGGCACACTGAAAGCATTGAACGTCAGTGTGATGGTATACGGTGCATTTGACACCACAGGCTGGTGCTGATTTGAACTCCACCTTTACCTACTGCTTAATTCTGTGTTCAGTTTATCTCTATGCACAGCATCCAGTTCCAATGATGATCCAATTTGGATCCCCTCAGGACAATTGCCTTTTGCTATTGATGTATACAGTCTTTATGTTGATGTCATCCCAGTGTTAATAGCATCTCAGAGAACTAGGTGCTCACAGGTAGGATAAGCATGCTTTACGAAACAGTAACTAATGGTACTGCCTGATCATGTTTATGGAGAAGATGAAGGAGATCATCATCAACTTCAGAAAGAACCGAGCTAACCACACTCCTGGTGGTCAGCAGCACCAAATTCCTGGGGGTGCACATCACAGACAACCTCACCTGGACTATGAACACCACCCCACCCGTCAAAAGCACACAGAAGTGCTTGGACTTCCTGCAGGGGAAGAAGAGATCCTACCTGCCCCCTCCCACCCTCACGACCTTCTCCAGAAGCACCATAGAGAGTGTTCTGACCAGCTGTCTCTGTGTGGTGTGGAGGCTGCAGCTCCTCAGACTGGAAGAATGTGAGAAGAGTGGTGAGGACAGCAGAGAGTATAATCAGGGCTCCTCTTCCCTCCATTAAAGACATTTTATCCCAGTACTACATGTCACAAGCCTGTAACATCATCAGCAACCCCTCACACCCCCACCATGGACTGTACTGCCTTCTGCCCACCGGGAAGAGTCTTTGCAGCATCCATTGCAGGTCCAGAAGGTTCCGCAACAGTTTTTTCCCCCCCCTGCCATCAGACTGTTGAACTGCTGAACTCTAAACTGGACTCTGCATCACATTATTTTGCACTATCAATTTTGCTTAACTTGTATCACTATTTTATGTAGGATACGATTTTATGTTTCTACTGCATTTAGCATCATATTTATGTTTGCGCTGCAGTGAACTTTTTCATATTAATGTCCTTTTGCACCATTATTTAAACTGGTTTCTTTTTTCTCCTATATTGCTACATTCTGATCACTACTGCACTTTATATTGGTAATGTTTATCTAATCCAACTACAATATCATTACACTGTTGAAAAGCTGTATGCAAAAACATTTTGCTTTGTAAACACTCTGTGCATACACAATGAGTCTAATTCTAAGGGTTAAGTCTAAGGTTTGGAGCGATGAGGAGAATCAGGTTTGTTTAAACTCAGATCATACAAATTAATAAATATCTATAAAGAGATCTTTCCTTTATATTATGTGAAAAGTAAATTTTTTTTTCTTTGCAAAATAGATCAATACTTACAGTGTTAATGGCAGATTTCATGTAAGCTTTCTGACACATGGAAGAGTCCTTCAAGCTGACCTGGAGAAGTGATGTGTGTCATTAAATTACATGGCTAGATATTCAAACATGGCTGCCCATTGAACATATTGCAGATGAAGCTAAATATCTTTAGAGCATTTTTTAAAGCCCAATTTGCATATCTTTTTTTTTTCTTTTCCAATCTCTACAACAAAACTCATTACTCTGGATGCTCAATAAAGGGAAATAACTACACACCTGCTTCCTACCTGCCTAATGTACCGTGTTATTAGTCCTAGTTTGACTGATAACCAAACTTGTTTGCTTTCTTTAGAGAAAACCTTTTGAAAATCATTTTGAATTATATCATTGTGGATTAAATTAAGTCTTTGTTTAGGTAATGTTTGGCAAATATTTTTAATAAAGGTTTTTCAGGACATTAAATACAAAGAAAAACAGGTTTTAAACTCAAAGAGGCATTCAAACTGATTTAGAGTATTAATAAGAAAATATAAAGCAACTAGAACAGCCACAAAGTACCACACATATGAAGGGGAGGAAATATTAATATTAATCCATAAAACAGGGAAAGTTTGAAAAGTAACAGTTTAAAAACATTAGAGTAAACAAAAAACAGATTTAAAACCAAATGCCTCTGCGTGTGCTAAAAGTCAAATAATATGAATGTGTTATTAGTAGAGTGAATACCAGGAGCAATCTTACACACTGTGGTTCTAAAATGGAATTACTAAGATAAGGTGAGCATAAGGCAAAAGTAAATCTAAGTTGAGTTTATTTTAATTGTGCTAATCTGTTTGAATCTGAACAAAAGGATTTAAAAAACTAAAGCCTGTACAGTTTCAAATATTTCTTATATCTATATAGAAAAAGGTAATAAAAGTCTTGCACATACTAAATACTTACTGCCTCAGTGTACTTTATAAATGGAACACATGAGCTGGACAGATTAAACTTCATATAATCTTTAGAAATATGTTTAAATTAATTGCAAGATAGAAATCCTATTACGATTTCTTGTGTTTATAATCTCTTTTTATGGTACCCAGAAATGCAGACAAGAAATGTTTCTCTCATTCGAAAAAAGAAAGAAAAAACTCAACAGAGCATATGGAGCGGAAAATTAGATCAACCTTAATCATATTAGTTACAGGAAAATCAATTTAACTTGAACAGAGTTTTATCAAACTATATGAAATATAAAGTTTCTGGTTTTGCTTTTTCTGCCATTACAAGTTGTACCCTTAAATGTAAGACTTTAAAATAAAAGCAACATATATTTTAGAGGCAACTTTGAGGGATCAACATACAAAAGCACTTCAGCAGACTTCAAACTAAAAATGACATTTTAAAAAAAAAATCACCGAAGTCCAAAATACTCCAATTAGAGGTCTTTAATGTTTTTTCTTTGGGCAGAGCCCCCAGAGGGATGAGGTGATGGAGCAAGGACCTACTTGCCATATTTGTCCTGGGGAAGGGGGGGTTAATATCGAAATTCTTTAAAGACAGTAGAGGGATGCTGACAAAGGTATTAACAGCAAACTGGAGTCTGAGGTGCTGACGATGAAGATTTACCATGTTATGCCCAGGGGGTTAACACCTACTTCTGAATATAAATCAAGAACAACTGCGCATTTATCAGGTCTAATGGAAAACATTAAATATATGTGTTAAGGTAACACATAAACATATATTTTTTCTATTTTATGCAAAACGGAAAATATAAATATGCCTTATTTATTGTGATGAATAAGGCAGTCCCGCCATGACCCATTTAAGGGGTTGTACAGTAACCCTCACTTTGAAGACCTCTGTTCTATATTATTAAACAGACAAGATTCAGAGGGTAATATTTTTTACTGCTTTGCATTACATTTTTGTTCATTTTAATGGTTTAAGCAACCCAAACCTTCCAGTCAGGGTTTTGCATTGTTGCTACAAATGCACGTGATAATCTGTATCATAGCAGCAGATTTTTACAGTTGATTTGACAATAGCTTGTTAGAATGTTGACAATGTGAAGGGTACCAAAGTGAAACCTGATTGTAAGTTTGAGGCAGCTTCTGTCTAATTTGTCCTCAGCAACTTTCCAAACAAAGAGCAAAACAGATGAGAATGGGACCAAAATTGCATTGTTTGGAAGGGCCTGGTCAAACAACAACAGGCATGTTTCCTTTTAATCAGACAACACAGACTGCAGATTGGGCTTTTGTAAAGCTTTGTTGGCGCATGCAGCATTTACTCCAATCATTTTCAGCTAAATGTGCCTATGTTGTCTGTCTGTCCGTGAATAAACAAAACAAATATGTATGTGTCAAAAAAGATATTTGGTTTGCACGGGAGTACTGAGACTCTCTTTATTAAGAACACTATATGCAGGACATGAGTCTTCATCCATTAAAAGGTAAAGGCCATATATCTTTTTATGATAAATCTATTTCACTTGTTTTGGGTCTTATAGCTCCGATTGTGTATGTTTCATTGATTAACACTCCAACTCAAAATATATGTATAATGCAAAGAATAATACAGAAAGACAAGAAGCAAAAACACAGACAAAGTTTTATAATAGGCTCAGAACACTGATTAAAATATGTCCCAGTATCCTCATAAGGGTTTAACTGCACTAAATCAGGCCTTCCACCGATCCATTCATTGTCTTTAAGCTTGGTGATATCCAAGAGAAAATTCTGTCATCATCTGTAGCTTTTGGTTGGAGTTTTCATTTTATGTTTATGTCTTTCTGCACTTTCTCTTTCACTTTTTTTTTTATTCTATAGTTATTTTTTGTTTGAGGTTTGTCACAATAGTTAAAGGGTTAGGGTTAGGGTTATATAAGTACAGGCCATTTACCATTTAATCTCTACAATAAAACTAATACTTTACAATAAAGCTAATACTTGTGCCAAAAGTTATTTAATTTTGCTTTAAACCCTTAGGGTTTTCAATTCGGACTGGATTCTTTTGTTTGCTTCTTTGCTCGTTTCTGTTCCTTCTCCAGATTTCTATACATTTATAATTGTTCCTCATTTAAGTCTTAAACATCTCCCAAGTTATTGTCTGCAACTTGGTCTTGAATAACAGTTACGCACAATGCGTAACTGTTGGCCACTAGGGGAGCTAGACCTCTAACTGCCCATGTTTTGCTTCTACTAAACATCAAAAATAATAGCAAAGAAATATGACTGTATACTAGGACCAAAGTGTTAACCTACCAGTTTAATCATAAACTTGAGAAAAGAGAATCTGTTTTATATCCGGCTTTTTCTTTCAGCCTGGGCCAACAAACAAGCTCCTATCCAAGATCGACTCCTTTTTCCTCGCACACAGTCCCTTTCACATTTTCGCTTTTTAGCCTCCTCAGAAGGTTTAAACATTTTCCTTGCCTCAGCCATGAACATTGGTAGAGCGCATGGAAAAATAGTAGAGCAGAAGCCTCACCTCAATGACCATATAAGAGCCTGTGGCCATAAAGTAATATGTTCTTCCAGGTCACATGACCTGGCGATTGACGGTGCATCTTCTCCCAACTTACATAGGCGATATTTCAAGAGGGGAGCCCCGCTCGTAGCATTGATAGTGTCAAACACTGTATATTGGCCTGAGGAATCATTTAAAATAACTCATATGCCTCAACTCTTTAGGTCACAAAGTCCACGGTGTGCCTTTAAGTCCATAATTCTCTCTATATCCAGGCGTTTTGTGTATTCATAGGTGCTGCATTTGGTCCTGCCACTGTCTACTCTTATTTACTTTGTAGTATTGCATACGTTCTCTTACCTCTGTCTCCTTGTTTAGCCTACAGCCAGCACATTTTCTCTGTTCCATTTAAAGCAACACTGAGTCTCTTTTAGCCACTAAGGGGCACTAGACCAGTAACATTCAGGTTTTGTGCACTTAAAAGCAACTGGGAACTCTGGCTGAATTCAAATTCATGGTATGTGTCCTCCGAAGGCCAGATACGTAGGCCGATTATGACATAGCGCGTGACCGAGGCCTGGTTGGATTCGAAGACTCCTCGTTATGCGGCTGACAAATGCATCCTTCCTTTTGCCCGATTTGTAGGACAGGTCAGGTGTATCCTACTTAGCCTTGGATATCCCGGAATTAAGTATGAGTCCAAGAAAGCCTGCTGTTCCATGATCAGAGGAAAAAGAGAAATGGTTTCGAACAGTGGTGAATATTGGAAGTGCAGTTTAATGTAATACAAGTACGTGATTAGTTCCCACTGAAATGAATACAAATATATTTTTTTAATTCTAACATATCTGCAATGTGGGGACTATAAATGTTATATATGATTTTAATTTTTTTATTTTGCACAATTTGCTTAAATATTTTTTGTTGATTACAAGAGATTTTGCACATATATTGTTTATACATACATTGTTTAGATTGAAATATATCTTTCTACCCCTTTTATATCATTGCATTTCATTTTTTTTTTTGTTCATGTTCCCTGTGGTTGTCACCTTTATTCCACTCTGTATTCTCATGAGTTTAGTCTTTGTTCACTTTACAATAAAGCTAATACTTTAATCTTTACGATAAAACTAATACTTTACAATAAAGCTAATACTTGGGTTAAAAGTTATTTAATTTTGCTTGAAGCCCTGAGGGTTTTCAATTCTGACTGGATTCTTTTGTTTGCCTGTTATCTCCATACCCATTTCTGCTCCTTCTCAAGATTTCTATACATTTATAATTGTTCCTCGTTTAAGTCTTAAACATCTCCCAAGTTATTGTCTGCAACTTGGTCTTAAATGATTATCATGATAATCTATTGTTCTAAAGGAATCCTATTGTGGCCAAATGGTGCTTTTTCAGGAGAGATAAAAAGTTCCAAAAAGCCACCAGGTATATGAGGCTAAATATAATTTATATTTGGCACGTTCACTTCAGCATCATTTGCAGTGGAAGAGCAATAGTCCCAGTGCAGACTGCTGGGCTTCACCTTAAGCCTCACACTTAAGTACTGCGCTAGTTTATCCAGAAGGAAGGTCTTTAACCAGCTCATCACACTTCAGAGCGCCTCTGGGATTAATCTGCTTCAGAAGATTTGCAAAGGACATTTAAAGGACATTTCCCTCTTTTGGTTCTCTGAGCATCTAAACCAGGAGTTATTTGCCTTTTCCAACAACTGTTTATCTGTTTTTAGAGTGTGTGTCTGGAGCCAGATGTATCAATTTCAATAACTGAAAAATAGAACATTTCTAAATTTAGCTGAGATCGAGAAAACTGTCTCCTTAGTTAATTTGTGTTGTGGTTAGGGAGACATAAAACATTGTCTTCCTGGATGCATTTACATCAGAGTTTGCAAAAGTCTCCAATAACACTATGAAAGGTTGCTAGAAATATTGCTAAGTAATTTTATGAATAAGGAGTCATTAGAGGGGTCTAAATAGAGCAACAAAAGTATGTATTAATAAAAATAAACCTTAGTTTACAAAAACAAGCATTGCATTATCTAAATAAATGACATCAGAGACGTCAGAATAATGATCTTCTAATTCATTGCTGTTTCATTTCTGAAAAAAAACAACAACAAAAAAAACAAAGTTGTTAAAAAGTGACTGGAGACCAATACTATTCAGACAATTATTAATCTGTTTGTGCAGATTCTGGGGTTTCAGGCTGTGTTGGATGGCAGCTTCTGATAAATGTGGTTAAAAACTAAAAGAGAGGTTCATCTGTTATTCCTATGGAAACAATACTGAAGTCGTGATCTCTGACATGTTCTTGTGAATGATTTACAAGCACTGACTGAACTACTTCACCACTGGAGACGTGTTTTTCTAACAATATGCCAAAATAAGACACACACACACAGACACACACACAAGGAGACCTAAAACTGCCTGGCTGCAACCCTGTTTTAAATTACCTTTTTGTGATCCAATTACCCCCCTGCTGCAATCAGCCACGTCTTTCTTTTTGTTTCGCCACAATTTCTCTTCTGTTTTTTTTTTTTTTCTCTGCGGAGTAACTACACAAAGAATCCATGACCCTGCCTCCCATTAAGATATTGCAATCCAGCTGTGCAAGAACCAGAGAGGCTTCTTTAACACAATTACTGAACATTTTTCATTGGAGACTCCCACAGTAGAATAAAACTGGAAACTCTGCTGAGCTTATATTCACAAAGGTTAAACTTCCTGCAATACACCTCGCAAGATGTTTTTTTTATCTTAGCAGTTCTGTTGTTTCACAAGAAAACTTCCTTTTGCTACCTCTCCAATAAAAAAAAATATTAAAAAAATACTTTTCCTCAGCCAGATTAGGTCAAATTCAACATCTCAAACTGGAATAGAATAGATGAATAGAAATATTACATTTTTTGTACATTACGGTAGGTATATTTACACTTTTGGGTCTACAGAGTCAGAACTTATTAGTTAAAGTTATCAGGTAATTTAAGCCACACCATCTAAAAAATTAAGCCCCTCCCTCAGAAAGTTTGAAAAATGCCTCCAAAATGATCGTTGCCAAGAGACAGGTAGTTGGTTTTTCTATCCCCCTTATAGCAGTGGTATCTGAGGTTGGAGGAAGCTTTGTTCAATGCTGAAAGCTCCAGAGCCTTATCGATATATCGTTTTATCATTAGCTCCTAGGCAGACAGCATGACTCACTACAGAAGCATTTTTCTCAGCTGTATTTAAACCTGAACACATGGCAGTGATGAAGAAAGCCCATACCTAGCCTGGCCAGCCAGACTGACTTACCCCATTTCTGTTAATACACAGCTTGTATTTTACAACAGTTTACACTTTTAGTTTATGCCAGAATTACCTATAATGCACCAGAAAATTTCTGTATCAGCAACAGTGAAGATTTCAGCCACATTAAAGCGATGCTTTAATGATGCCGTTTATTACGCTCCGAATTATTATTTTTTTGTATTTCAACAACTGCCTTCTGTAACAGCTTTTCTTTTTTAAGGAGTTTTGCATCACATCCCTAGTGATCTGAGGTTTCAGTTGAGTGAAATCTATTTTCTAACTAATCTCATCTCATTTTAAATTAAATAATTACAGACTCAGTCTGGGCAACACAAATTCCGTTTCTGGTGTTACAAGTTTCTGCCCATAAAGAACTTTAACCCGAGTGTAAGAATATTTTTAAATCTGAGAAAAATGTTAAACATTTCCTAAGGATTCATAAGAACTTATTAACATACTAATTAGCTGCTAATTTTGAGTCTGGCTGTACCATCATTTACTGGTACTAATATGGATTCATATTGCAGAACCAAAAGAATTTCACATGAAAATAAAATAAAATACACAGTAGCATTAATTAAACACACAGTGCCAGTTAACAATGCTTAAGTAGAATTGTTTTTTCCAATATTTGGGGTGAGTTATGCTTTCAAATAAAAACAAAAGTTGAAGTGGAGCTGTAATTTAAAAAATGAGTTTACACCCTGTTGTTGGTATAAACCTGAAAATAATTTAACGGTGTTACTAGCAATGTCAATTTTCTGCCTTGTACTTCATTTAGTCCAATAAGGGTTGGAGGGCCTATAAAAGGCTGGCAAATCAATATATTACACAAAAATAAAACAGTTATTGTCAAACCTATAGATAGGATACAACAGATAGAATGGGTAAATAAAATAACTGTTTATGGCAGTTATGAAAACTAAATAATGTATAATACTATTTAAAGACATATGAATTCAATCCAAAGGGGAACTATATGTTAAAAAATGTTGTAATTTCACATGATTATTCCCGTATAAGCCTGGAAGAAAAAGCCCCACTTTATAATTTCTGTAATAATGTTGCATAAGACTTTATATGTTGTTACTTAAAGAGTGATAGACACATAAAAAAGAAATGAAAAACACAGGTGACTTTTGGAAACCACTCAGAATAAATGAGTCTGTTCGCTATGTTCTTTTGGCTAAAGATATTTAGAAAAAACAAAAAATTAGCTCAGGCACATCTCTTGGAAAATGTAGAAAAGTGTCTTTAAAAACATTTACACTTCAGTCTAATACTGCAGTAAAATATGAGTGACCTATGAAAACAATACTGATATCTATCATATCCATTTCTCAGGTGTGCTTTGTATGAGTGTTCCATGCATAAAAAATTTGAAATGATAGAAAATACTAACATATTCACAAAAATGGTGGTTTCGGTCACATGTGAACAAGGTTTTCTAAATTTCAAGATTCAACAAAGAAACAAGTAATTTTATTTCATGAAGAGTGATTTTTTTTTGGATTTTGCAGGATATTAACTGTTGTCTTAAAATCAGAAATAATTTCCATTTCCAGTTTTGCTTTATTCATCAAAGCACTCTTTAACAAAGTAGCTTAATGATTAGTTGTGTAATGTTGGCTAATAATTACAGCTAAGATCCATGTAAGATTTCAGATTTACTATTATTATTTAAATACATCCAGTTGTGTTATGTGTGGATGCATGTTTCTTATCAACAGCCACCACAACATTATCTCTCAACCATCCCTGGCAAGCATCAAGCTTCGGTGTCAGTCATCAAGAATCAAAGAGCCCTGGGCTTAATTCTGATCTTTTTCGGCAGAAAAATTCAATAATCAAAGAGGGAGAAATCCATCACTCTGGCGCAGAGAGACTAATTTCTCCACCAACAACAACCCCTAGAGATTGATGCAATAATGTTATGTGCGGGGCACTGGGGAAAGAGAAAAAATATCTCACATTTAGATTTATCTGAAAAACCTAAAAAAAACAACAACATAGAACTCTAACAATGCTGGACAGTAACGTTGAAATTGACGTTGAAAATATTTTGTTAGTTGAACCATGAAAACAAAGTAACTCATTCTGAGTGCAATAATTCTAAATAATTCTTTTCTGATATATTCTTTGAAATAAAGTGTAATGCATTACCAATTGTTACAGCCTTGTGTTCTTTTTCTTTTTAGTAATATTGTATGTATGCATTTTGAATTAAGGTATCCTTTTTTCTCTCTCTTACGTTGACAGCAAAGTGGAACCAAAATCATATGCTTTGTTTGTGAGTGCCAGTAAGTTCGATTCAGATTTTGATGAATAAAACTAAAAACTATGATTACACTACTAATAAAGGTGTATCTCTACAAATCTAAGTATGCTTGAAATGCAGTATATTTCAATTGAATTATTAATCGATGTGATTTTGATTTGTTTTCTCATTCAATACCAGGTAAGTGATATTCTTCATCATATATATTACGGTATGTTAACTTTAATTTTGAAGATAGATGAAAAAAATTTTTTTATGTTAACATATAAAGTTAGATCAATAAGGAAGCTCTATTATCCCAGAAATGTATATATATATATATATATATATGTATATAAAAAGAACTAAAAAAACTAATAGATTTTCGCTTTGTGCGCCTTTATTAAACAAAATCCAGCACACTGTGTATGTAGTTTTCTGTCTTTCTGTAAATATACACAGGTCATGAACTTTTAACTACCATCATGCATTGTGTCTTTCTTAAAGGGGTATCATGACAAATCTATGAAATAAGAAAAAAATAAAATAGTTTGAGCACATATTTAGTCATAAACCAAATTAACTGTTCTAACTAAATACTAAATCAAATAAATGCTTGCAACATAATAATAATTATACTTATTAGTTTCACATTATCATGTTCTTAACATCTTTCTAGGGCTCTACACTCCTTTTGCATAAATTCCTGTATCAATGCAACCCACAGGGGATCAGCCTGTGGCTTTCCTGTGGGTTGAGGAAGTTTGGGTTTCTTTAATATCAGTCTTCAACACTGATCTTCTTAAAAGCAATCTATACATTCAGGTTAAGCATTAAACCTGTTATTGCTGCATTTGACATTTTTGACCAGGTGGATTGTCCTGCAAAACTTACAAATGTGCATTTCCTCAAAGCCTCTCAACAGTATTTAAATACTCTAAAAGTTTTGGTAGAGGTGTGCTTACTTTGGACTTCATAAAACATATGAGACTATTTCCAGATACTCAAATTATCACTAACTGCAGTAACCAAACAATGGATCAATCAGCAGCTTAAATCGTTTGCCTTTTCAGTGTTTCATCATATTGAATTTGTTTCTAAATAAAACTCCAACATTAACATTATCTTAAAGAGGGATTCTCATCATTGAACCATAATCCATTCCCTTTACAATTTTCCTAAAATAGTTTTTATTTTAGGAATGATTGACGTGGACATTGACAGTTGTAGCTCCTGTGCTTGATACCTCTGTTTAACCATATACTCCATCCAGTCCATTCCCTGTGAATCTCCCTCAAACTCTAGAATAGATATTGCTTCACAATCCTCTTAAAGATCAGGACTGGTGTTTGCAGACCTTTTTTCCCTCTACACTATTTCCCATTTTCTCTGTTATTTTCACACTGACCTTTAGTAGCTCAACCTCTATGCTCAGAGTGTCAGTGACTCTGCTGGATAACTGACAAGTCAGCAGTCTATCCCATAATTGTATGGGCTATAAGTATATCAAATATTTTCTTTATTAAAGATACCCTTTTTATGTACTCATTAGTTTTGCGCCAATGCCATTTTTTTGCCCCGATACCGATACCTGATACCTGGCTATGCAGTATCGGCCGATACTGATACCATACCGATACCATCTGTTTGGAATTGATATGTGTGTGTGTATATATGAAGACTTGGAAGATTTTAAGTTTCCATTAGCACTAAGTATAATTCAACTTAAGACAAATAAGAGTTAATCACCCTTTGTGTAATCAAAAATATAAAATTTTTAAGTGCGAAGTGCGAAGTTTTCTACTGAATCACTGAAATCACTTTATTGTTTGATTATATTCTAATTTACTGAGATTCTTATGAGAATTTAAAGGAGATTGCACTAAAACTGATATTGAGACTAGATCCATTCACATAAAGGAAGCAATTGATCACTTTCTTCAGCAGTGCAGATTCAGTTTTTTATAAAATACCATTGGTTTATGAATACTTCATACCGTCTATATTTTACTGTACTTATTAGAGAAATGTGTGTGGTCAATATAATATAAAACTGTGCATTTTCTGTGTAGTTCCAGCATGTGACCTTTAAGTGCTCATGGACCACTTGTGTGTTTGTCCGGGTAAATATGGGGGGCTAGAATGGGTACACAAAACCACATTAGAGCCGTCACAAGTAGAGCTGAAATTGGATTAGTGTCACCCATGATAAGGTGAAGGAGCAAAGGAGGGGAGGGGAGAAAATTGGAAGAAAGGAAACGACCATTTCACCACCACTGCCTTCCACCAGCACAATAATTTCATTTTGAATGCCAGGCAAAGAATGCGTAACTGCACCTCCGTGCCGCTATGGAACCTGCTGAAGTTAATAGAATATTTATATGCAGACTTTTGGAGCTGTGGATTTCCTTTCTTTTCTGAGCAGTCTGCAACACCCCATATCCCAGCCGCCCCCTCTGCTTCCCCACACACCTTTCTTATCTCAGGTTTTTAGAATTGCCTTTGTTAGAATTCAACACTATTTTTACACTCCCGACAGCAGAGCATTTCCATCGGATGCAGTCAGTATGCCTGCAGAGAGACAGGGTGAGGGTGAACACATCTTTGTCAGGTGCTATTAACTTTTAGTAAAAAAATAAACATAAAAAATAAAAAACAATATTACAAGACAACCACATATTACAGACATGTACAGTAAGCAGCAGCAGACGGCTTTATTGAACTAAAAATGGAGAGACTCAGCTAGAAATATGAAAAACTGGGTTTTTCTCACAGTTATATAAAGCAGTCCTTGAAATAAGCACATTTGTATAAACAGAAATACAAACTAAGAGCTGATGTAAAGAGACCATATTAGTGTATAAAACACATGGGGGTAAAACAAGTAGATACTGACAAGAGAAGTTTATAAAGGTTTCGAATGATTATACAGTGTGAAGCAAAAAGTTCAGTGAATAATAGACTTTGGTTTCTGTTTAAGGCCATAAGATGCCCTGATATTGTTAGCATTCTGCTAGCTCACTATGATGCAGAGTCCACTGCGTGTGTCGTAACCCAATAAGACAGAAGAGAAATATGGCAGTTTCTTTTTTTTTTTTTTTTTTTGTGCTGCTGTTGGTTGGAGACACTGAATGATTGAAATCTCAGATCTAGGCTAACTGGCACTAGGTGCGCAATGATGAGGTCAGAGCAAGTATATCTTTTCCACAGCTTGTTAAATGTTACCACAACCCTGCATTCATTCATGCACGTTTTGTGTAGCTAAGCTGCAAAATAATAAGAAAAAAAGATTCTTATCTTGAAAGGATGCTGGCTTTTACTGTGAAAACTTGTACAGTTTGTATTATGTTTATGCACAATTTTAAAGAAAATTGGTCTTGCTGTTTTACTGCACAATAAGGTGCTTCTTAAAGACATTTTCATTCATTAAACTCTTCTGCAGTCTGTCATTTAACAAACACATATTTCAATGTTCTTGTAAATAATAGACAAATAGAAAGTTGATAATTAGTTTGGAAATCAAACTAAGTTCAAACATTATTATTATAACATTATATATAACTATTATTAGGGAAGAAAAATAATGGTCTGCAGCTATACTATTATATTAACCCAGCTGGACTGAATACATTTACATTGTCACACTTTTCAGAATTCTTTATTTTAAATATGAAAGACATGATTTTCCCTGTTGACCTGTACTAAGGGTCATATTTTCATTAGGCTGGCTGAACTTAAGAGAGTAACTTTGAACCTTTTCCAAGTCCAGAGTAAAAACATGAATAGGTGAGAGGGGGAAATAGCACCTCTAAGAACAATAGAAGAAAAACAAGGTTTACCGGTATGTCTATTTGTGTAAGTGTAAATCTGTTATGTTACTCACATCAGGTAACGTGGGGGAGGTGTTCCTATTGGCTCCCCGTTAGCGTTTGAACAATGACATGAAGAGACATCTTTGAAACAGTGGAACCTTTCGTTTTGTGAGAAAGTAGCAAAGGCAGTGTGCAATATTGGCTGAGCGAAAAAAGATGAGTGTGTCATCTTTAATGAAAGCACCCACAGCATCTGTGTGGAGCTGTGGTTGGCACCATCAGCACATTGTTATCTCCCTTTGTTCGATGGCAAAGAGGCAGTAGCAGACCTTCCAGGCTGGAGAGAGACTGGAGACCATTAAAGACAGACTGTAGCACCTGGCAAATAGGGCAACGATTGGAAGACAGAGGAAATGAGGAGAACGGAGGCAAAATGGAACATAGGAAATGGAAGAGAGAGTGGCTCATTATAAACCACAGACGGTTACAGGTTAGCTGTCGGCACCCCTTTGGTTACCACACATACACGGAAGGTGTGGAGGAAGGAGGTGGCTGGACCAATCAACCTGATACAAGGTCCCTTCCTAATTATTCTCAACACGATCAGGTTAAAACCTTTAACAAAAAAATCTGAATATTTGCTTTGAAATGTCCATGAGAAAATAAGAAGACAATGATTTGATTTAGACCGCCATTATTCATTATTGCACAGACACAAAAGGCCACAGATGCCAGACAACAGGAAACTGCTTCATTTCTTTTCCTTTGGCCTTAAAAATGCCAAAGCCACACTCTGGTGTTAACCTTTAATCTAACCTCCCTTAGCAATGAAGAAACTATTGGGAAACCAAAAAGTGATGTAAGAGTGACCCCTAGTGGTTATAATGGTGCTTCATGTTACTGCCCTCGATGCCCAGGATTTCACCTCACAGTAATTAGCAATATGGGCAGTTAAATGCCGGTTAATTTGTGTAACCCTTATCAGTAAAACATAAGTATTGAATTACTTTATTTTTAATATTGCAATATTAAAAATGGCAATTCATGTTGATGGACTAAGTACTTTAACTATAACAGCAAATAAAAAAAAGAGCACACTGTTTTGAAACCTAAAATGATGGTAAAATTATGAGTCACATCTGTTTTTTGGAAATGTGTAGTTTAAAATCATTTTTAATTTCACATGTCAAAGGTTGGTTCTCTCTGCTAGATATCATTGAGGCATTGTGATTGTTGCCTGGCATCCAATTAAAAAATAGGAGACTGCATAAAAACATTTCCTGCCAAAGGCAACATCCATCCATCCAAAATGCTAAAGCTTCTCCAGGAAAGGGTAATTCTAGTTCAAGGTCTTCTGCTCTAACAGAAACTCTGAAACAACAATAATCTATTTTTATCATTCATGAGCAGTTCTGCAGCTCAAAACAGGCATAATGATATAATTGCAGAAGCCTGTCACATTTTAGTCTATCAATCTAAATGTTTTGAATGGATTCTTTGAGAATTATTTTTGCAAAGCAACAAACAGTAGGAACCCATTCAAATGCCAATCACAGCATAGTGCATTTGAATATGACATGCACTCGACTGTAATTATGCAGAGTGCAAATAATTAATAGTGAAAGCTGAAAGCTCCACTCAGGTGATCACCATCCAGCACACAAAGGGCAAATAATTTCAACTTTCATTTCAGCAATCATTACTTTTGTTCTTATGACACAGAAACTTAAGTGATATTTAAAAGGGATTCCGAAAAATAGGAGAGTTCTGGTTGTACTTCTTTCCTGTAAAATGTTTCAAAGAAATAAAATTCTTCCTTTTTTTTTTTTTTTTTTTTTACAACCATGAGCTTAAAAGGCTAGCTTTTGAGGAACTCAAATGTCTGCTACAGGTGGAAAGTCTCAGCAGGAAAGTTTCTGGGGCTGGCTGGCACAGCTGGTGTCTAGGTAACTTCAGCATTGATGCACAGCAAGATAGGGTTCTTTTTTCTGTTTGTTTGTTTTTTTCTGCATGCCTGAAAGTACTTTACTGTTTAATGCAGCTTACTGATGGATTTGGGGCATTTTGTCCTCCTCCAATTCCCTTATTTTTTTTTTCCGGCTCTTGTTATTTCCAAGGATGTAACATGAAATAAAAGAGAGAAAAGTAAAAAAATAAATACATTTAAAAAAATAAACAATCCCCAGAACTTCTTGGCGATGATTTAATTTTCATTTCATTTCATTTCAAAAAGTTTATTTCAAACCTGCACACATTTTACAGTACATGTAATGACAAACAATACATATGCATGGCTTGAAAAGGGGATGGAAGAAGCAAAAGCTTATACATGTCCAATCCCCTCCCGCTCATCCCAAGGACATACTCCTGCAAACGAAAAGACAAAGACAAGACAAACAACCCATCCACACTCATGCATACAAGACAACACACTGGCCCAACGCTCCCCGTCCCTGCAATTTAATAATGGAATAAAAAGTTACTTGGGATCTATCAAAAAGTCATTCAAACTTTAACGCTAATATGCACAATGTGCGGTTTTTGCATCCAATTCAAACGGACAGAAAACAGCAATTAGAAAGTTTAATTTACATGAACAAATTTAAAATCTTCAGGAAATGTTGATGCTGAATATAGCTGTTCTGTGTAAGAAAGTAGATCTAGGCCAGAGACCTCTTTACTTCAGGTGTCCGACACTCCAGGCTGGAGAATGAGGGAAGCCATAAGAAGGCTGGTAGGGTGAAGGTGGTGAAGGGATGGAGGAGAACTGCCATTCAGCAAGAAAGTAAGGATGTCCTAGACAGTGATTCTCTTAAATGAAGTTGTGGGGCTCCTCTGATAGGCTGGAGCAGAGGTCCATGTTGAAGAAATTGGTAGCCATTAACAGCCTTCTAGGCTGAATTTGCCTTTAATCTTCAATAGGCTGTTTTTTCCTAAGCAGAGGATTTGTCTTAGTAATGAAAGTCATCTGTTCTTAATTTATATTTTTAACCTAACTTAAATTGACAAAAGTAGGTGTTGACTCTCAATTAATGTTGGATTTAAAGGCTTAACTAGAATACAATTTTAAATAATTGGGTAAAAACAAGGCTGGCTTAATGTGGGCATTTTCGCTATAGACAGTTTTGGCCAAAATATTTCCCTTAAAGCATATCACCCATAATTGGTTGATACCCTCTTTCATTTTTTAGACTTTTGTGCATGAGAGTATAGGTCTTCAAAAAAAGAAAAAAATTGTTTCTATAAAAATTAACCATACAAAAACATCTTAAATAAATGTCTGTACAGTTATTCCTATTAATTAAGAATCATTAATTACCTCTATTGTCATCGTTTCAGCTAAAAAATAACTTATTAATCACAAAGGGAATTAATGGTTGTTGTAACTCATCCTTTAGGGTTTTTTTTTAACACGTTGATGAATGTGCTGATGGCTGGTCTTAAAACCATGATGGAATTTGGCTGAGACACCCGGTTAGTAATGCACAGAATAATTAAAGAGACAAAAATGAAAACCTCTAGAGAAATACAAGCATCCTTATGTTAGCATCCTAACATTCATACTAATGTTAGAGATGGATTTAAAATATTGGTTGGTTTCACTAAAATTTTTCTTTTGACTGCAAATAATATCAAAGTTTTGTAGTTGCTTTTGTAGTTGCGTTGTGGTTTTCAGCATGTTGCCTTTAAGCACTAAGGTCCCCCTTCTGTATGTGTCAGGTTGTGTGGAGGTTTTTAGAGGACCCAAATGCAGAGGTGGTTTCTTGCAGTTTTAATGAAAAAATGTAAAAACACAAAATCCAAAACTGATGACAAGGAAACTCAAGAACCAAAGGGGTAAGGAGACATGAGGGAGGAATAAACCAAAAGAATGATGAGGATCCAGCAAAGAGTAACTGAACAAAAGGTGCATACTGTATATGGAGACAGAAATAATGGGAGGAATATTTAGCTAATAGGGAGCAGGTGTAGACAGAACTAACAAGAAGAAGCTAAGGGATAGGAGACTGGCACAAGGGGGCAACAGAGAGTAACTTTAACAATAAAACACTGTTTAAATATAACACAAAATGGAAAAGAAACCAATGATCAAGAAAACACAGAATAACATGAATCGAATTGTAACTGAGAACTTAAAAAGAAACTTAAAAGTCCACAAAAGGCACTATCATGGCAGTATGCAGTTTGCACGTTCTCCTCATGGATGCAAAAAAAAAAACTCAAATCAGAAAATATTGTGCTTTGTTGTCTGAACTGCTAACATTCTGTTTGAATGGACAGGATGGGCCTGTTTAGAGATGGCCCTGTGAGACCAGCTCTAGTTACTTATTAACCTTATGAGCCATAACCTGGTGTCCCCGTTGTTGAGTTGGTTACCATAATAAAAAAAGACAAACGATTCACAATATTTAACATTAAATTGACATTTTGTTTGAATAGTCAGAAACTGTACCTTGGGTGAGCATATCATAAATTACTGTAGCTATGTTAGATTAAGAAAGACAAACACTAAAAGTTGTGTGTTATTGTCACGAACCTGCAACCTGGGGATTTAAAGCATTTAGATATGGTACAGTATACGGTTGATCTTCTTTTTGACAGTCCTTAAATCACTGCACTGGTTCCTTGTTTGTTCAAAGATAGAATATAAAAGACAGTTAACGGTCAAATTCATGAGAGTGAATGGTCAGGTGTAAGCCATGTTAAACACTTAGTTCATCTGGGATCTGCTAACTTATTGTTCCTTGAATAAAAACCCAAAAACGGGGAACTGATCTGCACTTTAACCAACTATCTGGAACCAATTGGAAACTATCAGCTTAAAAAAGGACTGCTAACATTATTGTTTCCTGCAACTTACCTGTGAAGGCAGAGGCCAAATTGTCGGTTCATTTCCTGCATGCCTTAATTTTTTTATGTGTGCTTTGGCTTTTACTGGCGACATGTCCAGGGTGAACCCTGTACCCCCTAACAGCAAAGGACTACTGACCCCTTCCTCAACTTTTTTTGCTGATAAACTTATTTCTTGTAGTCTTTCCTTGGGTTTAAAAGGCAGTGTCACCTTGTAAATTTTTGCTATTGGCTTAGCCTGGGACGTGATGTCATTTAGGAAAAATTATGACAGCAGCTTTACTTTGAGCAGTGATATATTGTATAAGGACTGGCAATAAATAAAAAGATTTTATTACAATGGTATACTAAAATAAATCTTTGGTGTTCCTATTTTAAAGGTTTAGTAAAGAAATGGTACATGCATTAAAACTTAATAGAAACAAGTTTGCATCACCTGTTCAGCCTAACTATAAGGATTTAACTTTAGTTTTGTCAGTCACTGAAATTATCAAAAAGCAATTGGAAAATATATACATGAATTTTGAAGAGAAAAATTATATTTTAAAAAAATGCATTTTAGAAAAGTGAATGTTCCCCTATCTGTTAAGTCTAAAAAAATATTTAGAATGTATTATGTGTCAATGGATCACAAAACATGAAATTTTTGGCTTGAATATTTTTTGCTGATTCCCATGAGAACGACCGTATGTAGGAGGAGGAAGCAGCCACACAGAATCTCTGAGCCAATGGCTCAAACAGGTGTGGCTCAGGGACTCTGGCCTCCTAAACTGGAACAATATCTGTCTCTTCCTCCATTTTTTCTTTTCCTCCATTTCTCTTGTATCTGGTGAAGATGGTGAGGAGAGAGATCCAAAAGCTCCACCTCAAAACTATCATGAGTTGAATTACTCTGTTCACCATTTTTGCATTGGAAAAAATAGTTCTATGTAAAAAAAAAAAAAAAAAGACAACTAAGAGGGGGAAAAAAGGCATTCCGATTCTTTCAGTCACAAAGCAGACTTTTTCCACTGACAGATGCAGGAGCAACATAATCAAACCAGGAAACACAAATGAAGGACAGATCATTGACAGAAATAAGAAAGCTATAAAAAGATGGAAAGAAATTTTCAATATTCCAAACTAGATTGAGAAAATGGAAAGCAGTCACTGCATACACTACTTTATGCTTAAAATTATATAAAAATGCACATTGGGGGTTTTTAGAGTTCCTCTTATCCCTGCAGCGGAAAGTGAACTTGCATATCAGAAACCATTTTATGCATACTTCTTATATATTAATTCAACCTGGAGAGGCTCACACAGAGAGAAGCTGCAGTTAGAAAAGTATTATGCAATGGATTTATGCAGGTCACACAATAAGATTCTTCAAAATGTTGCTATCTAAGAAAATATAGCTGATTGCAAAGACTAATTGAATCTTTGAAATCCTTCACACCCAGCATGCATGTAGTGACAGTGGGGAGGAAAACTCCCTTTTAACAGAAAGAAACCTCCTGTAGAGCCAGACTCAGAGAGTGATCTGCCGAGGTCGACAGAAGCAGATAAAGACATTAACAAAATAAGTTATTTTGCTCTCCAGCCCCTGCAGAAGACTTTGATGCTGTGAATCAACATTTGCTTGGATGAGTAACCTAGAAAAGGATTAAAGTAGTCTTCCCCTCAGGGACTGGAAACTGGTGCTGAAATAAGCCAGAGGGAGAGTGAGATAGAAAATAGCCTGAGAATGAGGGAGGAGATGAGGGGGGAGATGGGTGAAAGTTTGCTTGCGTATGGGAGAGAAGCTAGGCTCGGAGCTAAATGAAGGGGATATTAAAAGATTATTTGCTTCTGAGAAGGTAAGCCACCAAGTTGATTGGCTGTAGCTGAATTAGGGACATCACCGGTGGTTCAGGTGAACCTTATAAGAGTCTTTGAATTTTTGCTTGAGCTTCATTGCTGATTTATCAGGGGTGAAAATGATCAATGTAGATCTCGCACTAACTTAGTTTTATACAGCTGTGCTTGAAAGTTAACATACCCTTCCATTAAAGACAGAATGAAATCAGCTGCCAGTAAAATAAATAGTAATTGGCAAAAATTACTGAAATAGTCAAAGGTAACTTATCATGTAGGTGCTTCTGCTACACTGATACAAATTCTCTCCCTAAAGCCAGGCATACACTGTGCGATTATCTCAATTGTTGTACGCAGCTACAATCCTGAGACATGAAACATGAAACATCAGGGTTTCGTCCCAGAGCTCACAATGTTTGTCCTCACACTGTCTAACCCGACGCCCTGATGGGATCTACCTGCTCGTACTGTATCTCTAAAAACCACGTGGGATTCAGCTCCACAGTGAGATGGCGCTACTCGGTCTATCCAGAAGCCAAACGAGTAGAAGAAGAACATGAGGCTCGCTATAGAGAAAAGTGCTGCTTTGGCTAGTTGTGCAATTTTGTACCCATTTGGACAAAGACATGGCTGAGCAAACGTGGCTCCTACGGTTTGTCAATTTTACAGAAATAACTCAATTTCACTCAGACCACCGCCATGCTTCTGTGTTTTCATCTGAGAGGAGGAAGAAGAAGAAGAAGAATCCTTGTTTGCACATACCCGCTGAGAGATTTACCCATGACGGCCGACTAAATTTGAAACATGTTTGATATTCTACCAACCTCACAACTCTTGATTGGGAGGTGGTCTTGAGAGGCTGATCGCCCCTTGTTACCCCCTGTACACTAAACGAAGCACAATGCACGATCAGGCTGAAAGTCGGCCCGATTGTAAAATTCTCGCACCACAGTATAATTGGTCCAAAAAGAGCAAATATTTATAGAGTGTAAGCCCGGCTTTAGGAGATTGAGTCTCATGATTCTTCCTGCATAAAATTCTTACATTAACAATCTGACTTTTTTTTTTTATCAGATCTATACTCATTTGAAGGATTTGTTTTAACTACAGAGGCAGGAACCAGAAGTTTAACATAAAAAACAATGAACGGGCAACAATCTCTGCATTTTAACCCTTTTTCTCTAATTTAAAGTTTATTATGCATGAACAGGGCTCATTAAAAATGGATGAGATGACCAGTTGTCTAGAAATCACTCTGGAAGACAAAACATTATAAAATATTCATAATATATTCTTGCTAAAATTGTTATGAAACTGATGAGGTAAAATCTCAGGTGTTGGGGTTAATTTACATTCAAGTGTGCATGTGTTTTTGTGTGAAGCATATTTCATAAGGTTTTAACTGTTTGCAGAAACTCCTGACAAAGATAAGAAGTTTTTATTAAAAGTAAGTAATTTATATATACAAGATAGGTGCTAGCATTCTTTTATTACGCTGCAATTTTCTTTATGCTATAAGCTTGATTATTTCTGTCCTCTGTGTTAATGCAACTGGCTAGCATGAAGTGAGTGTCTAAGTTGAGGAAAATAACTTTAAAAGTGCATTTTTACATTGAAATATTAACTTTTTGGTCTTCTGTGGCATCAGGCACATCAGCACAGGAGTCTGGAGTTCCTCTCCTACCCTGCATATATTTTTAAGGTTGACCCCACTAAAGTCAAGGGATATGAGCTAAGGATAGGAGCTACAAACAGGAGCTAAAATGTAAGCCTTTGTATCAGTGGGAAATCTAATAGGCATAGTTTTGTCACTTGGATCTCTGGGTATGTATTTTCTATTTTCTGCATGTTCTGGTTCTTAGCATATACTCTTAATTTTTTCCACATCAGCTCTTACATATCAGCTTAAGGTGTTTTCTATTTCACTTATCATTTCTGTACATGTCCTCGTGTTTCTGCTCTTAAGTTAATTTTATGGTAATTGGTTGTAATTTTAAAATTCTAATATTTAAGGTTAGGTGGTTCTTTCAATCTTTCACTCTTTCACTCCCTCATTCTCAGCCTTCATTTCCCTCAGCTGTTGTCCATTTAACACCTGATGATCTCACCTGTTTGCCTTAGGTAGTTGCTTCTATGTGCATCATCGTTGGGATTTTATGTTTGTTAGGGCTTTATCTTCACACCTGTTTTTGTTCCTCATCCAATGTTGTAGAAGTATATATTTTTCTCATGATATTCTTTAACTTAAAATTATTTTTCTTAGTGTCCATCAGCACCTTGGTACAGATTCAGAACAATACTTCATGACATGATTAATAATATAAGACTTAAAAAGGACAATATTCTACAAATAGACTGTAAAGCAGTAATTTAAATAAGTTACACCTAAATATATCCTTTAAATATGTGAAAAACATAACCCTCCCAATAAAAGGAGACTGGAGACAGTTGGAACATGTGATAGTCCAGCATGTCATTTTTCTCATTCAGAAAGAGACTAGACTAGTAGAACCCCTCCAGCAAAAAAGAGCAAAATAATATAAGAATAAATCTAAAGCTACTTCTGGATATATTGTGACAAAAAAGATTTAGATGGTAAGAAAGTATTTATTGGTTAAGTATTATTTCCTCATACTGATTTCACCGATTTCTTTAATGTAGCTCAAACCTATATTACTTCAACAAGTGATACATTTGGGTGATATGGTCAGCATGTGTGAAGATCACCCAGTTTAGCTAGCAGGTGTGGTTCCATCATGGCTAATGTGGTCTGTTTAACATTAATGAGGACAGCAATATTAAAGGGGACAGCTGTTGCCTCTGTGCCCTTTAATATTTACTGTGCCAATTAATATTAAACAGTATTTTTTACATTTGTTCATTACTATAACACATTTCCTCAGGTAGTACTATAGGTTTGTGTGCGCAATGCCTTTTTAAGAAGATTATTTTTATGCATTGAGTAAAATACTATGAGTAGTCTAAATATATAAAAATATAGGTATATTTAAATAAAAGCAATCGTTTTATCATATACGTAAATTAATAATGGAGTATTGTAGCTGAGTGTGTAATATAGCTGCATTCATTTACAGTTGTGGTTTTTCAGTGTAGTTTTGAAGCCCTGTTTTTCTTTAGATTTTGTAAAATGAGTGACAAAAAAAAAGATAATTCGCTCACATGCTTCTTCACTTCCATTATTCCTAAATAAAGTCTACTGTGTTTTAGATCTTTTGAATGATTTACATCTGCATATAAGATCAACTCATCAAACAAAGAATGCTCATCTCAGCAAAGCTGATAAAAGTATGATAAAATTATTACATACTTTTCTATAGTAATAATAACTACCCTTGTATTTAACAGTAAAATATATAACAAACACAATATATAATGGAGTACCCTGCCATATATATACCATAACATAACAGCAAAATAAACCTCACTGTTATAATGAATTGCCTCTC
This sequence comes from Cyprinodon variegatus, assembly GCF_000732505.1. Taxonomy (NCBI): domain Eukaryota; kingdom Metazoa; phylum Chordata; class Actinopteri; order Cyprinodontiformes; family Cyprinodontidae; genus Cyprinodon; species Cyprinodon variegatus. The sequence continues at coordinate 3,518,663 of NW_015150453.1, read as the reverse complement.
TAGTAGTGGATGCAACCTCAACATCCATTTTAAATTTCAGTACAGCTGGTATAAGATACCCCGATTTAGACCTTTGATTTCTCATGGTTATCACGGTTGTCTTTGAGTGGTTATATGCATGTTCATATACAGGAAAATATTTAAGGCTAACTGGTTTGTCCCAGTAATCAAAGATGGCGACACGGCATGACGTCTTTTACTGGGTGCACCGCTGCCTGTGTTTTTATAAACAACTCATTCTAAGCTATTAGAAAACTTTGATTTTTTTTTTTTTATTTGATTGTTCTTAAACCTTGGCAGAATGTGTTTTTATTCTTTAATGAAACCAACACTTGATTTTTGTAAAGTCAGTTACACACTGTCGCTTTTAAGAGTGCCATCTTATAGCCCAGCTGAGCTCCTTTTAATCCCAGTAGAGGGTGCTACAGAGGCCACATAAAGTCTAATAATAACAAGAGGGTAAAGTCACATTATTTGAGAAGAAATATATCATTGGTTGTGTCTTTTTTTCTTATGGATGCAGAAACAGAATCAGGTTTGCTCTTGAAAACAAGAGAACAGCTTTGCAAAGTTGAGAAGTTGTCAGCATAAATGTCCAAGCAATGGGCTTCCTGCCTCAGTTTATGACTCTTTCAGTGTGGATATGACTAAAAAAGTTCAGCAAAACTGTGACAATTAAAACCTACTTTGGCCTTATTACAGTAAACATACAGTTTTTAACCAAAGGTGGATAACATTTTTTTTTAGAAGTTGTACAATATAGTGCAGTGAAAACAAGGCATTTGGGAAGTATATTCAGTGAACTACATTTAAACATTTGACAGTGGCTTAGTTCCACTCATTTTCTGCTCAATCTTTCATTTCCTTTTACTTTGGAACACTAAAGGGAAATGAAAGGCTGGATATTGTTGTTTACTAATGTGCATTAAATTTATGAAACATTTTTAATATTTGCATTTTGTGCCAGGCATTAAAATTATGTAAATAAAGATATTTTTATGAAGAACACAGCATTCCCCACCCTGAATGTGGAGAATTTACAGGTTTCATAACATCGCTCTTTGCATCAGCAGTTAATAGAAAAAGGAAGTTGGGTATTCTCAACAAATTGCAAACCCAGACGTTGCTTAAAGGACATCATAAAGATTCTTAATAGGTATTAGAAGAAATATTTAACATAAAAACCCAATTATAAATATATAATGAGCTAAACTGAGACATACATGAACACAGATCATTGTGTACTTTACTTATACAAGGGAAGGTACATTTATTTGTGTGGCATATTTCAGTGATGAGACTATTTAAAGTGCTGTACATGACTAGAACACAAAATAAGGACCGAAATAAAGTACATTGCAAAGGTAAAGAAAAAAGACAGATGACAAAAAATGGACCACAAACTTAATCCCACAATGTTCATTTAACTGTTCAGTTCAAATAAACAGCCAAAGGCAACTCTCAACAGGTACGTTTTAACCTTAATTTAAAACAAATTAGGGGATGGGCACTTTTAGATTCTTCTGTGAGCTGGCTCCAAAGGTGGAGCATAAGATTCAAGAATTATTTTTATCTTGCAACAATCTCACCTTTGCATTTCTGTGGCATGAGATAGGTTTAATATTTCAGAAAAGAAAGAGAAACTGATTAAGCTGAATTAAGAGCTGCTTAAGTTCAGCGAAATAACAGGGACAGGGTAGAAACTGGTTCTGAACCTGGTGGTCTTGCTCTGGATGCTCTTTTTAACCATCTTCCTGAGGCTTGAGTAGTTTGTGCACAGGATGGGTGGAGTCCTTCATGACACAGAGCATTCTCCCCTACATGTGTAGAGGTCTGAGGTGGAGGAAAGGGTCCTCCATACAGTCCTAGGTGCAGCCTTAACCACCCTCTGCAGAGCCATCCTCTCAGCAGCGCACCTGCTAAGCCAAACATGTCATGATTAAATCTAAGGCTCGGACCCACATGCAGTGAAGCCAAATAGAGAGACACAGAATGAAAGTTCAACGGGTTTTATTGAAGAAATTTAAGCTCGGTGCAGAGTTTCTCCGAACTCTGCATAGCCAGAACTGGAAGGCGAGGGGAAGACAGACTGTTAGTTCAGGCTCAGCGGGAAATTTGATTTGTTGATCTTGAAGGAGAGGATCTGTTTGTTGACTCACGTTTCCAGAGAAGTGAAGGATCCTTGACTTCAATCTGTGTGTAGTTTTTCCAGAGTATGTCTGATTCGGTGGAGGGCGGAACAGGGTTTACCCAGAACTCGGATGGTGAAGATGGATGGAGACGCTTATTGCCACTCAGATTTCCTGCGGTACTTGAACGGGTTGTGGTGAAGATGATTCCCTTGCTCAGAGAGTAATTTCAACGTTCTCAAAGGAGACTGGATCCAAACCTCCTGTTTGAATCCCTCGCTCAGTTTAAGACTCAGTTGATCCCTCCTGGGAGAGGCGGTCCGAAAAGGTCCAGTTTGCAGGATGACTTCGTGCCGAAAGGCAAAGACAAAAACAAAGTTAAATCTCAGGGAGACAAGCACTCAGTCTAACTCTGTGAGAACTCAGCTTGGCTAGAGTACCAAAAACTGGCAATACAAAAACTCAGGTTAGACTCTGATAAACAAAGCATGGCTAGAGTACCCCAAACTGGCAAACACTCTGGCGTCGAGGTAGTGGCTTAATAGCACTCCGATAATGAGGTGAACGTCTGTAGGTGTGTGAGGAGGCGGACCGGAACCAGGCGCCTCCTGCTGGTGGAGGGGAGAACAACACAAAAGACAAACACACAGACTGGAGTCCTGACAAAACATGGATGTAGGTGTAGAGAACACTGTCCGCCACACAGAGATAAAAGCTCCTTAAGCCGGGCATACACTGTATGATTTTTTGCCCTTTTAGGAACGATTCTCCGGTCATGCGAGAATTTTCCGATCGGTCCCACTTTCAGCCTGATCGTGTGTTGTGCGTCGTGTAGTGTAAAGAAGTAACGAGGGGCGATCAACCTCTCATGACCACCTCCCAATCTGGAATCCTGAGGTTGGGAAAAAATCAAGCATGTTTGAAATTAAGTCGACCGTCGTAAGGTGGTCGTTAGAAAATCGCTCAGTGGGCAAGCACATACAAGAACTATTATTCTTCTTCTTCTTCCTCTCAGACAAAAACACAGTAGCATGGAGGGGGTGCGAGTGAAATGGAGTTCTTTCTGTAAAATTGCTCAGCCATGTCTTTGTCCAAATACGTCGTCGCCTTTTCTTTTTAGGGCTTTCAGCACAAAACTGCACAAATTGCCAAGGCAGCACGTTTCACTCAAGTGAGCTTGATATTCCTCTTCTGCTTGTTTTGGTTTCCGGATAGATGAGTCTGAGTCCTACGTGGTTTTTGGACATGCAGTGTGAGCAAGTAGATCGCATCAGAGCGTTGGACTGCACAGTGTGAGAACGTACATTGTGAGCTATCAACTCACACAGTTTGACAAAACCCTCTGAGTGGGACCTGTAGCTGCATGCAAAATGCAAAAAATTGTACAGTGTATATCCGGCTTTAGGATTGAGCTTCTGCACCCAGCTCTCCACAGCTTCCAGAGGAAGTAGGGATGCTGATGGGCTTTTCTGGCCAGACAGTCAGTGTTGGCATTTCAGGTGAAGTCACCGAATAAATTTACACTCAGGTAGCTGAAGACTATCAACACAGCTGCTCCTCTGAAATACTATCCACCAACATTTTCGAATTGTGCTTGTCTAAATGTTGTGCAGCAAATTTTAAACAAGCTTCAACTTGCTTTTTCTTCAGCAATGTAGTCTTGGGTGGTGAGCATTCATATTGGCTTTGGCGTTTTAATGCATTTATTATTGTTTTCTTGTAAAATGTTCCCAACTAATTCCAGGTCTTTCTGAAGCTCTTCACAAGAGATCTTTGCTTTTTGGAAAACTCTTATGAAACTTTTGAGAAGACCTGGTTGTGGTCGGTTTAAGGTGAAATTATGTTCTTTCCATTTCCAGATTATGACCCCAACAGTGATCACTGTAACAATCAGACGTTTAGATATCATTCTGTAACCAATGCCATCATTATTTGCAACAATAAGGTAAATGTCTTGAGAAAGCTCTTTTCTTTTACCCGTCATGAGTTTCCTTTGTGATACCAGAGACACCTTTTTATAGGCCATCATTTGGTGCTGAACCACCTTATATTAAATTGCATTGACAAGGGGCAGGATTGCTTTCTAATTCCCTGGGTCATTACACATTATTACACATAACTACATTTCTCAACATCTATGGTTTGATTTCTTTGTATGTGTGGATTACATAGATTGTCACTGACGTCTGGTAAAAATGTCATGTCAATAACACCTCTAGAAATATATGTTCAATACTTATTTTACCCAGTGTTAACCCCTTCAGGTCTTCAAAGACTTGTTCACTCTGTGTTCTAGGACCAGATAGGGAGGCAGCATTTACGGTAACTTAGATGTTTTGATTTAAATTCTAAAACGCCTGGCAGCCACTTCTAACCAAATGATTGATCTGAATGATCTGTTTCCCTGATCACTGATAAGTTATGAAAGTGTAAGACTAAAGACAGTCTGTGAGTCTTTCCACAGACAGGGACTTATTTAGGTATTTATCTGTTCTAAAATTTTACATTTTAATGTTTGCTTTTTTTTTTCCATTGAAAAGCTTTAAAATGTATTGCATTTTTAGCTATTTTTAATGCATAATATAAAGGATTTTGGTACTGAAAAGACCAAACGACTTGACCTTCATGAATTGACTTCTATTGCCTATGAAAACCTTTTAGCTGCCTGGATGCACAATGCATACATCACTACATTACTATGTGTATTTGCGATGTCAGCTTGCACTTGTAAAAATCAGGTGATGCAGGGCTGTGACAAACTTACTTGCTTTGTACTTAAATGAAAGGGCTTAGAAGTGAACATATCGTTCCTCAAACCACAACAAAGGCAAATGATGAAGTCACTAAACATGATACTGTTAAAGGTAATAGACATTAGCAATAGCAACCTGTTACCTGTTGGTAACAGTGTGTGTGAAGAAGTAATTACCAAAAACAAAACAATGATCTGTGAATTTGATTACATAAGAACTATGTTGCAACAGATGTAAGGTTAATCCAGACCTCGTTTTAAAGGGGGATTCAAATAGATTTTGTTTCCATCTGTTAATGTCATAATCTGGCCTGTTTGCTCCTCCTTAATTGGTTATTTCTCTCACCTGTTGTTTTCCCTCCCTGCCTCAATTATCATTTATTCCCCTCACCTGTTTCCTTTGGTTTATATTCAGTTCAGCCTGAGCATTCAGTGCCAGATCATTATTTGTTTTCTGTCAGTCTGTCTGTTTAGTTTGTTTCCTTGGTTCGTGTCCTGGATCCTAACAGCCAGTGGAAAGAGGGTTTTTGTGTTTGTCTCGTCTCCTGATCGTCCACTGTTCCTCCCCCGCGGAGTCTTCTGGGTTTTTGGCTCATTATGTGGGGAGGTTCAGGTTTTATCCAGTAAGCCTGGCTCCAGGGAAGAGACCAGTTTAAAGTCATGCTTCAAGTTCTGGTTCTACGTCCTGTCCCGGCTACCCTCTTCCACCGAGCCTGCTCAGCTGCACCTGATCCTGTCTGCTCCTGTGCGTGACCACTTGGTCACGCACAGGAGCAGGTTTCCAGCATGACCTCTGGGACTGCAGCACTTGGGGACATTCCTGGTCTGGACTGTTAAACCAGGAAAGTGACCAACTCAGATAATCTTCTGTCAGATGTTCGTGGTCACTTACCTGTGTTTCTCCTACTACAGAGTGTCTGAGATTGGGCGGTGCCCCGTCCCCCCCGCCTGCGGTGTCCACGAGCCACAGCTCCACTTTAGTTTTGTTTATTTAACAAACGTTTTGAACTCTACTACTGACTGTCTCTCCTTGAATACTGGGTCCATCTGTCCTCGGTTCATGACAGTTAAACAGAGTATTGCATCATTGCACAGTTTGTAGTACTGTGCCTTGCAGCAAGAAGGTTTTGGGTACAATTCCTGGCTTGGGAGTTTGCAGGTTCTCCATGTGGATTCTCTCTGGGTACTGCGGCTTCCTCCCCTACTCAAAAATACAAATTATTCAGTGTCTCTAAATTGTCCTTAGGTGTGAGTGTGTGTGTGTGTGCATGAGTGTATGTCTCTGTGTCTCAGTGTTGCTCCGCGACAGAGTGGCGACCTGCCCAGGGAGTACCCGGCCTCTCACCCATAGACTGCTGGAGATACAGACCCCATCGCGACCCTGACGGAACACACGGGACAGGATGGATGGATGGATGGATGGACGGACGGACGAAAAAACACATTCAACATGTAATTTATGTCTTTTTGTAGTAAAATAAGCTGTATGATGCATGAAAAAAAGTTCTAAGAATAAAGTACAAAAAACTAAATTTCCTCAGGTTGGATCAGAAAAGTTTTGTTTATTCTGCTTTAAACAGGACAATAACAAGTAAGCAATAAATGAGAAGTTGGGCTTTCCAGTATCAATTTTTTCAATAGCAGAGAGTAGATTTTTAATGGTTTTTGAGCAAATTATATATTTTCTAATAGAGTCAAAATAACTAAACTGCTCTCAATCATAATTTGAAATGTTTCCACATTTAAATTGACTTTAATGGCAAATATAAAGGATGAACTTCTTGATTAAACACTCTTCTCTACCCTCTTTTAAACTTAAATATATTAAACCAAAAATATGATTGATAATATATTATAGTGGTGGTAGTGATCAGTAACATCACTACAATTACAGTTTTGTTTACTTTTGAACTATGCTGTTATTACAAATACATAGATCCAAGTGTTTAAGACTCCTTACAGCTTTTTTTTTTGTTGCCAAAACTCTTCTAAACTTTATCCATCATTTAATGAGCTAAAATAAAAAGCTTATGAAGTTTTCTATCTCCGATAAGAAACTTTTCTTACTTGGCAAGTAAAACAGAGCAGTAAACACCCCAAAGACCAGTGGGCTATGAAAAATCAAATCCTATTCTAAGGTTCTTTAAATCCCAAAAAGTTAGAGCTAAAGGGGGATGGTTTATGAGTGGAATTCCATCTCCATCTGTTTATCTTGATCCATGTTCTCCATCTGTTTTTTAGCACAGCGTGGATGAACAGCCCAGTAGAAGAGAGCCAAATATTCCATCACATTCCACATCCAAATCTTCAGGTGCACTTCTCTGACCCCAGTGGTTATGAAGTTGATTATTCCTGCATTAGTCAGCATGTGATAACACACTGCCATAGTGTGAGTAACTGCCATAGAGGTAGGCCTTTGGAAGGCTTCTCTTATCTTTTAATAATAGTTAAGTGGCGTAGTGCAAGATCCTCTAATTATGTCTCAACCAAAGAGGCAAGTACGTAACATGTGTACAGTGTTAAGGTGATACAAGTCAGGGCTCATTTCAAGTCGTTTGCACTCCATGACTCACCATCATGAACACCGGATCAAGTCAAGTGTGTTCATTCGCACACATGCAGATTTTCAGTAGAGATCTCTCTGCTTGTGTTTTCTTCTGAGATGTCATTATACGATAAAGAGGAAGCCATCAGGAAACCGCTTAAGCACAACTTCCTGTCTGTTGCTATGGTGACTACCTCATTTTTTTTGCAGTTGCAAAAGAGGTAGTAAGAGCCACAGTTTTACTTGGGTAAATTTCTTACAGACGTTCTGAGTGGGAGGCAGAAATAAAGAGGCAGGTGTATTTTGGTCCCATCGGCACACCGGTGGGCTGATTCCTGTCTGGACACTCCTCTCAGTACACAATCACTCTCAGCATGTCCTTTAACCCTGAACATCTGACAGCTATTAAAATGTGAATGTTGGGTTACATGTCACTTTGTGAATGGCTTGAATCACAGCTAACAGGTCTTCAGCACAGCTGTTAGCCATTCAGACAAAGTACAAAGATAAACACAAATCTAGAAGTGCTGGGACACTTCCTGATTTGACAATTGCTCATTTGACGACTCTACGCTGGCGGACATGACTCTGTAGCAGCTAAAAACAGCCGCCTTGTTGTTCAATGCTGAATAGTCTATGTGGTTTACTCTTGTTTTAGCTCTATAATATGCTCATATGTGTGTTTATATCATTTAGATAAGGATGACAGCTTAAAACAAAACCCCTTTCATGAGAGTGATTTGGCCTTAAAATTTATGACTTTATGGAAGCTGTAAACCTTGCTTTACCGAGGGGGATCACAACCTTTATATAATGCTACTTTGCCCCATAGAAAACAGTTTATATTAAAAACACAAAGAGATCATGTGGAATAAAAGGTAATTCTGAATTAGACCTAAAAAATGTATATTTTCTACATTTATTTCTACATTTTTAGCTCCGAAAAAAGGTTTAAAGACGACATGAAATTGCCATCCAGCTGTTATTGTGTAACTTTTGAAAAGAATGCTATACTTTATTTTTAGACATAGAAATAAAACAAATACATATAATCTGTTAATAAGCTGCTGAGCTGCAATTGCTGTTGTTTATTGTTTTGATTCTGCCTTCAGTGAAGAGACACGTGGGAAGCACCATGGCGCTCTACAATACTGACAGGAACTACATTCCACCAAAGGTTTGCACACAAAAAGGGGTTAAGCCGCTCCCCTTTCAATTCACTGCATCACAGGATTATTGGTAAATTCTTTCAGAGTTTTGTTTCACTTGTCAGAACAAGCAGAGGCACAACGTCAGCATTACAGTGAAGAAAGGTCAGACACATGCATTCAGAGAGAGTGTCAACGTTTCTGTGAGCAAGAGCGGGACAGAAATACAGGTTTTGTAGATTTGAATTTTAAAGGAAAACAATAGATAGGGCAGTCAGAGAGAGAGGGAGAGGGAGGGAGGGAGAGAGAGAGAGACTGAGGGGTGTGTCATTGCAATTTAGTTCCTTAAGGAAGTAAAACTCAACATTATCTTAAGACAGGGTGGTGAGCACTGACTAAAGCGCTGCAGGAGGGCTGTTTTTATGGCTTTTGCTACTTTTCTCGGTGGAGATGAAGGTATCCTGTTAAATTAACCTGCCTGTGCTGTCAAAGTGATACACAGGGCAGAGGGAGAGAGAGACATCTGACATATATAAGGAGGGAGGGAGACTCAGCAGACACTCAGGTAAGAGATTTCTGCAGTTCATTTTCTGGTTTGAAAAAAAAGCTTAGAAAGCAAGATGTGGGTTTTTTCCCTTTACTTTTATTACCTTTTAAATCAGACTAGACCAAATGTGTTATTACCAGCAATCGGAGAAGACAGTCTGAGGGAAGAGATGACTGGAAACTGAGTGACTTCTCTCCACTTCCCCATCTTGAGCACAAGTTGAGAGATCTGTTCGTTCACAGTCATGCTGCAACAAGTTACCCTGACAGGCACACATGTGAAGTTCCCTCTTTCTGTTTGCACAGACTCAGAGTAAAATCTTAAGGTAGTGGACTTTAGGATCATAACTGAAGAACTTCGATTTACTGAAGGTTAACAAATATTACTAAAAACATCGAAAGCTTTTATTGTTAAAATGTTGAGCTGAGGCAAGGGACAAATACTCTGCTAACTGCTCTGTTTCGCTTCCCTTTCAGAGCAGATGTGTGGAAGGCTGAAACTGACTGCTCTGAAAGTTGTGCAATTTTGAAAAAGATATTGCAATATGCACACTTGAAAGATTTCAAAACCCTTTCGTCTGCTACCCTCAGAAAAAGCAGACAATTAGTGAAAATCTTTAGATTACATATGCAAATAAAACTAGAGTATTCTGAATTTCTTTAAAGATGATGTAGGTGCTACAACAGAAGATGATGTTACACAGCTCAGCTTTCACTAAACCTTGCTGAGTATGAACAAAATATTCCCATCCTCATTCCTATTATTTCATCTTCCCTGCTCAAACACAAGCAAACATTTCCTTGTCTACCAAGTCCCCATTCTGGTACGGTGAAAGTTACTTTCAAAAAAGGCCCGCTTGTTTTTAATCTGATTGAACGGCTTGATCTCTGTGTCTTTTCCTGGAACACTCGAACGGTTCGATATGATCGACCGCTGAGAGCTGCTAACAGTCACACACTTTTCAAGCTCACAAGCTGCATTCTTTTTCACCTACACCTGGGCCTTGTAATGAAACATGCAGATGATTTCCAATTCAAACTTAAGACATTTTGCTTTCTAAGAACAGAGACAGGCTGAAACAAATATGCATCTTCGTCTAAGTCTACTAAATATATATATTAATTTATACTAATAAATATATATGCACAAACAGTTACAAGCCAACCCCCTGAAAGAAAGAAAATCTTAGAATGAACCGTCTGATGTATGCAGGTTCCTACATGCATCCAAACACTGTAGCTGAATGCTGGAGACATTTGAGGAATGCTAAGTATTTACCTTTTCTGCCTGCCTAGATGGTTCCACTGTTCACAACTACTCCTTTGACTGTCTATAAGGCCAGCCTGCAGATATTCCCCACTGCCCATCTACAATAACTCTGAAATACATCAAGACCTTATATGTGTGTGATTGTTCCACCTCTACTCTTTTTGTTTCCCCTACAGCTTTGTACAAACACTCTCACCCCAATCCCAACAGACATTGGGAAGGGAAACAAACACTTGAACATGTAATGCACTCACTCCCTTGTGGATGCAAACAAACAGACTGATAAATGCTCAAAGGTCCCCCTCTATCCAATTGCACCAACAAACTGCTGCTCAGCAATGTCCAATAGAGAAAGGTGTATTTTTTCCCCTGCACTGCTCTCCTGTAAGATATACATTTGTTAATGCTCTTTGAACCATCTCAACCCCTCCAGATGGAGTTTCTTTAAAAAAAAAAAAAAAGTTAAGATGCCTAAAAAGCTATTAGCATCCAATAGTGGAAGTTTCACAATTTGGGAAACTGGCTGATGACAGCACACTTTGCACGTCTTTCAAATCCCTGCAGTCTTTTCAGCAAATAAATGAGATTGAAGCACAGATCTTAAATAGCTATCACAGTGCCCCGCTTCCATTATCACTGTTCAGGGAAATTAATATAATGAATGTTTTTTAATTCTCCACAGGCATCCCAAGGCATTTGAAATGGAGCTAGTGTCAGCAATGTTACACTTGCTCGAAATGAATGATCGTGAATGATTATTAGATCTAAATTACAAATGTTCCAGCGGTAAAGATGGGAAGAGTAACTATGTGCACAGTGTTATCATTTAAACAGACCTTTAATGTAACTGGACTGGTTTAATTCGCTGTTGACCTTTCATGATTATAGCTGGACAACGTCAGCTTTTACAAAACATACAAAGAGGGAAAGTAGAAATGCATTAAAGCAGCCATCAGGAAGCCATTTAGCTCACAGGTTAAGGGTAACAAGCTGTTACTAATGCACAGGATGTTACAATAACAGGGTAGCTGATGTCTGTGTCAAAGGCAGGCCCAACCACAGTACTGAAGGCATCAGGTTGGTAACAATCTTTCTGTTCCTCCCTGCAATGCTGTACCTGCACGCATGGACCTGTCGGAGCTATGCAGCTTTCAAGCCCAGATAAATACTTGCCCACACAGGCAAGAGGTTGGATTTAGAGGAGAAACATGCATTTAAAGATGTTATGAGACTAGCTTCTGAATGGGGGACTTATTTGCTTTGGGAACTTTAACAGGTTTCAAAATGAAACACAATGACAGGAAAAGAGAGAAGACATGCATGTACTGTATGCATGCTTGTTAAAGATAGCGGTTAAAGATATTGGTTCTGTCTTAAACACAAGTGATTATGTTGAAGTAGAAACGTAGCGTTTCGACTTGAAGATAAATTCGATGTTTACAACTAATGCACAAGTTCTCTGCAAAGAAAAACTAATTTAAACTATGTAATGGTTCTTTAACTTTGTGGATACAACATTTTTTCTTCCAGCTCTGTATTCTATAAAAATGCCAGATAAATATAACATTGTTTTCTTTATTAGGTACTCAAAATAGACTTCTTACTGCAGTGTTTTGAATGATGCTGTTATTAAAGAGATAATTTCAGCTATAGCTGGTGTGGGAAAAAAAAAATAAAAGTGATCTTGCAGTTCTATTATAATGCTTTGTGTACGCACTGATAAGCTCTTCAGGGGGATCTCCATGAGGGATGCAAGGACAACTTCAAATCTCTGTGGAAAACTAAAAGACTGCTAAGTCTCAAGATGGTATCCTTCCCTTTCGACATCATGGATTCTGCATCTTTTAGAAAAAAAACGTATCAGCTTCCATAACATAAAGGCAAACCTTTTAAATGGTTCTATACTGTACTTGTGTTGCATAATACTCAAAATAGTTTCAGTTTTACTAAAAAAGTACCTCAAAACAGAAGTACTAAAATGTCTTTCAAGAGTAATTCAATTTTTAGCTGAGTGAAACCTATTATTCAACTTAAAATAATCTTTTTTTATTCATTGAAAGTGTGTTGAGATTATATCCTGATCGCTACTATTATATCAACAACAAAATAAGTAGCATGGAACAGATTAGAAAATCCCTTTATTTCCCCACAATTGGGAAATTCTGGTGTTTACAGCAGCAAGAAGATTATAGAAAAAATGTTCACACAAATGTGGACCTTAGAAAAGTGTACAAGAATAACATACTAGTGAAGAGTTCAAAGATAAACAATAAAATACTATACTGTAAAGTGTTTTAACAAATTAAAACTGTGTACCTGGAGAATACAATACCCAATATAACCAATAGCCAACCAATAAGTCTTCTTGTAAGACGTAGAGAAATGTGATAAATTTTTGAAGCAGCAAATAATGGCATAGCTAAACTCATACAAAGAGAGTCTAGAGAAGTCTCCTTTTACTAAAATCAAGAAACTGATTTTAGTTTTAATCCCCTTAATTTCTGAAAAAAACATTTAAAGCATTCGATCATTCAGCTGAAATGTTCTCAAATGAGGAGAAAATTATTTTATTAAGCCTACAGAAACATATGAAGATTGTCTCCGAAGTAAAACTGCTTCTCGTTTTCTCTGATAATTCAGGCAACCATGGAGTCTTTCAGCTCCAAGGATATGGCCATGAAGGCACAGAAGAAGATCCTCAGCAGCATGGCCAACAAAAGCACTGTCCAAAGATTTATAGATGACACCACTAGTGAAATATTGGATGAACTGTACCGGGTATCCAAGGAGTACACAGGAAATAAATCAGCAGCTCAAAAGGTCATCAAAAACCTGATCAAGATCGCTGTGAAGATCGGCGTGCTGTATAGGAACAACTGTTTCAGCGAGGATGAACTGAAACTAGCCCAGGAATTTAAGAGAAAGCTCCACACTGGAGCCATGACGGCCATCAGCTTCTATGAGGTAAATTCTGTCATACTAACCACCTAATATGCACCATATTTACACCACAATTTCTTGTTCCCAACTTATTACAAAAGAGGTTTTATGTATAGCCTATATTTCAGATTTGTTGGTTTGTAAATAAATGTTTCTTTTTTTTTTTATTCGAGACTTGTGTAACATTTGTTATCTTGATGTAAGTCTTACCACGCAAATGGGGGAAAACGTGCAAAATCAGCATAAAGAATAGGCCCAGGCAAATCAGCAGCACATATTGGGGAGTGGTTAGACTGATGTCAAGATAACCGGTATTGGCATCAGCTTTAAAAAACCTGTATTGGTTTTGTATTCTAGAAAGGCAAGGCAAATTTATTTATAGAGCACAATTCAATACATGAACAATTCAAAGTGCTTTACATGAATTAGATAGTAAAATGTAAAACATAAATAAAAGCAGAATAAATGCAAATAAAGATAAAACATAACATTAGTTAAACAAATAAAACTATTGGTCCACTTGGTAAGAATGGCAAATATCCAAAAAGAATGATAAAACAATTTAGGAACAAGAGCTCTAAAAAAAAAAATGTAAAAACACTTGTTTTGGAACGACATGAATAGTAAAGTGAAACAGATCCAGCGTCCACAAACTTGAAGAGATCTAGTGCATACTTCTAATTGTTATATTAAGATTGAAGTATCATCAAAAAGGCTACTGAATACAAAAACTGTTCTGATGATTTCAAACAGGTCAACGAGTCTAAGGAAACTAATTGTAGTTATGGTCGATGCATGTAAAATCACAAGAGCAGAAGATTGTGTTTTCTATTGTAATTTTCTTTATTTCCTCAAATTCTAATTTTACTTTATAATATTAAGAGAGCTTGAGTCCAAGAATTTACTTACAATAATGTTTTTTTGCATTTTGTACTCTTCCTTTAAAATATCTACACGGCCCTTTTAAAATGTCCAGCTCTGGGATGTGTACATAAACCTAAAGCCACAATAATTAATTTCAGCTCATTTTCTAACTATATTGTGAGAAAAAGAGAGTACAATTCAGTTCAAAAACATTTGTGTCCTTAAACTAGTGCGTTTGTTCTATTTCTGTGCTCAGTTTTGCTTTGTACACACCTGACTTTAATTACAGCGAGTCTGGTTGACCTCAAATTAAGTTCAGCCGTTACTGTAGGATTTCCTGAAATTTGCTGATATGTATCAGGTACCCTAAGCCATAATCTACAGAATTACTAAAAGAATCAGAAAACTCTCATGCTGTATAGGTATGAGTCAGTTGCTAAGCACTAATAAAGTTAATATTAGATCAGTGAAGACAGTCCTCGATATCTGGGGAAAAATGGAACAAAAGTGAAATTACAGTTTCCCCAAAATTGATTAAAACAGATCTACAAAATGAAAACTGATCGAGGAAAGAGGTCAAAAGCAGCACTGCATTAATGTCTTTTAAACTCTGGTTTAGTTTAAACATCTGTTAGGAGTAGAGTTGTTATACAAAGGCATTTATTATACAACAAACCTTCCAGACCAGAGTTAACCAAACTGCGGTAGAATGGGTCTTGCTTTAATAAAACACATTTTGACATATGGGACGACACTAACAGATGGTAGGCTTCACATTGGAACAAAACTGAACTCCACCAAACTTCAACATGCACAGGTGGTAGTACGATACTCTTTGGTTAACTCTGAGGTTTGCTGATAACACCACTGTCATCTATTGGTGGACAGATGTTCTAAAGGTAATGTCAGACCCACCTGGAGCTTAATATGCTTAGACTGTGGTGATGAAGGTGGATGTCTGATGAACATTCAACTTTTTGCTTCTCCTTGTAATCCTTTATAATACTTTGCTGGTAGTGTTTGTCAGTGAGTCCCAGGTCAGGTGTGGCTACAATCTAACTTGCCACCATCAGTGTGTAAATAGGTGAATGACTGAACGCAGTGTAAAGCGCTTCTGAGTCCTCTGACTTGAAAAGGTGCTGTATAAGTACAGGCCATTTATCATTTCTCAGGATTTGAGTTGGTCCCATAAAGACTTCACTCAGAAAAATGTCCCGCAAAGACTTTGTTTCCTGCACTTACTGAAGAAGTCTAACCTTCCACAGGAGCTGCTGATCATCTGCAATCTTTCAAGTTATCCAATGTTTTCGTTTGGCTCATTTAGAACAGAACAGGTTCAGACTACAGTGAACTGTTAAATAATCAGGAAGGATCATTGGGGGCGACCATCCTGCTCCAGGACTTATACAGGTCTTGAAAAGGAGAAAGGCAGCAGTTCTGGGGACAGCTAAGATACTGCGAAAAACCCTCAAGCTCCAAGGCCTCTGGTAGAGGACTTAAATTGGAGACAAAGAAGCCACTCACCCACCTCCATGAGAGGTGGTTAAGAGAGTAGTTAAATATATACCCAGTAGTCTAGTTGTAAAAAAAAAATGCATACATTGCATACATAGCCTATTTAATATAGTCTATTAACCTAAAGCAATATGCATGGTATGATTATTAAATGTCAGGTACACCAATCATTGAGCTTGAGCAAGGCACCTTGCAGTAGAACTGCAGTCAGTCCCTGGACTGGCATGGCTATCACTGCCCCTAGATTGTTAGGGACAAATGGGATCAGCTTCATAGTCATGGTAGGCCACTTGTTTTATATTATTTACTTTGCTCAGGTTACTCATAGACCCACAGCCCACCAAATGTTGAATGGGCAATATTATCGCCATTACTAATATATAGTAGAAATTTTACACATTTAGTAATAAAATGTCACAGGAGATGGTCATTTAAGAAAGGGGATGATTTTTAAGATTTTTTAAAGAAGGGGAATGCCATCCCCCCTCAACCCGAGTACTGTATATACCTTATGTATATATAAATAGCAAGTTACTTTTTTTTGCAATATGAAACTTATGATGCATATGCTCAACTGGATACTCCCACCCCTTGCGGAAAACAAGCAAGCAGGACTTGCCTTCAGAGCTTGAGCTTTTTTTAGTTATATTGTTGTCACTTTTGGGGGATTTAGTTCAAACCTGTATGGCATCAACAAGTGATACGTTTACATTCAGCTAATATAGTTAACATAATTCAGATCACCTAGTTTAGCAAACTCACAGGTTTTTACCATGATTAACAGTAACGAGGACATTGGCAACAGCTGTTGCCACTGTCCTCCTTAATATTTAACAGGTGCATTTAAAAAAAAACATTTGTTTATTAGCTGACACTTAAAGGTATGGTGGAGGATGTTCTTTTTCTGGGTGGATCATCAAAATAAGAGTAGAAACTCTCCTGATATGGACCAATTGTTGATCCCAATAAGTGCCTAAAATGTAGCATATTTTTTTGAAATTGTCCCCACATGGTAATAAAAACATGGCCACACGTGTCTGTGTCCATGACTTTTTACACTTGTGTCTGAGCTGGAGAGAATACAGTGTTTTGTGAAATTATTTACATTTCTACATATATTTGAATGAACATTTTTGATACAACAATTTTCTTGAATGTGACACAATTTGTATCCTTTATCCTTACAGTATCCTTACAGATAACAGGGTGTTTATGGCAGTTTTATTGTTAAATATATAATATAGTCTGTAATTTGTGTTTCTCATGGTGGTTTTGGAAATCCCGTTTTCTTAAAGGTGAACAACAAAGTTTGACATCTTCAAATAAGGATTACACATCAAAGGAAATATTGAATTTTCATTTGTTCAAAGCTGATAAAAGGCACTTTGATATTACTATAACATTTTTAACAGCAATAGTATTATTAGGATAATAATCCTTTTATTAACAGTAAAAAAGATTTTATTTGTACTATGTCTGTGACCGTTCTCAAAATCTGACTTTTTGCCTTCAGATGTTAATTGTGATAAATGTAATTTCCTTATTTAGCCTTAAATGCTGTCTGACTTGTAAATTTAATTAAAAAACAAAATATTTGTCTAATTAATACTATCACAGGATAACAGTCACATGTAAGCAGTTTTGCAGCTGATGTTTTGTCTTTGATGGAATTAGTCTTTTTAACACAAATTATTTCTGTTTCTGGGGGGAAAAAAATTATATATTAACTAGATATACATTTTTATAAGAAATATTAGAGGTTTGAAATTATCCAACCAGTTTGGGATAATAAAGATATAGAAAATCTGTGAGGTCATTAGAACAAGGGAAACGAAAAAGTCTTGATAGACTTTCAGAAATTCTCTTAGGTAAATAAAGTATTACATTAAGGGCGTAAACCCACTTTGAGGTAGACCACTGTGTAATATTGTCGTTTTTCTCTTTCTAGATGACTTGTTAATCTTTTTTGTTGAACTGTATAGGGTAGATGTCACAATATATTATCTGAAAAGCAGTGTGAACATGACGTGTGGCCTCTTTGCTGATATCTTAAAAACCTTCCAATTAAAACTTGTGTTACAAAGTTCAAACTAAACTTTAACTGTTAGGGAAGACTGTAAGTGTACAAGCTTAACTTCTCTAAAATTGTATATTTCGACAGGTTGACTTTACCTTTGATAAGACGGTGATGTCGGACAACTTGACAGAGTGCCGGGATCTTCTACTGAAGCTGGTCAACACCCACCTCACCCCTAAATCTCACGACCGCATCAGCCACGTCTTCAACCATTACGCCGACCCTCAGCTCCTGACCAAACTGTACGACCCAAGTGGACCCTTCAGATCCAACCTCACTAAAATCTGTAAAGGACTCAACAAACTGGTAGAGGATGGGACGATATGATGTAGGAACTCAACTGCAACACACAGTGGGAGATAAACAGGAAAACACACTCAAGACTCTGAACTGTTGGACCAAATTTGTATTATTGCTGAAGAGGAAAGGCAACTTGAGACACCTGATCTGAAAATAAATCTGGTTCTCCTCAGCTTTCAGAGAAAATATTTGATGAGGACAAAGATTTAAGCAATTATATCTCAATTTTCTAATGTACAGATGGGACACATCCTGTGTAAGTAAAGTCTATAAAACACACAGTTGAACTTGTACTGATGTAAAACGTATCAAAGGTCCAAAAAGCTGATCTCTGTTTTATATTTGAGACTGTGTTTCTTCTTTTTTTACTGAGACCAAATGATGCTGTGTAGATTTTGTACAATGAAACAGCAGCTGTAACGTTTTAACAACGAGGACACAAAAAAGCCATTGTACTACAACACCGCCATCTAGTGGTTAACATGTGGTCCTACAGAGGTGGTGTACTGTTCACTGAAATATGGAGATTTCAATACAAGTGATAATAAAAATTAAAAAGAATAACCACATAACTACATGAACAGTTATTCCCAGTACCCTTGCCTTCACAAAGAACATATGATAAGTCTGAAATTTTAACCATACACAGCAGAGTTTCTTCACCATTTATTTAGCAATCTTGACTTAAAGGTATAGTGAAGGATGTTCTTTTTTCCAGGTGGATCATCAAAATAAGTGGTCCTCCTATTTGTCAATCATTCTGGTTATATGTTTACATAAAGCCATCCTACATGCTCGTCCCCATTTTTTTCTTAACGGTGGTGAGTCTGACATAGTGGAAAAATCGCAAATCTTCTTTTGGAAAGTAAGCTTGTATGAGCGATGCACACTGCAATTTTTAAACAGAGCGTGCACGAGCCAATTTCTCCTCGTGAGAAATTGGCTCGTGCACGCTCTCACCTGCATTTAATAGGCGTTCCCGATAGCGGGTACAGGGTTGTGCAGGTGCAATTTTTTATTTTTAGTTTTTTATTTACAAAAATCCTCCACTATACCTTTTTATGTAATATTTCAAATTATTTTTGCTGCAGTTTCTGCAGAAAAAAATTGGGCATGTTTTCTAGCACTCAAGAAAAAAAAAATGCATCAGCCTGGATGGTGACGAAATGTGTACGTCACTTTTTGTGACTTCTCACAGACTCTCTGTGGATTTAGAACTGGACTTTGACTTGACCATTTGCACACATGAATGGATCTAAGTTAGGGATAATGCCCGACCATGGTGTCCACTATCAGAACTTTATGGATGGTGATTGCTTTCACCAACTCCATAAATGTTTGATAGTAGACACATCTAATGGCATCATCCTGCTTAAACAATGGTTACTTACAGCAGAAATAAATATTAAATAAATTGTTAACACTTTTTTTTTTACCATTAAAGTTTTCAGTTTTCATAAAAAAATTGACTAATAAGACTATTTATTATCTCTTGTTGTGTTGTGTTGGTACCTGGCCTTGGCCACCGAACATGCAGCTCAGTCGGCTGCAGCTTAAGGTTACGTTAAGTGATACAAAACATTACTGTAGGGGGAGCCACCCCAATAATTTAGAAAACTTAAGCTATTTGTCTGGAATGTTTTTATAGATTTCCTATAAGACTTTTAAACAGACACCCTGCAGCCAATCAAATGG
>NW_015150453.1:3468003-3498354 GCF_000732505.1 Cyprinodon variegatus | reverse complement strand
TTTATGATGAACCTCTCCCTCATGATTGCAGTGTTCCCTATAACTTGTGGCAAACTGCAATGAGGACTTCTAATAGCTTTCCTCCCTCCATAAAGATTAGGTTTCTGGTGTTCACATCAACTAGCCTTTGAGTGGACAGATTTAGAGAAGTGGGGGACTGCAGCTCTTCCAAGGAAACTATTGGTGCCTTTGCTTCTTCTTTGATAAACACCCCCTTTGCCAAGCCACCAGGTTAGGGAAATAGCCATGTCTTGTTAGGATTGTAGTTTTGCTAATCTGTCTATTTTACTAGCTAATTGCTTGACTGATCAATAAGATGTGGAAAGCCTTGGATACTTATACTACCTTACCTTTTTTTTTAAGTTTCTAAACTATGTAATGTTGGTCGACTGTACATAAAATCACAATAAACCACACAACTTTAAAATGGAGTTCATGCTTCAGTCAAAATCTGAAAAATTTTAAAAGGTAATTATACTTTTGTAAGGCACCTAACCTTCTGACCCCTCTAAAATGTTTCCAAATATTTGTAAATAAATAAGATAAATTTAATTTAAGCACCAAAGATGTAACCATTCATACAATGCAGAATCAAGTATTTTATTCATAAATGGAACACAATAAAGTATTCACAGAATCAGAAACAAAGTTCCAGCAAATAAAAGCTGTTAAAGGATCCTAAAAATGCATTTCTGTGTATTGTCTCATTTCTGTTAGTGAGATACAGTGTTAACCTATAAAAAGTTTTAATTTCTTCATTTGCTACAGTAAATGTGAGTATCCCGGGGTAAAGAAAATGCCAGGCCGTGCTGCTGAATTCCATATGCAAACAAATGACTTAAGAATCATGTGATAAATTCTTTCATTCCTATTCCTATTGAACTAAACAGCCACAGACAGACTTTTCATACAAAAAGTAGATTCCCATAAATAAATATGTGCAATATTCAATACACTTTAAAACAAGTTTCTACCACATAATCGATAGTTAATTACTGATTAACAAAGTTTTTAAACTTAGAACAGCAGCACTATCAGTAGTTTTTCCACTTTTCTGTAATGTCTTGCCCACTCCCTTCACATCATAGTTCTAGCAATAATAATAATATATATTTTTAATAATCAAAGGTTTGCATGTAATAAAAAAAAAAATATATCAGAGTTCAAATATCTCATCCTCCCTTTCTTTTAGCTTCTTGGTGAGTTTGGTGGTGGTGAGAGGCACCGCCCCAAGCGGTGCTCCCTGCTGTAATCTTGGTGATGTAATCAGGCTTTGTGACCTTGTTAACGGGTGCCAATCTGAAGCCTGGCTGGAGCAGGCTGCTTCCAGGGCTGCAACGCTGTAAGAAAGAAAGCATGACATAAAAAGCTAAGGTGATTCAAAATGCTTTAGTTTGGGAAAGACTTGAAAGTATTCTAAAAGTCTGCTTATGGTTCAAAGTTGCCCGGTAAGGCACAGAGCTCAGGGTACGGTAATTTAGTATTTTCTGAAGATATTGTCAAGAAATTCCTTTCCTTATGAAGCTAAATCTGTCTTTTAAAGAATCATTTTTTGTGGTGGTATAGAGGTCATCCCTGTTTATTATTTCTGTATGCAACTGGATAAAGCAGACAATTCATATAGCAAAAGACATCCTCAGCTATTGGACTATTTAATAAAAAATGTGTGGTACAAGCCAGCTAAGCGTGCCAAACCAACACCTACAGTTCCAACAGCCAACATAGATGAATCTTAGTTAACATTTAACAAGAAGGGAGGAGTCACTCTCATCATGATGGAAATATTTCACCAAGTTTCAGGGTGTTGCCAATTTTTCCTTTGTTTAGACATGACAGATAAGAGTAGTCGGAGAGCAAAATCCCTAAACAGGAAAATCATCTAACTGTAGCCCTAAAGTTCAATTTCCCTCTTTAATCTGTCCCCTGTTTTCATGTAGGGTCACACAGAAGATTAGCACAGGAGCACAAACATGCATTCATAAATAAATCTTCAGAAATATCTAATTTTGCTAACATATGGTCACTGTGAACATGCAGCTTCCCAGGTTAATATGGAGGACAATAATTTTCAGTGTTGTGATATACAAATGGAAATGGTTTTTCAAAATATTATTACTATAAAAAATGTATTAGTATGCATGCTTGAAGAAGCAATAGAGAAATAGTACCGTTTCTCTGCATCTTGGCATCCTCTGGCTGCTGCCTCCTTAGACTTGCTGATCAAGTCATCCAGTCTTTTGAAAAAATCCCCAGGAGTAAGGTCAGATGCACGTCCTCTTAAATCCTCCTGGCCTGGAGCACCATTCGTCTTTCCCTCTTTATGCTCTTCCTCGGACAAATCCAACCCGTTGCTGCAGTCCTTCAGGTCTGACAGTACTGGGATTGACAAGGATTTCTTCTGGAATATTGAGTCATTGGTGTACAGTCTGTTTGCTCTTTTGATTTGTTCCACCTGGAAAATAGTTTATTATTAATTATCAAGGTTGAAAATATGAAAAACAGCTAATCAAAGTTTATATGTCTATTTTGATTTTTTTATTTTATATACTCTAATAATCCCAGAGGGAGATTACTCCTCTGCATTTAACCCATCCCCTTGGGGAGCAGTGGGCTGCCATTGTGCGGCGCCTGCCACTAGGCCGCCACTCCCCCAATCTCAATAGAATATCAATGAAAAGTTCATTTATCTCAGTAATTTCAACTGAAATATTTGTATGTGTTGTATATTATATATTTTTCTATTGTAATTGTATCATTTGTATGCATTGTTACGTTCCTTTAGATTACTGCATATATAATATGTCAGGAATTTGAGCTCGCTGGCTAAGAAGGAACTGTAATTACATTGTTATTAAACCAAATATTGGTGCCAAGTCTGTTGGACAACAAAATCAACATCTCTATAAAGCCTCTTAAAAGAGGGAAGAAAAAAGTGCCAAAAAAATTAGCTGTTCAGTGGTTGCCCCGACATTTGAGTTGATCAAACACAGGAGAGCAGTGGGGAGTGGCTTCCTAGTGCTGAAGGCATAGAGCTTGGAATCCTGAGGTTCTGAGTTCGAGTTCCGCTCCCACAGACTGCCACGCTGGGTCCCTGAGCAAGACCCTTAACCCCACACTGCTCCCCGGGCACCCCATGATGGCAGCCCACTGCTCCCCAAGGGGATGGGTTAAATGCAGAGGTAAATTTTTCAAAGATCAATTAGACCATGAGATGCAGTTTCCTAAATGAAAAGAAAGTTGATCTTTTATCTGAAAGCAAGGCTCTGATCACTTAGTAACATTTTAGGATGTGTTTCCCTCCTTAGCCCAAATATGACACATTTTCGTGGCACAAGGAGTACAACAGTTTTATCCTAACATGTCTTGGATATTTCCGTGTGTGCAGCTCAGTTTAAGTCCATATCAAGGAAATCTCTTCTTTATGGGCTTTCCTTCACTGTCTAATCAAGTGTACATTTAAAACAGGTATAAAAATTTTTCCTTGGAGTTAACTTTGCAGGACATCTTCCAGCTTCCTCTGAAAATCCTTTTTGAGAATGCTCTCAATCTCAAGTCAGCACTCTTCCTTTAGCTCTGAACTAATATGAATTTATTTCAGAATACTCTTTACACAAAATGTTGTTTTACTCTTTAGTTATCAGCCACAATCAAAGGTAACAGAAATATAATTTAATGATATCAGTCTGTTTAATGAACAATATCAATAGTTTTACATGTAAATAGAAATTTTCTGTTTCCTTGAAACCCAGTCGGCCTTGGCAGATGGCCGCTCACACTGAGTCTGGTTCTGCTGGTTTCTTCCTGTTAAATGGGAGTTTTTCCTCTCTACTGTCGCTACAAGCATGCTTATGGAGGGATTGCTTTTGAGTCAATGCAATCAAATGGTTTTCCTAAGATTGAAAACTTTGAATTAATCGGACTGTAGTATCTAATGAACTGTAAAGTGCATTGAGATGACATGTGTTGTGAATTGGCACAATATAAATAAACGGAACTGAATGCACCTGCACAATGGTAATGTAGAGTTTATATAAAACATAAAGGCAGAACGCCTTCTAAACATTCCATTCTTACATTACACAATACTTACAGTGACTCCATATTTTAAAGCAAGGCCCTGAAGTGTTTCTCCTGGTTTTACTGTGTGCTCAATGAGTCTGTGGCGAAGCGGAGAGAGAGAAGATCGCGTTAAACTGCCGTAAGATCTTGTTCTGCTTCCGCGGAACAGCTCGCCTCCTCCGGATGGCAACGGCGCTCTCTCCCCGGACATATTCCACAAACATCGGGGTCGGTCATAGCCTGAGTGGAGCCAGAATAAACTTTATTTCCAGTGAAAATCACGAGATGGATACTTTTCTTTCAGCCTGCATGAATTCCCAAATGATACAAAGGCAGTTTAGTTAGCCGGAGCTAACAGAGTTATCAACTTAATCTGCGTAAACCTTCAGTAAACCTGTTACGATATGAAGAACAAAGCAGTCAGTAAATCTCACAGAAAGATATTTATATAGTTATTTTAACCAAAAGATAAACCGACAACACTTACCTAGAGAACATTTGAAAAAGTTGCTTTAAGGCCGTAAATAATAGTCATTTTTTATCTCAGCAGCCGTGTTGCCATGGCTGCCCGTGTTGAGCCACTGCTCGCATGATTCGTCACAAACGTTGCATTCAAATCAGTTACGGAAAATCCGCTACATTATGATTTGGATGCTCAATCCATGACTTAAAAACACCAACACGCTAATTAAATATTGTTAAAATCTAGTAACTATTAATTATTCGTTGAATCTGAATTGATTTATATGCTATTATTAAAAGATGACCAATGTCCAAATACTATTTACTTCATTTGAGTTGTTTCGCGAACGCATCATTGCTATCGGAAGTAGCTTACAAGCTAACCTGTTTCTGAAACCTCTGCTTAGATTTTTGTTTTCGTTATAATGTCTTTTAAAAGAGAAGGAGACGATAAGAGCCAACTCAATATTCTGAAGGTAAAAACTTATTTTATTTAATTTATCTTTTGGTAAGAACTTAAGATAATATGTAAACATTAACGTTAGCATCCCTTAAGCCACGGCTTAGTCGCTATCTTAAAATAACACTGTTGGTAAAGTTTAAAAACATTTTGGGACATTATTTTACAATGGAAGTGTTGTTTATCTTTTAATTCATACATTTTTTCATAATGTAAAATGTTTAGAGTCGAAAAGGTGCATCCTACAGGCTGCATTTGATTGTTGTAGTTTTTTTGTTTTGATTTTGTTTTAATAAATTCCTATACAGAAACGTCGTGTTGCAGACCTTCTGTCTAATTTTATCCCAGAAGATGAAGCGGCTCTTATGAAAAATGGGAGGTAAATTATTTGTGCCTTAAAACGCACAAGTAACTGAAAATCCAGTTTATTTGGTGACAACCCCAGTTTGTTTGTTTGTGTTTTAGATATGCTTGTCTTGTGTGCTCCTACCGCCCGGTGTTTGATACAGTTGACATGCTGACCGTCCACAGACAAGGAAAAAAACATCTAGAAGGTAAAGTTTCCGAAATTACAACCCGACCTCTTTGCCCTGATTCAGTGGTACCAAAAGTACACACATTTGTAACTTAAGTGGAAGTATAGATACTGCAGTTTAAAAACAATCTGGTAAAAATTGAAGTATCAACTTGACCTCTTTACTCAAGTAAAAGTGAAAAAGTATGTTGTCAGAAAATTTAGATCTCTTATTTCATATATTAATCTATCCTATTTACTCACTATAAAAGTTTTCACTCAGTCTCTTTCACCTGCAAGGCCACAAAATTCTCTGTGTGAGGGTGTTTGTAGACCATACATTGCTTCTTCCTATAACAAACAAGATTATTTCTCAAGGTTTAGTAATAACATGTTACTGTTAACCAAATTGTCTGTATTTTGTTTTGACTCTGACTACTTTCCATTGTCGTAAGTAAGGGGAACGAACTCTGCTCAGGCATAACGGGGCTGAATTCTGTGCCATAAGGGCCATATGATGAAGTGTTCTTTGCAAAGATATGACGAATAAAGTGCCGACTGAGTGAAATCCATTGATCTCTGTTTATTTAACTAGGGTGCCACTGCAATTTCAAATTTACTTAAAGTATAAATGTATAAAGTAAAAAAAAAACAGCCAGATGCCACTATATGAATTGAAAGCTAAATTTTTCGAAAAAACTTTCAGACATTTCAGCATCTTTTTCTGAATCCGACATTGTAGCATGGCATAAACAATTCATGTTTGCAGTTTGAAGAACACCTGCTTGCTTCTGATGATTTCCTTTAGCTAACCAATNTTTGTTTTGACTCTGACTACTTTCCATTGTCGTAAGTAAGGGGAACGAACTCTGCTCAGGCATAACGGGGCTGAATTCTGTGCCATAAGGGCCATATGATGAAGTGTTCTTTGCAAAGATATGACGAATAAAGTGCCGACTGAGTGAAATCCATTGATCTCTGTTTATTTAACTAGGGTGAATAGTTGGAATACTTTTTTTCCCACTGCAATTTCAAATTTACTTAAAGTATAAATGTATAAAGTAAAAAAAAAAAACAGCCAGATGCCACTATATGAATTGAAAGCTCAATTTTTCGAAAAAACTTTCAGACATTTCAGCATCTTTTTCTGAATCCGACATTGTAGCATGGCATAAACAATTTATGTTTGCAGTTTGAAGAACACCTGCTTGCTTCTGATGATTTCCTTTAGCTAACCAATGAGTTTTTGTGTTATATGACTCATCCAATTACACTAGTTTTTACTAGATGTGGATGGCGCCAATGATCTGCATTGGATGGCGCACATGACGTGAAATAAATATTTATAAACATTAAACCGAAGCCAAGAGTAACGAGTAACTTTTGTTTTAAAAATGTAAGGAATAGAAAGTACAGATACTTGTGTGAAAATGTAATGAGTAGAAGTCAGAAATAGGAAGAAAAATAAGTAACGGAGTAAAGTATACATACCTAAAAAGTGTACGTAAGTACAGCAAAGAAGCATTTGTTCTTCGTTACTTGACACCTCTGCCCTGTTTATGTTTCCCACAGTTGGTTGTTATGGATACTTAAAAACATCATTATGATAATAAAAAACTTTAAGTTAAACCCTGTTAGATGTTGATTCATGATAACTATTGAAATGTATTAACATTTAGGGACAATATTTAATTCTATAGAATGCTCTTAATGAAATTCAAGCAAAATGAAAATGTATATAACCAACAAAATGTCTGCAAAAGTATTTAGTCTTGATAAACCAAGTTTCTTATTTTAGATTGTGAAATATAAGGATGAATAAATGAACAGATAAAACTATGTTTTCATATTTTTTTTACAGGGTTAAGGGCATTCTATGGCAAAAAAGCAAAGCTGAAGAATGAAATATCGAAAAGACAACATGAAAGGTACATCCAGTCTGAAGAGGGACAACAGGTTGGTGACTTTATCATATTCACTCTGTTCTTTGTATTGCACGTAGCCATTAAAAAGATCAATTTAATTCGGACTCGGTCTTCATTTAACAGCTTAAACAAAACAAAAAACCTCTTTGGATTATATAGGAGAATCTTAGATGCTAGGATCTTGTGACCGGCCTTAGGTTTGGAAGGAATCCAGGTCCATGTAGGAACGCAACTGGAGAATTGTGCTCTAAAACTTGCATTTTTACTGCAGGATCACATGATGCAGCAGTGCTTGTGCAGAACATTTACTCTACCTGAAAGTATGAACTGTTACATTTCCTCTGTTAGCTCAAGTCTATATGATGATGAAAAAAAAAATGTTTATTAATGTCATATACTGCAGAATGGGCAGTTTTATTCCAGAGAACTAGTTTTTAATACAATTCCAGCTCGATGTGTGGGAACCCTGTAGGAAGGTGTCAGTCATTACCAGAGGGTAAATGAATCATCAATGAATAAAACATGAGCTAACAAGTTGTTTTCCCTTGAAAAACACTTTCAAATGATATTGTTGTCTTGTGTGAAATGTGTTACGTTGGCTCTCTTGGAGTGAAAAATTACACCCCACCAACCATTTTAACTTGGTTTGGTGCTGGTAAGTTTTATCCTGACCGACAGATTATTAACAGAAGTACTGTTTGAATGAATCCATTGGAGCATTTCAGAAAATTTGACAAAAAGGTGTCTTGTTGCGCTTTCAGGAACCCTCCAGTTCGGCCCCTTTGTTAGCACAAACACGGAAGCTCACCCAGCATGCTTTGCTAAAGACGGTACCGTATAACAGCTGTCACAGAAAAAACAGGTGTGTGGTTTTATAATGTGCAATCCCCATTCGTTTGTTTGTTCTCAAAACAATGAGCTACATATTTACTAAAGCTCTTTTTTATTTTTGTTTCCAAGTACAAAACCTGGTAGAAGACAGACAAGTACCGACTTAGATCCCATTGGAAACCCAAGCAGGAAAATGCCAACAGCATCCTGCAAATCTGAGGTTTCAGAAGCAATATCAGCAACCACCAGTGCTGTGTCTAATGAAGGTAATGTCTTCCACTGGAAATTGGTGTGCGGATTTTATTGTATTTCTAAAGTAGCTTTTTTTTTCTAACTTAAATCATTGATGAAGAATCAGCATTGTCGGTAAAAAAAGGAGACCAGGCTGCAGGGACAGTAGTTGCAGAACCTCTAACAGCCCAAAGGAGGATGGAGCTGAATCACTATCTCAAACTGAAAAGGTTTTTATCTTTTTATCGTTTGTTGTTAATGGATTTGAAGCAGAGCATCGTGGTTGATGGTTTATTTCATTCTTTTATTTTCAGTGATGGATGGGTGCAGGATCGCAATGGGCATTGGGTCAAAGACGAGAATGTGGAGTTTGATTCAGATGAAGAAGAACCTGCACCCTTACCTGCTGCCGACTGAAAGAACAAACTATCCAAAAAGTGTTATTGTACCACAGTGGTACGGTCGTGAACCAGAACTTCTGTCAGTAGGACTTTGTGAAACTGATTGAACATTTTGCTGGTCATCCACCAGAGTTTGCTGCCCACCTAGACTGATTTTCAGTGCCCCGTTCTCTCATCCACTACTGCAGATTAATTTTCAAGCAAACAGTTTCAGTTCAAAGGCTTTATTTTCATTTTAATTTGAAATGTTGACATGTTCCATTAATTGTTTCTGTTTTGGATAATTCTTGGATTTTCTGTAACACTGTGAAGATGCTGCTTTAACACAGCCCAAACGAAGCTGCAATATTTTTACATGAGACGTGTGCAAAGCTCTCCATCGCACCCTGGATGTCATTAGCCATGCTTCGTGCGCTGCAATCTCTTGGTGTTACATTAGGTCATAAGAAACAGTTACCGTACTAAACATTTGTGAAATTGTTTGCATGAAGTTAGTTCTAACTAACTTTGAATTTTATTATAAATCTTATTTAATAAATACATATTTTTTTTCTAATTTACGTATGGTTTTTAAGTTTGGTCCTTGTTAAGGCTGCAATGAATGATTATTTTGCAAATTGCTTAATCTTTCGATTATGCAATGGAACCAAATGACCCATTCATCGGTTACCATTTGCATGTTTCCAAGCGATACAAGGCTTTGTCTATATAAGACTCAAACTCTCTGCGGATCCAGACATTTGAATTGAGAAAGCTTCCTGGAGAGGTGGCGAAACATCTTCAAATCTTGGAAACCAAGTCCAGTGGATATTTTTTAAAATTTTTACGGAATTATTTTTTTGATTAATCGATAAATAATCAGATAGCCAGACTTTTTATGAACTTAAACCAGGTAAAACTCTAAACTTTTCCACTTTAGGAGTTCTGGATAGAGCATATTGACAGATTTTTTTTTTTATTTATCTTAAATGCACAATGTTCGAATATTTTTTTTACAATTTTTGTATAATTACTGCTCCAAGTGGGTTGCTCTTTCAGGTAAAGACACGTTATGGAGCAGGGGTCCCCAATGTGGTGCCTGTGGGCACCAAGAGGCCCTCAAGGATCATAAGGGTCTTCTGACACAAAACAACACACCAGTGGGCTAATTTTGAAAATTTCTTTTATATTTTTCTCTTCTTTTTTAATTATTTGCAGAGCATTTCATCATATTAATCACAGAGAGCATTCTAGCTTTTATAGAGATTTCAAAATGACAATATCTAACAGGAAATGATAGATTAAACAATGAAATATGTTTATGATGCATAAAGTTAAGCTGAACGCTGACGTGTCTAGTTCATAGATCAGTATTGTAGCCTTTCCTATGACTCAGTACTTATAAAGTAGCTCTAGGCCGTAGAAGGTCTGTGACCCGTTTTAGAGTCTCTTTAATCCAGTTAACGAATAATCAGTTACTAAATTAGTTGATAATTTCAATAATCGATTAATCCGATTAATTGTTTCAGCCCTAGTGCTTGTGACATTTAGCCAAGCCCATGCAGTTTTTTTTTATTTTTTTTATTAGCCAACAGTTATAAATTCACATCAACTCTGTTTCCCAAACTTCAGGTCGGGAAATAAATCCTTCAAACATTTTCTTGGTCTAGTTTCAGATATATATTACAGGCCGTGCATTATCTTATC
Organism: Cyprinodon variegatus; assembly: GCF_000732505.1. Classification (NCBI taxonomy): domain Eukaryota; kingdom Metazoa; phylum Chordata; class Actinopteri; order Cyprinodontiformes; family Cyprinodontidae; genus Cyprinodon; species Cyprinodon variegatus. The sequence continues at coordinate 3,487,785 of NW_015150453.1, read as the reverse complement.
CTTAATCCCGTGGCTACTCAATTATGTTAAATCCCTTTGTAACAAGCTGAAACTTGTTTGCTGTTACAACTAGTACTACTACTTGAATGGCATCCACCATGTAGAGATTGACCAGTACCGGTTTTTGAAGGCAGATGCCAATTATTTTGACAAAAATCTAACCGATCCCCAATATGTGCTGCTGATTTTTGAAGGTCAAGTCTTTAGGCTCCGATGATAACAAATGACTGATTGCACTAATGAAAATGACGAACACATGTATGACTCAGCGTATGCTGACTCAGGTGAAAGACACTAAATTGGGCTGACAACCATATCAGTCAATTTCTACAACCAGACACACCTAAACATGAAGTATAATTGACTGCTTATTGGCATATAAATTGGAATCTGCAAGAATTAAAGATGAAATTAAAATTATAAAGGGTTCAGGACTATAGTACAAGGCCTGTTTTTTTTTACAATTTTATTGCCTCATGATCATTGCCTACTGTTGTGTAACGCCTTGTTTCTAAACCATCCTACCTCAACAGGAAACGTGTTGAGATCCCTTAACTTTTGGTTTTTTTAAAAAAAACTCACTTCTGCAGTTGTATGCTCATAAAGATTGACATGTCACCCTGAAAATATAGCCTTTTAGCTGAGGGCCCAGCAATAAAAATATGCTTCGTTAAAATACTGGTCTACATCTTGTCTGGTGTTCCTTTTAAAAGATTGATCTAAGTCTAATTTGTGTACCTTGGAGCTTAGTTTCATTTTGTTGAGCAGTGTTCTTCCTTGCTTGATTAACAAGAAAACACATGAAACCATGAGCCTGAGTTGAATTGGTTTCAAATTTCTCAATCGAAGTTTGAACGCACAGGCTCTGTTTAAACATTTTGAATGAAACAGAAGCAGATTAAACTGATAGGAGTGTGTGACACAGGGACAGTCCTGCTCATTTCACTGCTGTCACTGGGAGGTGTCGGTTATTAACATAAAATTAACAAGTAACCAGTCTGTCCCTCTGAGATAAACGCTGCGGCACAGAAAAAAGGCAGTAGTCACAGAGATTCTGTGATCCTACTACACAAAGGTAGAGTAAGGTACTGCAAGTAATTCATTTCCTTTAGATCACATATACAGTAAATCACTTAGTAAATGTATTGCTTCGCTCATATATTCCTAGATATACAGTTTGCTTTTACAGATCTAAAGTGCACTGCAACAGGTTTATATGCAAGTAACCCAACACCTAAATCTTTAGGTGTTCCAGGGTTTGGATGAGCTGCTTCACCTGCCTGGATAGAAATTAACTGCAACAAAGACCTCTGTTTATGTTTGAGTAGCCCCTGTGTAACAGCACCATAGGACCGCCCTCAAATCTAATAAGAAAAGGGGAAAAAAATGTATGATTAAATTTGGGAATACTGTAAACCAACTCTAAAAGCTAGATCTTAAATGGCAAAGTCACTTGCATTGTGTGACATGCCTGGTTCTTCAACATAGCCTGAACTTTCTGAAGCAATTGTCTTTAAGATATAATTACTGTGTCTTTATGAACCATACTCCCTTCGTTTCAGTAATACTTAATTTCCTTTGCTTGTAGATGGGAACTTTTAGTGCATTGGAAGTTTCTCTGAGTGTTTCTGCTGTGCAGACTGTGTGTCAATGTCGCTTCCATTTAAATATGATTTTCTATGAGGCACATGTCAGATGCAGAGACATTGTGTCTTAATGAAAACTAAGCTGATCTAATATCTATTTTATACAAAGACTATAAAGAGAGAGGACATAAAAAACATAACAGACAGGTTGTGCACGAACACACAAATGAAATCATCAGAAGTTAGCAGCTGGTTCTGTTTGTAAATCTCTGGGTTCACTAAAGGGCTGCTCTCTTGAAGTTGATTCTTATATTTGGAACAAGGTAACTCAAGCTCTCTTGGCTAAGTTATGTTTTGCTTCAGGGTCAAGAAAGGGAGGTTATGGTGCGTAAAAATAGCTCTAAATGTAGGACCTAGTCATTGGATCAGGGAAGAGTTCAACGGATTAACATAAAGTGATTTTTTATGTAAGGCATTCATCCTAAATATTCAGCAATATTCTGAGGTGTTCATATAATTTAAGTTTAAAATATAACAAGTATGACCATAATAGTATCAGAACAAATACTGTTTGCCTCACATTTATTGAAGATTGTCCAATAAGTTTCACTTGCAAAAATTAAGATCGCCTAAAATGTATCTTTAATCAGTTACATGTGTGCAACAATAAGAGAAACAAATTAAACTTGCCAAAAATGTAGAAAAGAAATACTCCAATAGATATTTTTATTGAAAATATTTACAGTTTCCCTCGCCACATAAAATTTAGCACCACAAAAGTGAAAAAAAAAAAGTTTTCATGATCAAAAGATTGTCTGTGAAGATGTTGGTGATGAACAAACTGAATAAAAAAAGACGCTTCACATTTGATCACAGCATTTTATAATGAATTCAGCAGTAACTGAAACGAAATGGTTAAGCATGGATGTTAGACAAGGTTTCCACCGAACACAGTGACCCAGATTGATTTGGGATGATTCATTCCTCTCTGTCACACCCCTGATGGAGAACGCTGGCGCTTCGTTTTCTGCAGCAGTCCGTTTAGACTCCAGGGAGGGGGATGAATGTTTCTACTGTTTGCTTTATCTCAGTCTCTGCTGGCGAACTGTAAAAGAAAGAAATCTCAATCTCAATTGATGTAAATGGAGTTTTTATTAATTATTTCTGCAGCAGCAATTCTAATCAAAAGTTAACACAAATCAAAATAATTTTGAATTTTTGTTTCTTTTGTTGATTTGAATCATTTAAGTAAGTGTTTAAACAAACTATAATTTAATTATGCATTTTCAACAATCTGCATTAATAATAAAGACATTGCTAGATCGGGTACTGGTGAAAATAGGCCGGATCCACTGGGGCAGATTTATTCAATCTGCTTCTATGATACATTTTTCGATTAAAAGTCGCTTTAATAGCAGAAACCTTTACCCCTTTGTGGAAATCTGTCCTTAATAAATGTAATAAATAGATGCATTCATCTTTAGTAGGATTGATCATTGATCATGATCACCTCATCATGAAGTATCTTCACAGGTATTTCATAAAAATAATTGATCAGACAGCTGCAGTGGATCCAGAATGCTGCTGGCAATATTCTCACCAAATCTAAAACATCAAAACACAACCTCCTAGTTTCAAAGACCTGCTCATATAATAGCCTTTCAGTACTCCTGTTAGGCTATAAATCACTGAATGGCTAAGATACATTACAGACTTGTTCTCAGGGTATCATCCACCCAGACCTCTCAGGTTTTCTGGATCAAGTTTGTTCTGCATAACCAGAACCAAACATCGTGGAAGCTTTTACTTCTAATGTTCCAATAATCTGGAATAAGCTCCCAGAAAACAGTAAAAGCACTGAAACCCAGACTTTTTTTAAATCAGGATTAAAAGCATTTTCTTTATATTGGCATTTGAATGTGCCTAATCTTAAACATTATTAGTTTAAGTTTTCAATCAAACTTATTGTAACTTTTTTTGTTTGTTTAAATATCACAGCAATGCACTTTTGAATTATATGCTTCTGTAATATATTCTATAATGAAACTTGCCTGGCCTTATGCCAATCTGAAGCTGTCTTTGGGGATATACGTGTTAAGATTTAGACATATACCTGCTTGTAGAAAAAGGTTTACGGCAGTCTCTCAGAAAATCAACAGTGATGATGATAAAATGGATCCAAACAGAGCTCTGATAATTAAAAAGTATCAGGATCTGAGTCAGAATTGGATGCAAGTGAAAACATTTTGATCGGTGCATCCTTATTTGCATTGGCAAAATTATGAATATGTAAAATGTATATATATATAATAAGCAATGTACCCACAACCCTTCCCAACTTGTCACTTTGTGTTTTGCATGACAGCCAAACGCTTTTTATAGCCATGAACAAGCTTGTGGCATTACTCTAGCTGTGGATTTGATCTCTCCCATTAGCAGAGCTGTTAGAGTTTATTTTAATTGTTTGGGTTCCTCTATGGAGTCACTTTAATGTGTAGTCCAGACTTTTAGGTTTCAGGTCAGGAAAGTAGGCTAAAAGATTTATTAATTGAAATGTTGATGTTTTAAGAGTTACTGTGCTGTTAAGTTTTCATTTTCTGAGCTGTTAAATGAAAATTTATAAATTCTCAGATGCTAAAACCTAATATGAAATAGAATTCCTAGAAACATTGCTGGCTTTTAAGCACTGTGGTGGTAGCATCCATATATTTGCATTCATAAATCCAGTAAAACTATATTTATTCAAGCTGTTTGTTGTGTGATTAGTCCACCTTTAAGAAAGATGAATATGCATCAACAAAAACATAATCCACCCTATTATGAGATTATATACTGTAAGCTTCTAGCTGGAATTTACTCTTGCAAGAAAAGTTATTTAGAAGCTTTAGTATTTCTGCATTGATAAATTTTCGATAACTAAAAAAAAACCTTAACATTTATTCTGAACAGAGTGGGCAGTACTCACTCATGTCGTTGTTTCTTGTGATAGCCATGGCCGCTCTGGCACGGGGACCCTGCTGGTTGAAGTGATAGCCGAACTTGAGGATACTGGAGTTGTTTTCCAACATGGAGGCAATCTCCATCTCAACTGTGTCGCCCAGTTTCTGCCTCTGTAGGAAAGAACAGCAATTCTTCTTAAAAAACAGCAGTCTATTTGTTTGTTTTACAGATATTGATTAGTCCAAACCTAAGTAGGAACACATCTGTTGTTTACCTGGTTGTCAATCTTGAGCTCTACCAGTGTAGCATTACTAGCCATGGCTTTAATGATGGCCATCATGCCATCTGAAGTGATGAAATTGGATTCAATGTTAAGACTCTGCAAGCTGGTGTTTTCCTGTAGCATCTCAGCACATGCCTGGTGACAGTTGCACACAAAGCAAAAAGTTACGTTTTGTAGTTATCCTTTAAATAAAAAAGGCATTTAATTTGAATTAAAATCTGCCTTTGGAGAAAAAAAAAATGCATCTTAAATAAGAAAAACATCTCCATTATCTAATTTCAAGTGCGGTATATATATAATTACCCTATTTAAGGGGTCAAAATACTTGCTCTTTTAGCAGATCGTTTTACTTGCCTGCTAAAATGAAGGGAAAATGAACATATGTTAAGAATTTTCTTTACTTCATTTTAAACCAGCTTATCTGGCTGAATATTTAGATTTTCTTATTTGATATTTTGTTTTATTATCTAACTAAATGTATTGTAATTTAGAGAATGCATAAACTACAAAAGCACTCGGAGAGCGGAGCCATCTGCCAAGAAGCTAATTTCACCTGATATATTGTGACTTCCATCTTAAGGTAATACCTGTATTCACAGAATCATAAAAAAAAAATCCCTGGATCCAGATGCTGATCTGCACCCTTGCCAAAACTGATTCATTTGTTGCCAGTCACAATACACACCTTCTTTGAAAATTTCAGTAAAATCCATTTATTATTTTTTTAGTTATTTTGAAAACACACAAACCAATGCAGATGAAAATATAATCCAGTTCAGAGGTAAATATATGTATTAAAGTAGGAAATGTATCTGATTCAAAATAAATTTTAAGTATTAACGCCAGAATCTCAAATATGTCTATTTTTCTGCAATAGTTTTAGTTTAAAAACACTGATGTACTCACATAAGCCACAGGATCATTGCTACGGGTCGCAGCGATGCTCAGAACCTCCACATGGGAGTTCTCCTTCATTGCCTCAAAGACCTCCTTTAGAGTCGGGATGGGAATGTCCTGCAGGTCAAAAAGGTCTCCTTAGTAGTCGTGATATGAGTCAGGTTCAAAAAAACATTAACTTTTCTTTAATTTATATATTTCATAGACCAATATATAATGTGTATTAGCAAATGGTGAAAAGCGCATGAATGACAAACAAAAAATTCCAGAAGTAACTTAAAATTACTCTGAATTTAAGTTAGGTTTCTTTTGCAGGATTAAACACATATGTTGAATTTCCCTAAAATTAAAGTCACACATTTTTGTTTATCTATATTTTAATGCACCATTGAAAGTACCTTGATGTTGTTAAGGTTGACCTCCGTCAGGGAGCTGTCATTGCTGATGATTCTCTCCAGGGTTTCCTCCACATTGGTGGTGTTTGGAGGTTCTTCGGGGAAGCTCTTGAACGGATCTGGTTTCACAACACCTGAATGTGATAAGGAAACACAAGAAATGCAAAGATACATAAATCTAGTTTATTTAACACTACTGAATTAATCTTCAGGGATTAGATACACGTTGAAAAGAAGCTGCATTTCTTAAATGTATATCACTCACTGTTGATCCCCTCTGTGTTGGCGATTGTGCCTGTGGTGCCCAGAGCATCGTAGTACTGCTTGTTGCTCATCAGAGTGTACATTCCAAGGATGGCTGCAAGTACAGGGAGCTGTGTCACTGTCACTATTCAGATATAAATATCTTTACATTTGAATCAAATCACATGTCAGATCCTGCTTGTTGTCAGTATTTTATTTTTTGAGTCTGTGCTTCTACTGTGTCTCTACACTTCAAATATGCCTGAAAACAAGTTTTTATTCAATGGTTTGCTGGCAAACCAGATTATTGTTTTCTTCTTTGCATTTAAAAGAATCTAGAATCCATGTGCTTCATGATGAAATGTCTGTATCTCTGTCCTTCAGACAAAAGTACCCTTTTGTTTTGTCTGAGTTAGGACTATGTGGTTGGCACAGATATTAGCTCAAAGAGGTCCTGGGTTCTAACTCTGGCCCTGGAGTCATTATTCAGGGAGTCTGCATGTTCTCCCTCTCCATGTGTGGGTTCTCTCTGGGTATCCTTCCACGGTCAAAAAATATGAGTGTTAGGTTAATTGATTACACTAATTTTCTCTTAGTTAAGAGGCTGTGTGTTCCATGCAAAACTGATTTAAAAACACTCAGCAAAAACCTTCATTTGAGAAGTTATTATTTATAATATAAATTTTCCTATTACAATGATACAGCTAGATGGATATGCATCTAGATAAAGGAGCAGATGAAGACTCCTGAAAGGCTGCAATGCTGAAAAACTGTGGCTGTGTGATAAATGCAACAGTTGTTCCCATAAAAACAACAAATCACATTTGGGTTCAGAAATTCACCCACTTAAATACTGAAATGCAAAATATTTATAGGAACACATCACGCTGAGTATTTTCTTTAGTACAAGAAAATCTCAACAAAAAACTGGTAAACTGAAGTACCAGGATTTCCAAAAAAATAAAATAAAACAATAGTGTTTCAATTTGAAATTGTTCTGTTACTCTGCCACAAACAGGCTTAAACTGAAAGGGAACCAGACTTTTGCTCAGTTGTTTTGAAGACGTTTCCACACCTATCCAGGAGTCTTTGTCAATACTGTTGGCAATCAAATAGCCACCCCTTGTTCTTCTGGATTGTTGGAGCCTTTTGTTGTGCATTGGCTATGTGATCAGTCTTTTGAATCATAAAACAAGTGCTTATGTAATTTATTTGGGATGAGTTCCATGACTAAGTTGTAAATGCTTGGAAGCTGAAAACGCAATCCTCCCCCTCTGATCATTGATGGCTTTTCTCTCCTCACAAAGATGGCTTCCTTCACCCCTCTTTCAAACCATGTGTCTTCTCTGTCCAAAATCTGAACACTCTGGTGTTCCAAGGTGTGTCCTTGAACACCAGAGCTTCTGGCTCTCCTATGCTGTGCCACGCGTTTGTGTAATTGTTTGGTTTCTCCAACGTAATAGGCTGTGCAGTCCTCACTGCACTGAATCGCAAACACAACCCTGCTCAGCTTGGGTTTGTGTGTTGTGCTGAACCAGTTTTTGTCTGAGTTTGTTGTGGGGTTTGAAATTCACTGGTATGTTTTGTTTGGAGTTTCTCAGAAATTCCATGCACATATGGAATTACAATGTTTTTGCGTCTCTTTGTTTTCTCCTCTGTGTTGCATGCAGTGTTTTTTTCCTGCTAGTTGTTTTGGCCGACTTAACACGCCTAGTTTGGATAACCACATACTTAAAGTGATTTCCTAACATGTTTTTGTTCCTGTTGTTCCTCCTCTGTAACTGAAGGAATATTGTCAGGCTGATAACTCAGAGTTCTGATCACAGAAAGTTTATGTTCCAGCGGATGATGTGAGTCAAAATGCAGGTATTGGTCTTTTGTGTAGGTTTCAGGGGTACACCTCAGTATTAAGACTTCCATTGTCTTTAATGTGCACAGCACAGTCCAGAAACGGTAACATGTTGTTCTTCACATTGTCTCTAGTAAACTTGATGTTAGTATCCAATGAGATGATGTGATTGGTGAATGCATCAACTTCCTATGTTTGGATTTTTAACCAGGTGTCATCCACGTTCTGAACGAGTGAGTTGGTTGTGTTCTCTTGTGGTTGTGTTCCGTGAGAGCTCTGCTCTCCACCTCCCCTACTGTATATAGATACCTGCAACAATGAGCGAAACTGGGGAGCCCATGGTGCATCCATGTTTCTGTCTGTAAAAGTTATCACTGTATTTGAACTGTTTGTTGATAAACAGATGCAACAGGTTACAATTCTGGTTAAGTGTTTCTGTCTTTCAAGGTTTCCTGTTCCAGTTGTGTCTTAACTGTGTTACTGCTTGTGATTTGGGAGTGCAGGTGAAGAGAGGTTACATCAAACAAAACAATGGTTTCACATGGAGCAAGTCTCAAATGCAGGACTTTGGAAATAAAGTCTGTGGAAACAAAATTGTTGCAAGATGTTTTGCAATAGTATTTGTCACTGAATTAATCCTGCTGACAATGGGCCTGAGGGGGAACCCTTCCTTGTGTATATTTGGAAGACCATATATGAATGGTATTGCATCCCCTGGGTACAGTTTATAGTAGAGAGAGCGACAGATAGCTTTCTCTCTTTCCAGATTTTGGAGATAGTCTTTTCTTTTTGTAGATGTTTGTAGACGTTAGTCGTTACCTGACATCCATGACCCAGATGACTGAGAATTTACGCAGGAATCTGTTACCCTCGTTTATGAAAGACCTAAAAAATCTATTTATTTTTTTGCTCAGCTGATAAATTTATCACAATCAACTAAATACAGTTTTTCTGACAATATATATATATATATATATATATATATATATATATATATNTTTTTTTTTTTTTTTTACCACACCAATCTGATCTAGAAGCCAACTGCTGTGACAGCACCCACCTACCCACCCACCAGCCTCATGACCTGGTGTGGGGAACCATGGGAACCTTGATGGAAAGAGAACCCAGGGAGGGCAGCTGCTTGTTAAGGGGCAGGGATTTATTTGAGGGATGTAGGGGTGTTTCTAGCAATTAACACCCCCATGACATCCGGCTTGACCCTAACAATAATTCATGGTAGCTTTACAAAACACAATGGACTGCTGAACTCAAAAATAAAGTCAGATTATTAACAGTGTTTTTCTTAAAACAGGACAAAATTTAAAATTCAACTTCACAGAATAACTTGTCTGATGCTGTCTGAGCTCAGAAAGGTATTTCTGTTATATTTTTCATTTTCTACTGTAGCCCACACAAAGACTGACAGGAGCTAACTGAGATTTAATCCTGATCTGGATGCTGTCCAGGGTCAAACATGTGGTGGCTGTAACAGACCGATGGTGCTGGACAAACACACCTCCCTGTTCTGCCTTTATGGATGCCTGCTCGCCTGACCGGATGTCAGAAGACTGTTGCTGTGTATTCAGCCTGCTCTGCTACTATCAATAAAATGAACTTCTTTAAGGATTCAGTTACTGCATGGACAGAGTTAAACTCAATTGTTTCAAGCTTAATTCTGTGAATTTGTTGTTGTTTTTTTCTTTTCTATAAACTTTTATATAAACTGCCAGTGTTTGAGCAGCCCTTTTCTCTTCAGCTGGCTATAAAGCTCTGTTCTGAAAAATCCTCCTGTGCATTTAGTCAAAGCTGGTGCTAAACCAACTGGAGACACATTCTGAATCCTAAACTTTAGTTTAACCATTCTTACCCTCAGGAAACATTGAAAACTGTGTCTTTTTTACACAGTGTCTTCCCACATGTCTGCTTCAGACAGATACAGTATCATTTCTCACACCGTCCTGAGATCCTCCCCACCCTTTCTTCAGTGGCCTCAAGCCAGTCTTATTTATTTTAGAGTTGCTGAGCCTGGGGAATTGGAACCTGCTGCATTTCTGGCAGCGTCTGTTTGCTCGGGACAACTTTGCCATCTTAGTGTTGAGGGAAACAATTTGAAACCAACAGTAGAGACAACAGGCCTGCATGATTGAACTATGTGGGTCAGGGTGGCTGCAGTGAAAACAATGAGATCACGCCATGCATTGTATGCCATTATTACAGGTTGGTCTGCAGCTGCTGTTGGGAAACCCAATTGGGAAAAAACACATTAAGGCAAAGAAAAATGTAAACTTTTTTTTGTTTGTATATCTTTTAGAAGTGATTTTCTCTAGAAAAGCATATCGTTCTAAACTCTTTTTTATCTTAAGCACTTTGGTTGGACATATTTTTTTTTTATAATTACTATATTTTTATGACACTTTTATGGTATTTAACACATAATACTGCTATTCAGACTTTTTAGAATAAACATAACAATGGTCTTCTAACCTGCAATATCACACATCTCTGCATCTGTGGCATTTTTCAAAGCTTCTTCCAGCTCTGGCTCCAGCATCACCTGCTCATGCATGGGAATCTCCTTTGGCTTCTTAGGTACAAATGCCTTCCCTGAACACAAAAAAAAGGCAAAAATAGATGAGTATATGTATATATTTACACACACAAAAACACACACGTTTATGACATGTAGCAGTAAAAAACTATAGTAGTATAGAGTATAGAAAAACTATAGACTAGAATGTTTAATTTAACCATGTTATTTATGCACATGACGTTATTTCAAATGAGATTTTGCAGATGTTTTTATATGGTTTAAATAAAAAAATGCTGATGACAATTTTATTTGCAAAACTAAGAGTTTGGAAGCAGTTGTGAATCCAACACTGCATCATATGAGGGACATTTTAGACAGGAAAAAATATAGAATTCTTACATTTCAGTATCTGTTTGAATACATTATTTAAAACTAACATATAGTTCAGAGATGTCAGGTTTTTTGGGGGTCAAAACATGCTGGGCAGCAGCTGTATAATGAACTTAGCCTCACAGGTCAGTGAGCGGCAAATCCCACACAGACCTGAATCTAAGAGCCCTGAACTTTGGTGCACTGGTGCATTGCAGACTGCAATGCTGTGGATGTTTAAAAAAGATGAAAGAAGTCTTTGCTTTTGAGATTAAATCATGCTACAGGTAAAGTGCTCTTTAAGTAATTTTTTTTTTCTGAAGAGTTACAATTTAATATTTTTTGCATTTAATTTTACTACTTTTCATTTTGTTTCTGTAAATAATAGAAATAGATTTTTGCACTTATCAAAAAATAGCTTATATTTTCTGTATACCCTATCTTCTACTGTTTGCTCTTTGTATGCCTCTATTAATCTTTTTTGTAACACTGTTTATGTATGTCAATTTATTTCTACTATAAGGGACCAATAAAGCTTTTATCATCATCAACATTGCATAAAGAGCTAAGAGCAATTGACCTTTCTTTTGGCCAGTGAAGGGCACCAGGTCCTCCCTGTCAGGATGCTCCAGCGCCTGCTTCTCCAGGTGCTGCAGCAGGGCATCACGGTCAAATGGCCCTGTCGGACTCTTCTTCGTCTGGTCTCGCTGTCGCATTCCAGCAGGGAGCATAGCATTCTAGGAGATCCCAAGATCAGTTGATTAAAAATCAAGTTTTACAAGTTAACACAATTACTAAAAAGAAGCTGTGACATCAAAGGTTTGGGTATCTGTTCTTTGAAGCAGTCGAATGTTTGTTTGAGAATACTGGTGAACAAATAAGTCCATGATGGCCAAAGTACACACCAAGTTATATAAAGCAGTGTAACACTTTAGAGCATGAATAATTTTTAACACAATATACCAAACTTCAAACATCTCAAACTTCAAACGACTCTTAGGTTTAGCATCCTAAAAGAAAGAAAAAAATCAATCCAAACCACCAAGATACTGTTTGTCCATCTACCTGACCTGACAATCAAGCAGAGATAGCAAAATTGGAGCAGCCAAGATGTCCAAGGTAACTGTGGATGAGCTGCTCAGGCTGTAAACTCTGACAACAATCGCTCTGCAAATTTGACTTTTTTTAATAAGAGCATCAAAAACAAGGGATTTTAGAGAAAAAAGTAATGAAAAGCCTTGTATGCAGTTTGCCAAATGCCATATAGGAGGCAATGCAGTAATGTAAATATTGAAGGAAGACAATTGATAAGCCCAAAAACACCATTCCCAACATAGAGCATGGCAATAGCAGCTTTATTCTGTGGGGGTTCTTTATTTTAGCTGGTAAGATTATGAAATTTGTCAAAATGTGGAACAGTTCAAGGGTAACGAATATAATGTAATATAAAAATGACAATATAATATAATAATTACAATATAATATAATAATTTTTGTAATAATCATTTTGCATTGATTATGAAAAATCTGTCCTAATTTAGAGTTAGACCATCAGTCCCCTGTGGCTCCAAGGTGAGCGATCGATAACTGACCACATGCAGGTTTACTCCATACCTCAGGGTCCATCTCCTGCAGTTCATACTCCAGCTGCTCCAGCTCTTCAGGGCTGAGGCCTTTGAGGATGGCATCCTCATCGATGTTCCTTGGGTCCGACATGGCTCACATACACTCACTCATACACACCGCTGCAACCCCCTGGATTTAAGGCCACTGCGTGGAAAGAAAGGAAAACTTGTTAAAAATATTTCCCTAATGGCTTTCATATATTCGTAAGAATGTTAAATTCTTTGAAATGATAAACACTCAAAAACAGACTCAGGGATACATGTTGCTGTTCATGTTAAGCACTCAGCTCTCCCAAACTTATACCTGATAAAACTGTAAATCAGAAGCAAGGAAAACAGACTTTTTACTGAGCTAACCAGCTGCTTAACTAGTATTATAAAAAAGTGATGCTGGTAATAACAGATGCATTTCAGGTAATCAAACAACAAAGACGAGAGCAGCTTTAAACTAAAACATATAAAACAGATGAACTAAACACTGATGCACTGGTACTGAAACATATGACACAAAGACAGCAGGGTCCTTGTAACATTAAACCCTTCGCTCACCACATAGCAACTAAGAATAGCAGAATGTAGAGAGGAGTGAAAAGAGCAATCCCTTATTTATCATTGACAAACACCCGCTCATACAGAAGCAGGCCCACCCAAAACATATCTGCAGACACTAATGCAGGACCTCTGTCACACAAATAAGGAGCAGATGGTTCATCGTTCAAAGGAAGAGTTTTAAGTGAATGAGAGAAAGTATGCCATGTTCGGGTTTAAAGGGCCAATGTTTTCATCTTTGATCCAAATCTTCCTCAACTGTGAAAGAGAAGTAAAATCATCTTTGGCCAAAAAAATACCATCAGAAAAGTTTGAATACCAAATAAAGAGAAATTCAGAAAGAGCTGATCTGAAGAATTAACCCTTCAATTTACTGGTTCCTTCATCTTCTGACTTTCACATAGAGGATATGTGGTTCATGATAGAAACTATGACATCCATGATGCATGTCAGGGTTGAATATCACACCCATCATGGCGATTTGATTCAGTATCAATTTCCTGACCCAACATTTTGATTATTTTCGATACTCAAGAAAACACCACGATACCATTCAATTGTTTTTTTTGTGTGTGTTTGTTTTTTTACCTTACAGGCTAGACAATGTTTCAAATTTTTTAAATACATCAATGAAAGCTGTAATATCGTAATGCATTTTATTTTAGAAACGACAGCAAATAACAGAAGTAGCAAAGTTGTTCCAGGAGCAAATGGACAAAAAGATGAAACCATGAATCGATACGGTTTCGGACGTGTCGATGCATCGGACCGCAGCCTGTTGGATCGACGCATGTATACAAAATGACCATTATTTACAGGTCTAATGCATGTGGAGCTGAAATGAAGCTTCTCTGTTGTATGAGCCTCAGCCAAAGATAAAATATATATATATATATATATATGAACTAAGTGTAATAATTTTGAGTTGAACTTTAAAAGAAAATTTTGCCACGTAGGAAAAAAAGTTAATTTATATTGTGCTTGTTTAGTTCGAATTAAAGGATCATAGACAGCAAAGGATCAGAGAAGCATAGCAACGGGTCTGGGAGCTTAGAGAACGAAGGGAAAGAAGCTGCTCTCTTCAAAAACAGCACAGAGTTGGTTTATCCTAAAACATGCTCTAATACCTGTTGAAACGGTGCCAGTCTTTAATTGAGGACACATTCACAAGGCTGTGCTTTAACAACCTTCATCTCTAACTGGGAAAAGTCATAAACCAAACAACAAAACTAACCTGTCTAAAAACAACCCGACCATTGCGTGCGCATCATTAAAGTATTTAGTGCTAATAAATTCTCTCTGAGCTCATATTACATTGTCTTAGTGTCATGTTTGTGCTGTTTTTAGTTTTATTTTCATTCAAAAACAAATTACTAATGTTTTAGACAAGAAACATTTAGGGCCAAAAAAAAAAGATACACAAAAACCTCAGAATCTATTAATAAATTCAAATAACGGTTAAGCAAGAACAAACTGGTGATTAAAACTGGTTGTTATTTGATAAAACTGGTTGTTATTTTGACCTCACTGCTCTGCTGGCTTCCCATCACTGCTGCTCTAATGTGTAAAGCCATCAACACAAACTCAGGATCCCAAGGTTAGGTGTTGAGGGAGATGGAGGTGATTCAAAGGACAAGGAAGAAATACTTTTTGCAGTCACTTTTTTAAATAATGGAGCTTTTAAACCTCTCTCTGTTGAACCATTAACTAAGACAGGAAAACCCTTTCTATAACAGTTTATGTAATTTCTGTGTGTTGACCTTTGACATGCAAGGGATGGAACAAAATAAAACCAGAGAATAATGAAATATAGATAAAATGTCATAAGGGGGAGATAATAAGAAACAATGCTTTACTGTGTCAATGACTAAATACATCATCCACAGCAGAGCATTACAGTGGAAGAATGCTCACCTATTCTTCATGGAGGGTCTAACTGCATGAAGATGCATGAAGCAATTTCATTAGAGGAAACTTTTCTTAAAATTTAATTATTGTTGTTCCTTGTGTTACTGCACCAGTCCGCTTCACTGGAAACAGTCAGTGCAATAATGAATACTGACTTTTCCCCAGAAGCTCCAGTAGAGTTTCCACATGAAATAAACAGGCTATGATCCAAGTTGTTTCTGCTTCTGTTTATTTTCCAGTTAAAACTCTTCTGCATCTATAAGCTCCTGCTTTGAGGTTGATTTGACTGAGACTGACAGTGGTAGTAAAGTCTTATCAGTTACAAATACATTATATAAGGTTTAGGTACTGAAGAGGTAAGAGAAACGCAGGCATTTCTGACAGTTTCTGATTTTAATAAGAAAAAGGAAAAAAACTCAGACTCCTTTAAGACCTTTTAAAATATAAGAAATAACATACGTATTTGTCTTTATAAGAAGTGGAGAAAAGTCCTTGATATATAAGATGAATCTGAGACGTAATAAAAGAAGAATAATCAATTTAAGACACGTCTATAGGTTAATTTTCTACTGCACTTACAAACCAACTGGAAACAATTTGTGCATCTATTGGTTTGATTGGATTCATTCTTCTCTAGATATCCTAAAACATGTGCTTACTTAACCTACATCATTGCATGTATATGGTTGAACTAGAACATTTACTTTCAATGACCGTTCTCATAGACTGTATCTGATTTCCAGATCTATATTAGACAGGCTCTAAAATGCAAACATATCAACTTTATAGCTGACTGATTTCTACAAGAAAGGTAAAGTAAGTAAAAATTGTTTCCCAGCTTTTATGTTCCTATTAAATGTTTAAGATTTTCTCAAATATTTTTACAGAAAATAAATAATACAAAGACAATTTTGATGCACTTTTGAAAGCAAAAATGAATTGAAATGGGAAAAAAATTGTGTGTATTAAACACAGTAGCAGCTCCTCCTTAGCAATAGTTAACTATAATATTGTAAAGTTACATCTCTCATTTCATCCAGCTTGTTCTTTCATTTGAACCAATTACGTCTGTCTGTTGATCGCTGTCATTACTGAGGTTCAACCCTCACTAAAATGGTTGATGTTTCAAAGCACACCTTTACCCACCGCATCTGATTTACCTGTTTGTAGTTTGTTTTTATCAATTAATTTAATCTATAAATGTACTGAAAATGCCTGTTTTTGAACTTAATGGTTTGGATTTTCCTTTAAGAAATGAAGCAATGACAAATAAATGTTTTCTGCAAAAAATAAGATCAAATGTTTGAGGTTAAATTTCACACAGTGGGAGGATATATACACCTCAGTCAACATCTCAGTCATTTGAAATAATAAAATGTTTTTTACCTAACTCTGCTTTGATCATCTTTCATCTTTCTTTTTTTTTTATGCAATTGTAGCCAAATAAGAGTTTTTAAGAGCATGGCTGGGGGCTCATTGAGCAGCAGACCTCTGTGAAGATCTCTCACCATTAGGGGGTCATCTTCTCCACGCCTTACCACCCGAGTGTAACATTCCAAATCAGCCCTCAGATTAATTTTAGCTTCACAAGTCAGCTCCTTTCAGTCGTGTCAATCCTCCCCAGCTTGGGTTGCTACTTGAGACTGTGTCAGAGTACCATTTGGAGCCCCTTGAGAGCAGCTTTTAAAGGTTTTATTTGAGGAAAATAACCCAAAAGACAATCTGATCCAAGGGGAGAAACACAGATGTCAGCCGATAATGGAGCTTTACTGGATTTAACAAACTTTAGCTGTTCTCTCTCCAACCTACAGCTTCCAGAGACTCCAAAACATCTGTGACAAATCAGTCAAATAGGGATGGGAAGCTATCAGAAAGTCTACCTTGCAAGAGCTGAACAATTTTTTTTTTTTTTTAGCTTAAATTTAAACCACATTTAGCAGCAGGAACACTAAATAAAACTGAACAGTAAATATATTAAAACGACTCACATACTTGTCCAGTTCTGGCTATAAGGACCCAAATCTTCTCAAAGTTGTCCAAACACAAATAGGAATCAATTAATTAATGGATCCCCGTGTAGCAAAGAACAAACAGCAGAGATAGGAGAAAAAATCCTCCCACTTACCTTCACAGAAGCACAGGGCTGAAGCCCCTCAGCAGGACAGAAGCTGAAGTTAAAGCAGGTTCCCTCTCTTTAGTTTTCCTCCCCCCTCCCTCTCCTGTTTCTCCTCTCATGGGTCAGGCTTCAGGGTTGCTATGCCTAGACGAGCTCACCAACAGCACTTTGAGAAGTCAGCATTTTATTATTTTGGCTGTGTGACAGAGGAGGGGGTGGCAGGGAGTCATGTAGAAGAGGGAGACAGGGAGAAGTGGAGCATGATCATCAGGCTTTCAATTATTGAAAGGAGTCAAGCAGATGAAGAAAGCCTGACATCTGCTGGATTGAGTAAGGATGCACACTAGAAAAAAAATGCAACCACAACAGCCTCCAAAATAACTGAGCTCTCTGGTACAAATGTGCACAAAAAGCTTAAACTTGGTGACCCCAGATACCAGTTTCTGACAGTTAGTGTTGGAGATCTTATTAATATGCCTCCTGTACCTGCCTCCTCACTGCTAGGATAACCCTGAAGCCTCGGTTGGAAGGACAGAGTTGAATACAGCTCATTTTGTGAGACAAACGTATTATATTTTTACATTAAACATAAAGAAGCTAGCAATTTTATTTCAATGCTTCTTAAAAATAAAGGCTTTTTGTTTTGTAACTGATTATGTTTATCCATCTGAGATAAAATACAGTAGGACTAACCATCAACAATGATGACACAGGGAGGAGTGTTAGGCTAGTGGTTAGAGCAGTGCACTTGTGCTCTGAGAAGGTTGCAAGTACCCGATTCGATCCCCACAGCCTGCACTCTAGGTTCCTGAGCAAGACCCTTAACCCCTAATTGCTTTCTGGGCGCCACAAAATGGCAGCGGGTTGCTCCCCAAGGGGATGGGTTAAATGCAAAAGTAAATTTTTCCAATGTGAGATCAATAACATTCAATTACTGCATGAAAAGATGTTTAATAATCTTTGATAAATCCAGTTTATATGACTGAGTGGCCGATATAACTCTGTGTCTGGTTGTTTCTGACAATTTATGGCTTTTAGATGATAGTGTTTAGCTATGGGCTCAGCTTTTACTGTGACTAACTTGGCATTTGGAAAGTTTATACACCCTCCCATTGAAAAAATGGTAAATTCACAATAGTAATTCAGATAAAACAAAACTGAAAAAGGAATTATAGATTAAAAAAAATATATAATTTCAGTGAAATTAGGTATTATTTTTGAATCCGTTTTTAAAAAAAAGTAATTCTAAAAAGAAAAAGAACCTTGCTCATGAATAGTAAACCGACATACCTTTCAACAGGAGCAGAAGTCTGACTGAACATTTCCTGAACATCACAGAAAACACCTGATTTCAGTGATTGCCTCAAATAGTTACTCAACAAAATTTTCTGTTTAGGATCTCTATCGGACTGTTTACTTGTTTTTTTTTATTTTTATTAATACATCCATTCATCCATTTCCCCCCGCTTAGTCCTTGTCAGGGTCACTGTGGGGCAGGTTCCCATCTCCTATCGTCTATGGGCGAGAGTGGAGCTACACCCTGTACAGGTCGCTTGTCTGTTGCACAGGTAATACAGACAAATGTATTTATAGATATAAATTCAAAATAAAAGTCATAATTTCCATTTATCATTATTTCCATTTATTATTACTTTTGTCAATTTCCATTTATATTACTGCCAATGGATTTTTTGTATGTGCTCTCTTTCATCCCTAACAAGAAAAATGGGTCAGAGTTCATCTACTTAAGGGTTTCTCTCCTAGACAGAGCCACCTGTGGAGCTAGTTAACTGTTACCTTTTCTACTATAAAAACATATTTATAAATCAGTTGTTCTATGTTCCTCTTATATTTCTGCTTCTGTCTCCTTTAACCCCAGCCTGGATTTGATAGAAGGCCGCTCACACTGAGCCTGGTTCTGCTGAAGGCTCCTTCCTGTTAAAAGGGAGTTTCTCCTCTCCACTGTGTCTCCACTGCATGCTTGCTCGGTGTGAAGGGTTTCCTTAGAGTCAACGCCGCAACCCAAGCTCATATTTGCTGTTGCCAGATGCTCATCCAGGAGGAGCAAATGCTACAAAGTCAATGGCTGAATGCTGTCTGCTTTGACAGAAAACCTTTAGCAAAGCTGTTTGTGTGACTCCAAAAAAAGGAAATTGGCAAAGCATAAACATAGATTGTTAGATACCTGTTCCTTTTTACTGTCAAGCATTATTCCACTTTGACTGGAAATTAAATAAATAATAAATAAATAATTTGCAAGACATAAAATATGTTTTTTATTGCAATTTCAAGTTTTTCTAAGTGTTGAAAGCAGCTGTGTTTTTTTCAGATGAAGTAGATATTTATATTGAATGAATGTGCTTAACATGTAGGTGTTAATAGTGTAAAGATGATACAGTAGACTACCTAATAGGCAGAGGTGTCAAGTAACAAAGTACAAATACTTTCTTACTGTACATAATTACAGTTTTTAGGTATCTATACTTTACTCC
>NW_015150453.1:3425889-3467313 GCF_000732505.1 Cyprinodon variegatus | reverse complement strand
ATACTTTTATACTTTAAGTAGTTTTTGGAGCACATACTTTTTCACTTTTACTTCAGTAAAGAGGTCAAGTTGATACTTCAACTTTTACCAGTGTGTTTTTAAACTGCAGTATCTATACTTCTACTTAAATAACAAATGTGTGAACTTTTCACACCACTGCTGATAGGTTCCAATAGGTAGCCGGTCACTCTGTGTTTATAATTTTGTGTAAAAACACATCAACACAATATATATATATTTTTTATTTGTAAAATAGAAAACTAATGAGACCAACACATTGTTTTAAATGTTTTGATTAAAGTTACTTCATTTATCTGCTTTCTATTTGTAAAGTGATGGAGCAAACTCTATAGGCCCATGCCTGATTTCAAACTTCTCACCTTTTACTAAGAGGTAACAGTGCTAACACACCAATAAGACCTTAAATTCATACATATATTTAAAACTTAACAATTATGAAGCAAAGCTTAATCTTTGTTTTGTACAAGTAGCCATTTTTTTTACTTTGTTTCAGATAGTTTTTGTTTGAGTTTTTTTTTTTTTTTTTTTTTTGTTTCTTTTTCTTTTGCGTGTTTTGTATTTCTTATTTTTTTTATTTTTTTCTTTTTTTTCTTTTTTTTTCACTTTTCTCCAGCTTATCGATTTCGTTGATTGGTCTGATCCGTTTGGGGAATTAGGGTTCTTTCCTTTTTTATTTTAAATGTTGATTTTTAGATGAGGAATTGCCCACAACAGAGGAATCACTGCTCTGTAGTTCCCCTGTTTTACCTGAATTACATATAAAACAGACACTTTTCACTTCCCTTCTCCTTTCCCCTGTTTTCGTCAGAGGACACTTTCCGATTCTGCTTGGAAAATTTGCACTTTTTGCTGGTAATCATCTTATGAATGTTTATATATTTGTATTCTGTTTTAGAAAACCACCTCATGTCAACATTATTCTTATTATCACCACTAGGGGGCAGAAAATTACTATTCTTTCGGCTGAGGTGTGGTTGAAATGACAGGAAGGATCCAGTATCTTGGCAACCGTCACAGGACAACACAATGGAAAGAAACCGAAACAAACTCAGTTTAAGCTAATCTACCGTTAATCAATATGCTCACATAAAACCAGATAATTACATACATGGAACAAAAAGATGAATAACTGTTCTTTTCTTCTTTATGTCTGACAATAATTAACCACACTATACTATTCTCATTTAAGGTCAGTAATTATTCCTAAAATGATTTCCATTATTTTTTATAGCATCAAATCTAGAATTTTGCATCCAATTTCTAAGTAGAATCACCTTTCTGAACGGTTTTGCTCAAGTGTTTTGGGTATTCTTCCACTATTGTCTCAAGCACAGCACGTTCTGAAATTCTTCCCATTCCTCCTGGTTTAAGTACATGAGTCAGGTTTGTACAAACTTTCTCACACCCTTTATGTTCATTCCATACGCTTTAGATTCAACCCTGAGGTGTTGCTTCAGCCATTTATTCTGTGAAATACATCAATCTATACTGCAGTAAAACCCCTCATCATCATGCAGCCAACCTCCTACTTTAATGATAAGATGTCTTCTCAGCTAGCAAGCACTTGCAGTTTGCTAATGATACAACAACCAAACACTTAGAATAACAGATTTTCTTTCCCCCAAAATTATACATTTTTCAAATTTGAGTGCATTTACAAACTGAAATCTGTCTTCTTATGTCACTTTTGGAGTAATAGCCTCTTCTAATCTGAGTAGCCTTTCAACTAAATAAAGAACACATTTTACTACGGATAAGGACACTTGAAAAACCAAAGTCAACCTGGATCTATATAACTTATCTAGGTTTTTTTTTCTGGAATTGTTGTTTCTATGGTCTCATATATTCAACTGTGAGACATAGAAATCATCTCTTAACTATAAGACTGGATAACCCCTTGATATTTATATTTGAAGGTGTACATGAGAGCTTTAGCTATCTGGAACTTGATGAACCAGACTTGTAGAGGTCCATGGTTTTCCTCCCAATACCTTGACTAATAACTTCTGATTTAGCATGATGTCACACAGGGGAATTGCGTTGCTGGTGTTAGCCCAAAATACATCCATGTGTGTGATTCTCATCTCAGACTTTATAAATGATCTGTTAAAAGCTTGGAACACCATGACATCATCATCATAGTTTAAGTCTATAAAGATTGGGAAAAAACAGCAGGAGGGGGAAAGCAGAGAAAATAAGAGAGGAAGACTAATTAACACAGTGAACTAAAAACTAAATGATCAACAAAGCTGAAGAAAACAGAGTAAGACCAACATACCAGTCTAAGGTAAAATACACGAGAAACAGAACACAGAAGAGAAGTAAGAAACGCAACAAACAAATCTAAAATAAGGAAAAACCTTATATGAAAACACCCAGAGGTCACAATTAGAAATAATCTGGGATGGGCCATTTTACTAATAAAATGTCATTGAAAACAGATAAACTTGAAAAAGTGAAACTTCTTTTATATATTTCTATAAACTAATTTATATAAAAATATGTTTAGAGAATGAATAATTGTGGGTTTATCTTCTAATCTTCCTCAGCATTTTAACTTAGTATTTCTTTTATTTTTAATGTTTGCTCATTACCGACCAAGATGCTTTACCTATCATATCATGGCCAAATTGTAGAAGGTGTTTTCCACCACCTTGCGGTAAATTGCTGCCTTTCTTTTCTACTTTTGGTTTTTATTTTGGTTCTTCATCATTCATTTTGGCATTTATCCAGCTTTTGATTACCCAGCATGTTTGGTTATATGATTTTATTTAACTATACTGAAAGCAGGGGATGTGAAAAAAAATCTGGTCAAATGATTGTGCCAACATGAAATACAATAAATGTTTGTTTTGATATTTTAAGCAGTATGTGCGTACTACATACGCACACACTGGTATGCAGTTCCCCTTTTCGCCACCTTCATTACATTACTTTATCCATTCTTTGTTTACATCACATGGCAGTATAAAACATTCTGTAAAGCTTTTTTTTTTTCTGATTTTATTCTTTTTAATGCACTCTATGGATGCTAAAGTTTTATTCTGTTTAAAGAAAGCCCTTCCCATCCTCACTTCCCTACTAGGTGGAAGAAAACGTCGATTTTACTACAGATAATAGTCTGATGTGTGCTCCAGGTCACAGAAGCATCTACTCTGGGCAGGTGGGTTGCTCTACAGGACAATCAAGTGAAGTAAAAGTCAGTCTTTTTAAATTGGGAACATCTGGTGCTTTAAGGGGAAAAAAAATTAATTGATATTTGAGAAAAGCTTCAAAGATTCACATCAGCAGCATCCCCTGCCTGGTGTATCACAAAAACTGATTTAAAGTCTGTAAGGAATTTTAGCAGTGACGTTAAATCCTTTAAAAGAACAACTAAATGATCCCTGCTGAAACATTTTAAGAAGCATTTTCATAGACTTAATTATACTGTATATCAACTTAACCTATCATCAAAGTGTCTGAGGTTTTCTTTTCCCACAGATCACTGAACTTTAGCCTTGATACAAAAATACCCACGTCCAACATCCCATTGATACTTTCTTCATTGTTCATGTTCTTTTTTAGACCATCCATCATCCATCCATCATCCAACATCCCATTGATACTTTCTTCATTGTTCATGTTCTTTTTTAGACATGTGGACTGACTGCGTTCTGCACATTGTTAAGACGTCTGCGGACCATATTTTAAATGCCATAAATTGTTTAAAACATTGTGTGATCAGTTTCGAGACGCTTACTCCGGCTGCACTGCCTTTGAACCTATGGTGCTTTTTTATTTTCTTTGATTAAACTAGTTAAAACTCTATAGATATACTTACAATAGACGCTTTTAAGTTAAATTAAAGTTACTACCTTATATTCTCACTGTGGAGACGCCATGCCTTATCTTTGATCAGTAGTCCATGAATGCTGAAGTATCAGTGATATAGTGTTAACTTTTATTAGAAAGTCTAAATATATGCAGTGGCTATGATTGTTTCTAAAAACCATTGCCTCACCAAAAAACATTGGAGACTGTTTTAGACAATTTTTGATACCAACAGAAAACAGAAAGCTGAAAACCATTCTTCAAAATTTGTGTCTGGGGAATCAGCATCAACCAGAGTTTACAGAAACTGGCATTTTCTGGCAGAAACTTGAACAATTAAGTGGGTATAAAAAAAAGAATAAATATTCATGGTTTTTCTATAAACAAGTTTCTATAAATGGGTTGGGGGAACTGTCCAACTTCCCTACTGGCATTTTCAGTTCTTCTCTATCAAATCAAATAAAACTGAAACTTTTCTGGGTATCAATGATGTAATGAAGGAAGACGGGGGAGGAACTGGGATTGGAAGACCAAAAAACCCATATACCAAAATACAACTAAACAAAGGATATAAAATGAGTCAATTATGACATATTCTAAATACCTTTTGTCACAGTTACAGTTTCTGGTCAGGCCAGTTTATCTATATAACACCAATTCACACTAAATTCACCCTGAAGCACTTTACAAGGAATTTCTACACAGAAGTATAGGATCAAATCAGTTCATTAAATCTTACTGTGTGAGGGAAATGCACAGCAAAGCATCATTGACTTTAAAGAATGAGCAAGTGTTTGATGACAGTAAAAAGGAACATAAACATGTAAACAGGAAGACACCCTCATTAAAACCAGATCCGATGCTAGAATCCATCCGCTATGACTGACTGGGGGTTTGAGAAGACAACTGATGCACGACAAATACAGAAGCACTAGTCCAGTAGTACTTTCTATATTCTAGAAAGCATGCAGAAAGATAAGCAGCAATAGATTGTTTGGTGGCTTAAAGGAAAGAAACAGACAACATAAGTTCAGTATCTGGGGTTTAAAACAAAGAAGATGCAGTTAGTGGCAGCAAAAGCTCCTGCAACTGCTTTGTCAAGAGAAGTAACGAAGTAAACGGCCAGCAGACCTTTTATATGACAGAAACCTTCTTTGTTGGAAACTTACAAAACAATCATCTCTCTTATATATGAGATAAAATACGATTAAAGGCTTTATGTGTTTATATCTGCTCTAGTTTGAGCTGGGACCAAATACAGAGAAGCTTATATATAGATCCTATCTTTGATTCAGCAGGATTTTCATTGCAGCATTTTGGAAGGCATGGAGACTATATACTGAAACATTTTGTTCTTTCTCATAATGAAGTATTGCAACCATACAGTCATGACGTAACAATTGAATGCTGCCCGGTGTGTCACTCTTAGGAAATGTGTTCTCTATGGATACAGAGGAATTTAACAAGAACTCAGAATGTATTGAGTGACTATTTTCTGACTCAGTGTACTTATCACTAAAACATTCAAGATCAAACCAGTATGAGTCCATCTACAGGATAAAGACTCATTTTAGAGACATTTCTAGGCAGGAAGTCACTCATTTTATAACCTCCATGTGACCGTACTAAGGCTTGGTGTCATTGATTAATCATATTGACAAAAGACACCTTAAGACATAGAGATTATGGTCAAACAAAGAGTATTTATCACTCAGATTTTTCATTTTTTTCCCCGCAGCGTTGAATAAATAACATATCTTGAAATGTCTGGATCCAACTTTTGATTTTTCATAATTCACAGCTCTGCCAGAGCAACCATGTTGGAAAAAATGTCCATAACAGCGTATAAAAAATAATTTATCCATGAATGAATAAGTAAAGATGATGATAATAATACCTTAAAACAGTTTCAACAATATTGAGTATTAATTTCAGGAACACATGGTCAATGAAAAATGATCAGCTTTTGGATCAGTTTTCATCATGACTCATTTTCCCCTCTCTGCTTCAGTTCAACATTGGTATTTGCATCCATTTTCCTTTTCCTGAAACTTGAGTTAAAGAACTCTTTCAAACTGTGCATGCTTTTGGTAGATAATGTAGGCTGACCTGATCCAAAATTTTAAGACAACCAGCCGGTTTTCAACTGTTTGTTAAAGCAATATGATGCCTTCAATTTTGAGGCTCCTGAGTTACAAAAAACCCCTCAAAATTCTAAGTGGTAGTGAAAGCTGCAGAAATAAACCTTTGCTGGGGATTTGTCCGTTTTTTTCCACACCAATAAATCAGTTTTATATTAACTACAGCATGTTCCTTAAAGGTTTTTATACATGAAGAAATGTTTCCAGCGCGTGTTACTAAAAGCAGGCTAGTTACGTTATTGAAGTTAAATTTTTTGATATTACTGATAACATGAGCTTGATCTCCTCAGACCAAACCAAAACCATATCATTTGGTTATTTGGGTTTTTAACTGCACAGTTAACAACAGCTAATTTGCCTTCTGCTAAAAAAGAAACATTTTAAAAAATGGAAATGAGACTTAGAGAGTTAGATTTTCTTTATTGTCTTTCTTTTGCATCATCAAATACATAACTGGACAAGATTTAATTGTGATGGCTCAGAGAAGGGCCCAAAACAAAAATGCAACAATCATGGATTTTTTTTAAATTTAGCATAATAAAAAATGTCTAGAACAACAGTTACTACATCTTTTAATGCGGATTTCCCCAAATTAACTCTTTAAATATGACCGATACAGATAATCCAGATTTTGCACCTCAGAGAAGAGAAGGGGCTGCCACAGGAAGTGCATCAGGGGATGTCCCCTTTAGTTTCAACACAAAACCGCAGCTTTTTCTTCCCTAAATTTAAGGTTTCCCACCAAAATAATTCCATGATGTAATGAATTGCTTATTATAACTTTAACATTTTTTTATGTGTCTGTGTGAGCCAAACACCATATGTTATTGTTTATAGGGAAATATGATGCAGAAATCAAATTCTTTAGTTTTGAGAGTCAAGGCTGCTGTTTTTAAATATGACCACTAGGGGGAGTGTTAAACACATGAGTAAACAGTGTTTGCTTTGTCTCTGTGGAGTTGTGATACGTGCGCGGCGTGCTTCCGTGAAGATAGGCTTCTTTGCACGGAGAACACATTTCACATACTCTGCACGTACCTCTGTTTGTATCATCCGCTCTAGGATTTCTTGTTGTTGTTGTTTTCTTGTTTCAGACAATGTTTTGATTCTTCAATGCAAGCAGGATATGTTGCACATTTTACCTGCAAAACTGTTTAAATATACATCAATAGAGCGGAATTTAAAAAATAAATACATAAAAAAGGTGATGAATGGCATGAGGAAGACGTGCAAGACTGAATGCAGGCTGGTTATTTGGAACTTCTTGTATGCTCTTTATGTTCTGACATCTTGAAACAGCAATTAGAAGAATGCATTGCAGCATTCATAGCTAATGAGGAAGAGGGTTTGCATAGTCAGTGACAAATGTAAAGTTCAAAGTATGCAAATGATGATCTTGTGAAAAAATTTGATGAAGGCTGAAATGTGGGAAAGGTTAAAATTGATATAGTTTTGTTGATAAGCTTTTTTTCATCATGTTCATGTGTGGCCACATCTGACAGGGCAAAGGCAGTATGGAATGATTTTATTACTTTTCTTACTGTGTGATTAGAGCGATAAGTATTAGCACTATCCAATTAGCTAGAAGAATTTAATCTCAAGTAAAATGTAAATCTCTGAATACATATATTTACTGCTTATACTTCAGCGATAATACCAAGGTGCTCATTGTATCTCTTATACTATATTTATTGGTTGTGCTGTCCTTTGCAGGTGATGAAGCAGACTGAACATGTTTTATCATTATCTCCCTTTTATCTTCTCTCTTTAATCTTTTCTCTTTTTTTCTGTTTTTCATTTCATGTTCTACTTACATTGCAGTGTCTATATAATCTGTAATACTCTGTGCATGATTTATAATAAAGCTATTTATATGCATAAATCAACCCTATGGCGATAGCCGTACTATTCCACTTGTGAAAGCAAAATCTGTTGGGCTCTTTTTACATATATTTCCATCTTACCTTTTAGTAAATAATCAAATCAGGTTTCTTATTTAAAAAATATGCCATTTTGAATAAAATATCGATTGAATGCATAAAAATAAACCAGCATTCGCATTTTAGAAAAATCTCTGGATAATAAAGCTAAAGATTTGGTCCATTCTACAAAATGGAAAATGGTTTTCTAAACAGTGTTGGTATAGACAGGGATCTTCTAGGGAATAAGTGCAGTCCTAGGCCAACAAGGAAGCTAATCCAATAGAGGATTCTGGGATTTGGAGTCCCTTAAGAGGAGGGGGAGGTTGCTATGGACCGTTGTTTCCTTTCCTACCCTTTGAGACATAATAAGGAGAAAAAGCAGATGTGACTTTCAAGTTATTGAGTCTTGTTGCCATGTATAAATTAGGCTGGATTTTGTTATTGCAACAACAAGGATGTTGTCATTCAGCCAGCTCAACTGCAAATTAGACTTGCTAATAATCATATGGTAAGACTGGTTTGGTTTAGTGTGCATAGACGGCTAAAGGGGAAAATGGGTTGGTAAATGGGTTGGGTCTCTTTTAGAGTCATTCTGACTCAGTGATCATGTTTAACCAATTATTTATCTATTGCTATGACTAGTCTTTAGAGATTAAACCTAACCCATCTGGTCACACCTAGATTGACAAGAGTTGCATGATCCAATCTACTAAGGACTTTGTTGGTCCTTGTCTTAAAATTTATGGTTATGATGTTAGATAAAGCAAAGGAGGTGGAATGTCCATATAAGTATTTCCTGGGCAAAAGCCTTTTCCTTATAACTTGAGTTTTACTGTTGTGTTGTAAAAGTTGAGCGTTTTATGTTCTATGCTGCTCCAGAAAGGTTCTTTAATTGTATATAACTAGTTGGTTGTTAATGCTCCCTCTTCACATTGAGTTGTTTCATTCTTGCTTACTTTCAAAAGAACATCAATGCTTTAGAGTTCCATATAAAACCCTGGCATTAACTGTGTCTGTTGAAACAGGTAGAACAGGTAGAGTTGAAAATAGTCTTAAAGGGAAATATGTTCTGAAGAAATATCAGTATGAAAAAAAAAAATCCCAAGAAAGAAAGGGAAGTGAATCCACTGTTATGTCACAGCAGTTTAGAAAAGTCCTGTTGTCCGGCTGTATGGACGTATGGAACACAAAATGAAAGCGAATATAAACAAATTGGCTCTCAGAATTTGCATTGGTTTTGGAGATCCTCCTTAAGCCTGCCTGCCGGAAATACCTGAGTATTGTTTGCGTAACCTGATTAGATCTTAACTCTCTGCAACCTGAAAGTCTCTGCTTCTTACAGGTCACAAGAGTAAATCTGTTTCTAGTTAATAATCCACACCTTCATGTTGTGAAAATTCATTTTGTGTGATTTTTTTGATCTTTCATCAGCTGTTGAAAATGACGTTTTTTCGGATTCAGTTTTCAAAGAGCTTTAAACTGAAAACCTTTTATGTTCACACACAGATATAAACCACTCCCACATTTTTCTCACTCAAAGAAGAAGGTGTGGCAGCCCTGTCATAAAAGCTAGTCGAACATGAAGTACTGATTGTGGGAATATTCTATGTTAGCATTATAAGAGCCTAAACGTATGAGCTGCAGAATTACTGATTAGCTTAGATAAAAAAATATAGATTTCTTTGACATAAAAAAAATGTGATTGCACTTGAACTGTTTTCCAATTTTGGTTCTCCTACCTCAAACCTGGTTTAAAGTGACGAGTCACTAACACCCACAGATTATTTTGGCTCATGTCATTTATGAACCTTTTCTTAATGTGGAGTAGAGAAACCATTTGAAATGTCTGTATTACCTGTAATAGTTTTCCTATTGCTTTAAATCTTGAGGACCTCTACTGTTTTCATGTCCTTTTTGTTTTGTGTTTTCCATATGCATGGTAGCATTTGGTTCATCCTAAAATTAAGACATAATAGAAATGAATGACCTGTTTTGAGTATAATTTGTGTATCATATGTGTCCCCTATTAAGCAAACACATGAAGTTAGCCCCAAGGCCATAGACCACTAAAGTCTTAGAACAGCCAGGAATCTGGAAAATAGTTTGCATTACTCAGGCAAAGAAAACAAGGTTTCCTAAGGCCTGGGTGTTAGCTGGAGTGATAATATGGGAATTGCGAGAAAGAAACAGCTGTTAGAACAAGTTGAGGCAACGGAAGTTTCTTTTACATCACATCATCACATTTCCCAGAACCTGTGATTCATCTGGATCCACCCCTTCCAGCTGCTTTTAACATTATTCTTTGGTTTTTTATAGTTGTTGAAAACATAAATTTGACTTTTATGAATTTATCGAACAATTTTTCAATAAAATTGAGTTTTTATCTTTAAATACTTGCATCATAATATAAGGAGAAAGACAAACCAACAAAGAGGATAATGCAGAGTACCTGAAATGTATCATATATAACTTTTGGTTTTGTTGTTTAAAGTAATAAAGTGACCTAAAGTACTTCCCAGGTAGTAATCCAATGAAATACAGAATTCAAAACATAAATCAACAGTCTGACAAACTGTTTCTGGAAAAAAGGATGTCTTTTTCAAAATGATCCACAGTCCTTAGAGAAATAAAAAGTCAAAATAAAATGTATTTTTCAAATGATGATTCATTCAATGCATCCGCAGACCATAACACTACTACCACCATGTTACGATCTGTCAGATCTTTGCAATTTTGAGCTAGTTTTACGCCAGATGTGAAAGAATATTCACATTTTCAATGTTCCACTTTTGTCCTGTCTTTCCACATAATGCGATTTGTTTGCAGACATCTTGGGGATTTTTAAGAATTTTTGTTTTTGCTGTTTTTAATGCAAGTCAGCCTCTAGAAGTGGCTTTGCACCCCTTCCAGGCCTTTCCTCTTATGTCTTCAGGAATTTCTTTTAACAAAGGCATGATGAGTTTTTTATTTATTTATTATTTCAGCCTATTTTCTGCTGTCACACTGGCTATATTTGAATTATTTTTTCATTCTAGAGATTAGGAAATATATTGAGATTTTCGTCTTTCTACGGATTAGGAAATTAAACTGTGTTGCCCGTGAATTTCCCCAATAAATAAATTGGTCAACTACGTCTAATTTCTGATCTAAACTAGGGGCCACCTAGATTTTGACATAAGACTAGGCTGCTTTGGAATGTTTTCCCCTCCTAATAACTAATATACAATTTGCAAAGTGGAATATGCTGCAAACCCTGAAACATTTAAATGTTACAAAAAGCAAAAACAAAAAGCAAAACATATTAAATATTAAGTTTACAAATAAAAAAAAATACTATCTGAAAATAAGAGCCTGATACAAAGAGGTTCTCAGAGGGCTGCAAACTTCCTCCTTTCATTCAAAATGTTATTTCCCTGGATTTGCATTTTATCACTTTCACATTTCCATACATTACTTATTGTGAGCTTTTACAGAGCATAGCTCCGCCCCTTTTTCCACTGCAATTACACATCAGACACTTTTCAACTCTATTAAATTAATTTAATCAAAGTTTAGGATTCAAATCCTGCAAATAATGTCAAGAAGCTTGGTGCAACAACATGAAGCTTCTGCAACAATACAGCTGATTCTGATGTTTTATTTCAAACAAAGATGTAAGCATTCTTTTCATCTTTAATCTGTCTGAGAATGCATCATTTAACATATCGTTTGCCATCATCAAGAACAGGTCTGTTCTTACACTAAAGGTCTACTCATTTGTGATAGAAGGATAAAAGAAGAAAACATTTCCATCCAGACTATGTTTTCAAAACCCAAACAGATGCTAATCTGCAGATCTCTTTTCTATGGATATGTGGTGAAGCAAGACCACAGATTTTAGTGCAAAGATTTCTTTCTGATCTGTAGTTTGCAGGGTTGCTTCTTGGTTTTTAGTTTGGTAATACTTAATTTGATTGCATTGGAAAACATTACCATAATTTTGCATTTTGGAACTTTGCATGTAATTGAACCAGACATGAGATCAAAAGGCTAACTCAGCGACTGATAATGACAGGATTCATTCTTTAAATTTTATCTCATCTATTTTATTTGATAAAGGAACAACAATGACTCACACAATGCTGAGTTATTTCTTTATTTGGGTTGTTTTAGCCACAGCTACGCCTAATGTTTTAGGTCATAAAAGAGACTAGATAGAGCCTAATACTGATCTTCTTCTACTTACCTTTTAAAATATAGTAAAAAAAGTGCTAATTTTTAGCATCTTTAACCAATCGCCATCCAAGATTCCCATCATAAAGCGCCGAGCCCAGCCTCCTCATATATGTCAGTCGTTGCCCTACCCACTTCCGCCCCACTCCTCCCTCAAGTATGAAACCCTGAAACATTCCCAGCCTTCCTCTTCAGTTATATCCACTACCCGTTTCTGGACCCCAGGGGGAAGACTAAGCTAAACTTATCTTAATCCATTCATCTAATCTCATTGCAGTTCACAGAACCAAAGTCTTCTGCTTTGGTCCGAGTACCAAAGAACTCTCTTCATTTGTGTCAATAAACTTTTCTGATTGAGACTTTTTCTCTGTGTGAGTCTCTCCAGGTTGAAATCAGTTTATAGGTAAAGTTATCATGCTCATCCATGAAATGCATGAGCTTCCTGTCACCCAGTATCCAAAAACACCCATGTTTAATGAATTAACAACTTTAGATTACCATTTAATGTGTGTGTGGTTGCGTGTGTGTGTGCGAGCTCTTTTACTTCCCTGTATCTTTATGTTTTTATATTTAGGACCAGAGCTCTCTTGGTTTCCCTCCACTGAACTGTTTCTTCAAAAACCCTGTAGGTACTAAATATGTTTATAAACAAATCAATAAGTGCATGGTATTAATTGATTTTTTACCTGTTTAATAACTTTGCATCTATGTTATTTTTTCCCTAAGCTTTTTTTTTTTTTAGATTAAAGATAGACTTAGGTTACCTTAAGTCTCTTTGTAATGTAATAACTGCCCAGGGCTGGATTTGCCCATCTATGACCTGTAAGAACTGAAGACTCCATAAAAAGCAGAAGAGCTTAAACAGTCCATCCGTTTTGAGAGTACAGCATAAAGGTTATATTCATCTCACAAATAAAACAGATTTTGTTATGCAGACTAATTTGGATCTCCTGCTCTGGGTTCGGATGATAGAGCCAAAAACGTAATATTTAAAAGGTTTTTAATAATAAGTGAGTAAGACAGGAAAAAAAACAGACTTTCTCAGAATGGCAACCCTGTCGTATTTTCTCATTATGCTAAACAACCTATTATTCAGGGCAAACAACATCACTAAAGAATTGTTTTCTTGTTCTGTGCTGTGTTTATCCCCCAATGTAAAAGCATAAGGATATTTAGCTATAACATTCTATTCTGAATGGCAAACAAAGCTTTTTTAAATTCTAGTTAATCTAAATCTGTTCATTTTGTTCATTTAGATAATTTGATTATTATTTACACATGTTAATTTCTGTACATCCCTAGTAGGTTTGGAAGAGTTCTCCATACTGCTTGACTTTATTATATTTTTTCCATCCACATCCATATCTACCGTTTTGCTGTTTTCGTTGGTTTAACAACCAGCAGTTTTAAAGGCAGTGCCCTCTACTGTTTGCTGGATTTAAGGTTTTCTGTTGTTGCTTTGTTGTTGATCAGATTGGTCACCAGAAAACACTGATATAATCAAAATGTAGATTTCGTCCTCACAGGCAGATAGCATCTGTTTAGCATTGCCCTGTAGCAAGTTGTTGCAGAGCAATGCTAATCTGTAAGGCTTAAAAAATGTAGTTTTACACAGACCAGGTATGTTAGTGGAGGTTCGTGTAGATTTTAATCTGTCCTGAACTTTTATCAATGAACTGATAAAAGAGCTGAAGAACATTTGAAAACACCTTTTGCTATGTCCTCTGTAGCCCATCGTCTGTGCAAGATTAGATATATAGAATAAAAGAGACTGATTATACCATGAAACTTTTTTCATTCTTATTTTCAAGTATCGCATTGGAATAGCTTCATGAAAACAGCAATATACAAATAGGACTACTACATTTCACAAAAGGGTTTTTTCGTGAGGTTCATGTACTTTTTGACTTATTTATAAAAGCGTAAATTCATTAAAGGTGTCCTGAATGCATCACTTAAATCATGCTTTCCTCTCTCGATGTCTCTAATATCTTTAATATTATCTGACACGGTAAAGTAAGTAAAACTTACCAGATTACAACACAAACTCTGTCCATCACTGATCTGTGATCCTGGCTAGCTTGCAAACTCTTCTTCCTGTTTCAGACAGCCAAGTATAAGATCAATAAATGAAGAATTATGCTTTGCATTGTCTGGTTAATTTGCTCCAATGAAGGGGAACACATCTGCGCACCTTTTTTCCGACTTCTGCATGACATTTGGATGGAACCATGGCTTATGATTTTTTTTTTCCCTTTAAGAGAAGCACATTTTTACATATTTCAACTACATTCTACCTCTACAGCGTTCAGTGATTATTTTAGATATTAATTCTCATATTTAAACATTTTTAACCTATAATTGACGTATAACTGCAACAATAAGAGTGGAATCATAGAGTACCAACACAAAAGTAGCTTTGTTACCTTTAATTTTAAACTTTCTGGTCCAACATGATCTACTCTAACGGTATTAGGTCAAAGAGAGAAGGTCAGATCAATGGTGACAACATTATGTACTTATTTCTGTCATTGAGGATATAACAAAACCTCCAAGACGAAAAAATACAGAATTATCTCTTAATTTATGTCCTAATGTCAAAAATAGATTAATCTCTTAGAAAAAGATAAAGTGAAAGTTAAGGTTCCAAGTTCAACTCAATGGCAACTCTGTACGCCATAATAAGAGGTTTAGAGCAAAGAGTCTGACATCGATACCACTTACCCTGCTAATGTCAATGGAGCTAAACAACTGCTGCATCAGTTTTAGCCATTGTAATACAAGAGGGTCTCTTCAACCTGAAATAGAAATAGACAGCCTCTCTTGATCCTTTCATGTGTTGTGATGGTTTTAGTATAGCTCAGTCTCGCTGAGGGGCTCCAGGGAGGATAATTTTATCTTCAGTTTGTGCTGCATGAATGGCAGCTGATGAAACTTCCAAAACTGCAGTTGCTTCATGACGCTTTAAGAGGACTAAATAAAAATTAAAAATAATCACAGAAATATAAATGCAATGACAACTTGGTGGCTTACAAACTCAAGCAGTTATGGCAAAATTTCAAAGGTCCATTTTACATTAAGTTGTTGGAGGGTTCGAATGCAAAAAAAGAGAGCATTAAAATTAGGCTGATTTATCAGAACTATGTCGATTTTAGTGAAAGCTAAAAGGAAACTGGTATTTTTTTCAAATCTCCATCAAAATCCCCTCATGGTTATTAGGTGTACAAAAGTTTTACACCTGAAATACTTTAATTTTTTTAAGTTTTTATTCTCATTCAGAGCATTTATTAAATGATGGTATCTCAACTACTCCCATGACCTTGTAGTTGGAATCCTGCCTCAGATTCTTATACCCCTGCACCCAGGGGGAGTCAGAGAAATGTATAGCCTTGTTTTGTGATCAGTAAATGGGTTTATGTGTATGTTCTGATATCATTTTGTTAAAGACTTCAATTTGAATCTTCTGTTCTAATAAAAAGACACATCCACGAGGAGCCAAGGCTGCTATTTTCACAAATAACTTTGATCATAGAAATGTAAACAAAGTAAAAGGAGCCATAATTGGTGATGTAAAACTTATGCCACACCTGTTAGTGGCACAGTGCAGTGAAAGTAAAAGAAAATAAATGGCATTGTGCATGTGTGTAAGTGTCGTAGGAAGAACATGAGCCTTACCGAGTGCCTTCTCTTCTTGGCCTTTCTGGCCATGTAAAATGTATGATATAATTTTCTCTGAAACTTATTTTAAAATCACATAGCAGTTATTTATCTTTATTTTCTTGAACTGTGTTGTTTTTTTCTGAAACAAAGGACTGAATTTCAAACTAAGATAAAATAAAAAATGATCTTAGTTTGTGCCAAACGCATGGCATGGAAATGGGACCTGATAAAGCTGAATGAGTGAAAAGCTGAATGGAGCCAGATGGCTGCAGCATCCATGGCGTTCATGGTCACATGGCGGATTGCATTTCCTTTGTCTCTGAGCCTCACAGGCTGGGTGAAAAGGGGGGATCCGATTTCCCGTATCTTTGATGTCTCCTCCTCCCACGCTTCTCCGCCTCCTCTTTTTTCAGCCACCCCTGCGCCCTCCCACCCAGACAAACACAAACACACATGTGCCTTCTGCTAACGGGAAACCCAATCGCTTTGTGGAAAGGGGCCATGAGCTTGAATAAGCTCACTGAATGAGCGCATGTGGAAAACATTTAAGATGGGCCACAGTTCAAACTGAACACACCATGGACTTGGGGTCTAATATAGCATTACTACATATAGTTGGTGTAATCACTTATGTGAATGTTTGTGTCCAACTGTCAAACTTAAAAGGCCACTGGATGAAAGGGAGAAAAAACCCTTTCCAGCTTCTTACTATTACTTTGATGCATTATAATGTGCTAAGCCTATCAATCCCTTTAACCTGAAGACATTTAATACACATTCAAAAGGAAAAATGTACTATTTTTGCCAATATAAGCGAATCAAATAAGACTATTTGAGATCCACAAGTAGACCCTAACAGCTAACAGAGACAGAGAAAAGAAACATAGTTTTCTATCTACAACCAAATGTCATCGACATGTTACAAAACCAGGCTTTTACTAAGATGACATCAGATGAGTTGTCTCTATTGGAGATTCAAAGGTTGAAACTACAACCATCTACAAGTCTTCAGTTTTCATTTGGCTTCAGGCTGCAGTTTTGCAAACCATAGTATTTACATTCTGGATGTGACCTTCATTTCCATAAAGCCCTATCTACTGGAGTCGATGGGGATGAAGGGGGGGTGATCCATCTTAACAAACACTGGGCACTGCCATCTAATTTATATCGCCAAACACCACGTGGTATGTAAACTATCCCTTTGATTGCATTGTTATCAGGGCTTCAGCTTTCAAGGGTGGGATAAGCTCACGCCCTTCCAGGGTCCGCCAACCAGACTGCTCGGGTCAAGAGGGGCCCCTTCCCGCACACAGTCATTTTACCACTGAGGCAAGGTTTTTCCTGTAGCCAGGCTGATGTCAGGGCCGAGGAATGTTGAAAACAGAGCACACTGGGGGGCCTTGTTCTTTCACTCTGAAAAGTCTCCGGGCTGGAATCCAAA
The DNA here is from genome assembly GCF_000732505.1 of Cyprinodon variegatus. Taxonomy (NCBI): domain Eukaryota; kingdom Metazoa; phylum Chordata; class Actinopteri; order Cyprinodontiformes; family Cyprinodontidae; genus Cyprinodon; species Cyprinodon variegatus. The sequence goes on along the minus strand of NW_015150453.1, from coordinate 3,450,103 downwards.
ACACATGCCACACATGCAGCCATGAGAGGGAGGCAGGGGCCACGTGAGAGGGACCGAGGGAGCAAGTCCAGAAGAAAAACACACCAACAAAGAAAGCACAGTTCAAAGTTTTACAGACAAGGTGGTTCAAGATGACTATATGTCTAAAACACGTCTTACTTTTAAAAGATTGCAATCTAAGGCTTCATTTAGGAAAAAACAGATTCATGTGCAGATAAACACTGAAAAACAATCATAAAATGTGTTAAAAACTGTTTGAAAAAACATGATTTTACCCAAACTAAAACAACTGCATTTGGATATCATACCCTCTTTCTATGCAATAAGTCAAACTCAGGAATGTGGGCCAAATTATGGACCTAATTTGGCCTATAGGACCATTTTAAATATCTACCTGAGCTAGCCACTATTAGAAAGTGCACATATGTACCTCGGACTTGGACTTGACTCCTTCAAGTCAAAGTTCTCGACCATAAAAAGGGTGGCTCACCTCTTCAGCTAATAGGGAAGTTACCACAAGAAGAGGAGTCCAAGGATCTCAAGGCCCCATTCAGGAGTGAGAGGAGGATGGATGAGGAGATCTACAGACGGATCGGTGCAGCTGTGGCCATAATACGAAGGCTGCATCGGCTGTTGTGGTTGACAGGAAGCTTAGCAAAACCACAAAACTCTCGATTTACCAGTCCCTCTGCTTTCCTACCCTCAACTATAACCATGATATGTTGGTCATGAGTAAAAGAACGAGATTCTGGACGCAAACAGCTCTGGACGATGGCCAGGCATTGCCTTGGAAATTGTTTGGAGCTTCTTCTCCACATTAAGTGGCATTAGTTGAAGATGATTGAACATCCTGAACACCTACCTTAGGAGGTGTTCCAAATATTTCCCACCAGGAGGAGGCCCAGGGGACGGCGCAGGACATGGCGGAGGCAATTTGGCCCTGGAACACCTCAGATTTCCCTAGAGAACCTGGAGGAGGTGTTTGGGGAGAGTAAATCTGGGCATCTCTGCTGCAACTATTGCCCCTATGATTTGGTCCTAGATAAGCAAAGTATGACGAGTATGCATTTCCTTTTACTGAATATTCTGCACATGACTAGGTTTTTAAGGAGGAATCAATCTCGCTTCTTTACAATGTTCCTCCATTTTTAGAAGTCTTTGAATGCTTTTAGATAGTTCTTCTAATTTAAAGAAGCACTCAAGCGTGGGAATGCTTTTATGAAGTTATAAAAGCTAAATTTGACCTTCCACCCAAACACCTTGAAAAAAATGCCTTCATCGCATCAATGTTTGCAGTTGGTCAGGAATACTGTAACTCTTCTTTAGTTGTAAAAGGTTTATATCGGGTGCCTTTTTAATGTTTTGGCATCAAGCTATATAGTCAAGCTGCTTGACGCATATAACTCATATAAAGATCTAGCACTTAGGTCATCTAGGTAGTACAGCTAAGGTGTAAACTGAAGCACCGATGGCCTTTGGGCCCTTAACGACAATCCTGGCTCTTCATATTTGCACTAAAGACCGAACAAAATATAAAACCTGTGTGAAAACTCCATCTTTATTGTCTGCTTTTAATTCAGGTTCTATCAAACACAATATCAATTCTTCCCTGTAATATAATTTTATAATTATACTGTAAAGTATAATTTTAGGATGATTTCAACCATGTTATTATGACTTTTCATGTCAGCTATGTTTGGATTTTTATTAACTAATATGTATTTCAATTAACTCTTAAAGATACTGTAAAAGAATCTAATTGTCACCAACAATGCAACAGGCTTTTCTTCTCGACGCCCACATTTGGACTAAAGCTGGGTACAATGGTAAGGAAATGATCAAATGTAATGTGTCAGAGTTTGGTTGAGGTTTGGAGGAGCCAAATGCAGAGGCAGAGAGGCTGAGGGGATTTCTTGGAGTTTAATGGGGCAAAAACAGTAAACAAAGGCATGAAAGCAAAAATCCAACTAATAACCAAAAGCAAACCAGAACTATGGAGACATCTGGGGAAACCAAACACGAGGAGCCAGGGAGAGACGAGGTAGGAAGACAACAGCATGGGAGGACAGCAAAGACAAGGAACCAACAAAAAGTGAGAGCAGAGGGAGAGCATATACAGCTGACAGAGACAAAGGGAGGGCTAACGAGCTGACAAGGAGCAGGTGTGAGAGGAGACAACGAGGGAGCCAAGGTGAAAGGAACACACACACACACACACACACACACACACACACACACAAGGGCAACAGAGAACAGAAAAACATGAGAACTAACATAAATCTAGAAATTACAACAAAACTGGAATTAAACCAATAAAACTAGAAAACAAGGAGCAAAGTAATGAACAACATAACCAAGACCATGACAGTAATTCATATAAACCAACTTGTTAGTCTCTTTGGAATTGTAATATAGTCAAATAATCATTTGGGTCAGAGCATCTATTCTTTTTTTTTTCCCTGCTACAACTAACAGCATAGAAAAGTCTGCTAGTTAGTCATAAACTTTTAACATTTAAGATTAGGGAATCTTAACTGTAGTTTTGCCAAACTTTGGGGAGTATGCTCACCGCCATTTTTGGGTAAAGTGTAAAGTCTCTGCATGAAATAATCTTTCCCTAGTATAACCATAGAAATCCTCTCATGCTAAAACACCTATGTGCCTCAGGGAACTGTAAATAAAACTGATACTATTTTATCTAATAGGAGTGGCGGCCTAGTGGTTAGGGCATTGGGCTTTGAATCCTGAGGTTGTGAGTTCGATCCCCCACTCCCACAGACTGCCACTCTGGGTCCCTGAGCAAGTCCCTTAACCCCACACTGCTCCCCGGGCGCCTCACAATGGCAGCCCACTGCTCCCCAAGGGGATGGGTTAAATGCAGAGAATTCATTTCGTTGCTCTGTACTTGTGACAGTGGAATGACAAAAAGTTGAATTCTATTCTATCTAAAGGGAATCTACATGCAAAAGAATTAAGATATTTTGCTGAGACATTATTAATCAATCTAACAACAACAACAAAAAAGGATGCATTGAACATCCATCAGATTTGATAGGCAAATAAAAATAAAAGTGTATTTTAATGAATGGAAAGAGTTCCACTTCCTGGATATCATGCCAAATCCTCAGATATGTGTAAGTACCCTGAGAGCATTCATTCACATTACCACCAGGAACTAGATTATGCACACATTTGCAAGATGGAAGGGAAAGCAAATGTGTTTTTTTAAGTTTTGGAACTAGATGTCAGAGGATTTATTTCCTTTATTTTATTAGAATGGTTAAAATCCAGTGCAAGTGTTGTGTTGAGAAGTCAGCAGCCGATCTGTCTAATCTGATCTGAGTTTTTTTAGAGAATGAAATCCAACAAATAGCATCATAAAGACAAGTAGCATTGCAGAAAGGGTCACCAGATGCCAGAGTTGTGCAGGATAGTCCTGTTTTTCACTTTTATCCTGTCTTCCCACAAATCAAAGCATGCCCTGCATATAACAGGGTCATATAGTTAAAAAGTTCAAAGAATAATTAAAGGAACCTTTTCTGAATTGAAAGAAGAGCAACAGTCATTGTCACAGAGCATTGCCAGTTTCCCATGTCTTGACAAAGCCGTGTATGCTGCTTTTAAAACAGAACATGTAAAGGATTTTAATACATAATACTATGGAAACTACCTTTAAAGAGAAGAAAACACAGCCACAGCAAAGACTGCAGAAAGGGTTATAGCTTGGTGAGGCCAATGAAAGGGAATGCTCAGAGAGCTTTTATGTGAAGCTTTTGTCATTTTAGTATAAGAGGAGCATGATGTAAAGCAACATTGTAAAACTAAGTCACAAAAGAAGCTCACAAATGAACATGCCATGTCTGGCCCACATTGTACCTAATAAGTATCTTTGTTGTCCCACATTTGTTTTTGTTTTTAAGATCTTGTTATTTTAAACCGGAGTGAAAAAGAATGCCTTCAAGACTTTTAAAGCAGTTTTAAGTTGTTAAAGAACATCACTGAGAGGGTTGCATCATTCAGAAATGGAAAGTGCATGTGCCACAGCTGTTATCCAGTTACACTGTTGAGTATTGCAAGGACAACATTAATCAGAGACTTAGCCAATAGGCCCTATGTAACTCTGGAGGAGCTGCAGCCCAGGTGGGAGAATTTATTGACTGGGTAAAAATTAGTCATCCCCTCCACAAATCTTGTCTTTAATAAAGATTGTAAGAGTTTTTGATAAGATCAAGGCAGCAGTCTCAGCAGAGACTCCCAGCCTTCCCTTTCCTCAACACCTCCTCCAGCTCTGCTGGGGGAAGCCTGAGACACTCCTAGGCCAGTTGAGAGACTTAAGGGCAGTTATTCTCCCACAGCAGTGTGTCGCAGTGAGCTTGTCATAGGTATGACACAGATATTTTTGACTTATGCCCAATTTTGAAGTGTGGTCTGCGCTATGTTATTCCACGCCACAACGTAAGAGGGATAATCACAAACTAGCTGTGGGTCTAGATACAGCCAAGGCGTAGGGAAGTGGAAAAATGCAATGGGCAAGTTTGTGCGACAATGGAGGAACATGAGGGCAGAAAAGAGCAGGTATCTAGGTGGAGAAAGGGTCCCAGCCTTCTTGCACACTTCACTCTTCTAGCTGGTCCAACTTCCCGAGATGTTTTCCTCAATGGCGGTCATACAAACAAAACAAACCAGTAAGGTACCCAACAGGAAATACACATACTGTAGAGCGGATGTAGGTTTGACCAATCAGAGGCCTTCGGTCTGCGGTCACCTACAATTTTGGACAGGTGCACCAGAGTATCTGCGGAAGGGGGGGTCCCACTGCAAAACATTGAGATCTAAATAAGTCATTTTTTCTTGGAATAAGTAAGGTAATTGAGACACTTTGCCAATGGAACAAGACAATTTACAATATTTAAAATAAGAAAACACAATTGCATTGTCTTATTTCAAGTAAATATTATCTAATTGTCTTATTCTAAGACTAAAAGTACTCATTCCATTGGCAAATTATCTTATTTACCTACTCAAATTAATGGTAAATACACTTAATTTAAGACATTTTTTCTAATTTTTAAATGGTTTTTGCAGTGCATATCTGCTTTAACTGCAATACACACGCAGACGACGTGGTTTCTGAGTATAAACCAGCCTTTAGTCCCCCCAGCTTGTCATGGGTCACCCCCTGGGCCTTTTCTAGGTAGGACGTGGTTGGAGCACCTCCTGTGGAAGGACATGCTCCAGGCACTGACTCCTCTTAGTGTGGACCCGAAGACTCTCCCTAATGACTCCCTGATGGAGTGCCCAGCCAGCCTGTGGAGGCTGGTTCTTTTGGTCTGCATAGACTGACAAGTGAGTCATGGGCTCCGTCTTTTGGCTTAGCCTCCTCCTCACCACAACAGACAAGTACATATCCTGTTCCATTCTCTCAACTCGTGAACAGGACCTCAAGATCCTTGAACTCTTCCACTTAAAAAGGAAGTCTCCTCCAACCTGAAGAGGCCAAGCCAAAATTTTCCAGTCGAGAAAACAAAATATTTCCTCGGTTTTGTCCTTTCATAGTTAAGTTGTTACAAACTATATGAGCCCATTATCTTCTGGCTGAAATGAAATGACAAGAAGTCAGAGACACACAAAGGAAGGCTTTACACTGCAGATACAATGTTTTGCAATAAGTCAAAGCAAACAGAGATGATGAAAGTAAAAGGATTGGACTTCTGAAGAGACAGCAAATGAAAACCTTCTTTCAATGCATCATATGTTTGGATTGAATGCATTCCCCTCCAGACAGCAACGGGAATAAAGTTCATGATGTCAAGCAGCTAAATTAAATCACTGGCAGTTGCCAAAACAAAATCTATGAAATCCCAAAACACTGGTGAGGAATCTCTTTATCACAGAAAAAAAAAAGGAATGACGTTAAGTAACTGCTATGATTAAAGCCAAGGAAAGAATGGTTGTTAGGTGGTGTTGCTAAGCAAAATATACACATGATGACTCTTTTCAGACTGAACATACTGTCTCTGCTCTTAACTGGGTCGTCTCTTTGTATCTTTTGGATACAGATTAAAACAAATATTTTACTGTTAAATCCTTACATGAATGACACACTGATGAGACATGAAGTCCCGGCCCTGATGACATATGTATCTGTACTGTATTATTTTTGTCTTTTCTAAGGGAGTTTTATTTATGAAAACCTTTAATCATCTGATAGTAATGCATTGATGTAAATATTTATAACCTGAATTCTTATTAAACACTAATATATGTTCTAATTAAAGTTAATCAACTTGAAATAAAACATACATAAATAACTTTCAGTGCTTTATATTTAAATGGTATTCATTTTATCTGTGTTATAACAGTAAATGCCAAATCAGTACAGTATACTAAAAAAAAAACATGTTATTTCATAACATGCCATTCTACTTAGAAAATCATTAAGATATATAACATTTTTATCAGGAAGATCTTTTTAAGCTAAAACGAATACTTCATATTCTATTTCAGTGTATGAAAGGGAGTTAATAAAGTGTGCATAAAAATAAAGTTTTTCATAATTCATGAGACCTGATTAGTTATCTGCCTTTCCATAAGTGTATTCATGATACTGATTATTTTACCACATCATTATTATACAGACAGGACATATTCTTTCATTTAAATTGCATTTTCTTCAATGTCTGTAAACATATGTTATAGGAGGAGAAAATAAACAAGGGACAGAAAGCAAAGGTGGTGTTATCATCTTTTTATTACTTTGAATTATTGTGCTGAAGAACCAAAGTATAAAATGTGCCAAAAGAGACTTCAGATTTTTACTAATTTTTCATTAACTTCTATTAAATATTTTGAATTGATTATTTAATAATTAAGTCATTTATTTTACTTTTTTTAATGGCACTGAAAAACATAACTGGAATGTCAATATCATTTAAACAATGGGTCACTTCGGCATAAAGTCTTCTTCAACAACAGTTTGCAGCTGTATAAATGAAACTTTTGTATTCATAATTGAATTTTCAAAGACTACAGTTTAATAAACTTTTTACAGTCTAAAAGAAAATATGCCTCTATTTTATTGAATGATATGCCGTGCATGACTCTTGAGAGGGATATAAATGCTTTGAGGGGCCTTTTATTCAAATGTGTTTAATAATGCTTACTCACAAAGATGCTTTGTTGGATGTTTTAGTTACAGTTCTGACTAGACACGCCTGTAGAATCAAAACAGTCTATTTTTCACATTAGCGAATGCAACATATGAGAGTAAATGCTCACAGCAACACACTTTGTCATTGATGTATTTACTGAAGGATGCAGATTCCACACCAGCAATTTTAGGTGTCATTTATTTATAAAATCAAAACTGGTCTTATTAGAGTATGAATGTACAGTAATGGAAGGAAAATTGCCTTTTCTACATGTTTGCTGTCATTTAGCTTTTGAGAGAGAACAAGACTTTTAGTGGAGAACAGGAAGGCAGAATGCAGCACAGCACAGGTGCTGCTTTTTGGGCTTCCATCTCCTGTTATGAAATTAACTGGATTTAGAATTGTTATGCAGATTTAGGTTAAGTATTTATTTGATATAAGAAAAAATATACACAATAAACATTGCTGTTTAAGTCCATGTTATTTAACTAAGATCTTATAAACACTACAGGCTAATATTTAATGCTATATTCAGTTTAAAATGTCAAAGTTAAAATTTCTTGAAAAAAAAAACAGTACCTACTGACAAATAAATCTCGATGCAATCTTCTGTATCTTTCCTTTCATGTCAGTACAGCTGATTTAAAAAGCATGAGTCAGCAATATTTAAAGACAAATAGTATAGTCAATAAGCCTATAAGACAAAAAGCTGACCTACATAATGATGCTGTATAGCTAAACCAGTGTGTTTCACTTGTTGATGGCCTGTGGTGTTTCTTTCAGTGATGTGTCAGGATCAAAGCCAGGCATCCCTGTCTTGATGTGTTATTATAAGGTCCAGTCATGTCTGATAGGATTACGTTAGCGTATTATGTAACTCCTTTGCAAGTCCAGACATGTGCCTTTACCATTCTTTTTAGCCTAGTTCAGGAATCTGCCTCCCACTTCTGTTCAGAACGAGATGTTCCCAACAAATGACGCAGCATTTAATGTGGAATGTGGAGGAGAGCTGCAGATCTGCACGTGATCAGCTGGGACTGGAACAGAGGATATTTGAGACAGAACACTCAGGCAGTAATTTGTGATCTAAGAGGATTAAGGAATCTCTCAAACACAATGTGATGTCATTCAATTTACAATAAAAAAATATATATTTGCAATTTCTCAAAAAAGAAAAAAAAAACACTAGTATCAACCATTGAACATGTTTCAATCGTTCATAGCGATAAAAAAATATTTTCAAATAATCACATTTTGTTTCTTTTCAACTGAGCAAATCATTCAATTCAGGGTGTTTATTCCTAATGCTTCCAATGCTTTTAAAGAATTCTTCAAAGTATGACTATTTTAAATTTAATTTTGTGATATTTTGTCATCATGACGTCTAGTTTTATTTGCCAAAAATGTGTCCACACATAAGGAATTTGTTCACATTGTCAGATGCTTACAGCATACAAATATTACATAATATACAGATATAGATATTACAAATATAAACATGTACAATTTAGAGCCCATTTGCTGAATCTGGACTTTCACTGCAATTTATCCAGCCCTCAGGAGCCAAAATAGACATTCCTCGTCATTAAGTAGAGGCATATGTTCATTTAAAATCTACAAAGCTGCTTAAGCCGACAAATAAATGGAAGTACAGTTGCAACACCAGAGCAGTGTGACCTTCTTAAAAACAGCGGCTATGGCTGAATGCCTTCTCATATCCTGAGAGTGGTTGCTTCCCAGGATCCTGAACTGATCCACATTAGAAACAGTTATGGAAATGATGGGGAGGGAGACGGGATGTTGATCTGAAGCCCACCGTCATCTTTACTGTCTATTAGCATGTTAAATTCTAGATGGTTCTGCCTATAAAACCCAAGGAACTGATAAAAACCTTCTGCTTGTCTGAAGCCACATCACTTTATGGATCAGTTGATAGAGAGGCAACCCATAGAGTTCAGGGGCTTCTAAGATAGATCCACTGAGGTGCAGTTACTTGTGTCACAAGAGTTATCAGCTGATAGTATCATCTGCTTTTAGAATTTCATCATTTAGAACAAAGCCTATGTTGGTTAATACTGTTGATTTAGGTTAAAAAAAAAAAAAAAAAAGTAGGGCAGTCCTGCTTTAAATCCCTGATTCCTTTATAGATGCTCTGGTTCCACCTAAATGATGCAATCATCAATTATACAAAGCTTTCAGTCTGAGACCGTACAGTTAAAAATGCATGTAAACAACACTTAAGGGCACATTGAGCATGCTAGCTTTGCCATTGGTTGATGCAACAGGAGAGCTTTCAGTGATTTAAAAAACAGTCGTCTTTATTTCACTGAAATCCAACAGAAATCCCCTCCATAATCCAGCAGACACCCCAGGGACATTCAACAACTGTAGAGGGGGTGGGGGTTTGCCGTTCATGCCCGCCCACAAGCTTTCGGTTGAATTCAAAGCATCTGTGGTTGAACAACGTGCTGCTGGGCATTACGTCTGAATCAAAAACCATAGTTTAGGAATGAAAAGGAGGATTTAAAAAAACAGTGAATGTTTGTGAGAGGTGTATGAAAATTCAGCAGATGTTGCAGTAAAAAAAAACAAAACAGCCTTATTTGCATTCATTTGGACTAATTCAAAGAAAACTGGGATCTCAAGAGTTTTTTACAGAACAAAACAGTAACTAAATAAACTTGTGTAATAATACAAGATCTTATCAGTCTTTATTTCTAATTCTTAAAAAAAATTCTCAGCATTCAAACAAATACATCGTGAGAAAAACAATTCTCGGTTAATTCCTTTTCTAATTTTTCACAGAACAAAAAAAACACATTAATACATGAGATAGCAAACAATGAAAAAAACTACAATGGTTGCAAAATACATTGTTTTGAAAAAAAAAAAAAAACAGCGAATTAGTTTAATGTCTTCTTTTATGCACAGTAAATCTTTTGTTTTCTTTTGCTACTTTCTCCAAGTTTATTTGAATTTCCTTCATTAAAAAGTACACAGATGTCCAGTCCAACAGTGACATACATTCTCAAGCATGACCCATTAATTGTTGTTATTTGGTTTTTACAAATGCTGAAGTTAAAACTCTACACAAAGTAACGTCAAATCGATTAAATAAAGTCAAAGTTTCTTTCTGTAAGGATAGCATACAAAATTTAACCATGTAAACATGAAAAAGGTGCATTTATTTACATTTTTTTTCTTTCATGTTTATAAGTTTAGTGGTCTTCAAAAGTAGGTCAAATGCTTGTGGTAGTCTTCCACACATGTCTCATGACCAGTTGCCCCCCCTCTTGCTGACGTAACTGGTCCAACCTTCTATAGGGCCTCCCTGCTCACAAGCTTTTTTAACATAAACAAAAATTTTCCACTGGTCAATAGACTGAGGTAAAGGAGGAATCTGGATGTCCACCTATTCTTTGTTTATCACAACTTTGAGGTTTTTTTTTTTTGTTGTTGATTTTTTTGGCCAATTGAAATATTCTGGAATTATACAAACTAATTAAAAACAATTATCCTTTCTATTAAAATAGTAAAAACTGTTGTTCAAGAGGTTAGAATTTACTTATATTTATTTATTCAAGAAATTAGCTCAGAAACAAAAAAACGAGGAATCTTTATAGTGATTTTGTCACAATCCTCGCAGTTTTTTCTTAGATACACTGGCTTAAATGCATATGTAATGCCCAGACATAATTTTAAAATAAGTATGCGGGTAGACAAAGAACGAGCATCCCTAGAGGAGATTTAAAAGTGTAAGAGCAAAAGCACAAACCTGGAATGTATATGAAACTACTCAACTACCAGCTTCTACTAATAAAGTCTATGTAAAGGAGTCGAGGTTTCTTTGGATGTTTAGTGTCTGCCTGCAGGGGGATGATTGCCTTCACAGCTTTGGGATAGAAACTGTCCCTGCTAGTTTTTGACACAACATTCCTGAATGGTTTTCCTGCAGGACAAATAGTGGATTCTCTGGGTGGGATCGGTAGCATCATATTCCAAACCCATCCATCCATCCATTATCTGACACACTTGTCCCAAGTGGGGTCGCGATGGGTGCTGGTGCCTATCTCCAGCAGTCAATGGGCGAGAGGTGGAGGAACACAGAGACAAACAGGACAGACAACCATTCACACACACACACACACTCACACCTAAGGAGAATTTAGACAAGTTAATTAACCTAACAGTCATGTTTTTTTTGGGCTGTGGGAGGAAGCCGGAGTACCCGGAGAGAACCCAAGCATGCTCAGGGAGAACATGCAAACTCCATGCATAAAGACCCCAGGCCTGGAATCAAACCCAGAACCTTCTTGCTGCAAGGCAGCAGTGCTGCCTACTGCGCCACTGAACAGCCATATTCCAAACCTTTTTTATTAATTTCATCAAACAAATGGACTTGTGCGGCAAAAACTTTATGACATAAGCTCACACTTTGTAACTACTAAAGGGCAAATAATTCTAGAAAGGCTGCCTGCAAGGTTTAGAAAAGTTTTAATGGGAATATGTTCAAACACCACATTCATAAGTTCAGACACTGGTGTTGGGCAAGATGGCCTATAGCTTATAGACTGTAGTCCGATTCATTAACAAGTTTCTCTGTCTGTTTAAGTTCAGGACTGAAAAATTGTCTAGAGCAATGTTTTCCAGGCCAAGGACCCCCAAACTGATGGTGAGATGTAGTGGAGACCCCCTAATTATATATATTGTATGAAATTGTGTTATTTCAAACTGGTCCTATAGACACTCTATTACAGATAGTGTCATGTAACAAAAGTAATTTCGCCCCGGGATTATTAAAGTATTTCTGATTCTGATTCCTTGTTGATGGGACAGGTGTTGCCCAGCTTAAAAGAGCTCCTTTGTGTCGCTGAATGTGTGAATTGATGACTGAAAGACATCTTCTGCTTCCATTTATCTGTTTACTACAGTGTGTTGAATTCATTTTAATATGTGTTTAAAGACATCACAATTAGTGGAAAAAATTGCAGGGGTGAATAAAAAAAAGCCTAATCAACCAAAACTTTTATGACCCCCTATGCAGTACCTCTGTGGACCCCCTAGGGGTCGCGGTACTGGATAGGGGGTCATAAAAGTTTGGTTGGAGAATGAAAGGGACCTATATGGTCTTGTGTGATGCAGCATTAAAAGGTAATTTGACTTTAACTAAATGACAAAGCTAGAACTTTGAGAAAGAACCAGAAAACATAATCCTCCCCCCAACAAACTTTATACTGAACACAATGGGGTCATATAGGTGCCATTCGCCTGGCAACTGACAAACTCAGACTGGAGCATTAGTTTGCCAGAGAGACAAGATTTATCACTGCCGAGACCATGTCTCCACTACTTTAGAGTCCATTGGCAGTGTTCTTTAAACATCTACATCTGAAGCTTGCATTTCAATTGATTTCAAGCTTTGATGCAGCTATTTCCCACAGAAACTTATTCAACTGATCTATCTAGATTGTTTTTGAATTAATCTGAAGGCCTCATAAAGTTTAGAGCTTTGTAGGTAGTGAATCCACTGCGTGATTTACTAGCGACCTACCATGCACAATTTAGTTGCAAGAAAATTAAACAAGTGGATTTATTGCACAGTTTGCATTCTATCACTTTTCCATGTCAGAATTCACTGAGATCCTGTGCAAATGCATTAAAAACTTTGGTCTTTGGTGCTGGATGTTATGCTTCGGTGGTCATAAAATGGAAAACTTAAACTTACTGATTTGAAAAGAAAACTATTGGAAACTTTGAGAATATTGGTTTCTGCATTACTTGTTTCTATTCAAGACCAAAAAAAAAAAAAAAACAGTTAAATCCAAAAGCAAATACAAGGCTAACAAAAATATTTAGTTTAAAAGTAGCTTCATTCTACACTGTAAACAGCCAATGTTAAACCTCAAAACTATGAAATGAGTCAAACCTGCAGTGAAAAGGGGGATTCTGCAGCTTTATATGGAGACTTTATCGGCCTCTTTTTACGTCTGACACCTGAAAGTTTTGGTTTCGTTCTTGCAGAAACCAGCACAGGAGTTCTTATTGCATCACTGCCCAAAGATCAATATCGAAATTAATCAAAGTGCTTTTCCAATTATTCTAACTATGCATAAGCCAAAACAAAAAATATAAAATGTTTCCAATGTGCACATTTTAGTTTGTTGTTTTTTTTATATTTTCAGCATTTAAAGCTTCGTTACAGACCTTTTAAGTTTTGAAAGCATAAACAATAAATCAGGTATCAATCACGTTGACACGCTGATATCATTTTCATCTTGCTTTCATTTCAAATGCTAGCTATGATAATAATTTATTCCCTTTTAAATGCCTGTATAATGCCTGTATAAATCCTCTAAATGCCACTTTTCTTGACATAAAAACACAGCTTAGTATGCAAAACACTTGAACAGCTTGTCAGGACAACCATCATTGCCTTACACTTAACTCTGTTTTTCTTTTCTCTGACAGATTGTACTACAGCCACATGGCACTAGTGTTTTGTATACATGAAGCATACACGTGATAAAGGTGAACTTTGGTTAGAGATCAGAACTAATCCAGCAAATTTTTACAACCCGTGGAAGGTGGTAGCAAATCAAATCAACTGCTGCATTTTAATAGTTTAATATAAAGGTTGGCCTAATTATGTAGGATAAAAATGAGGAACCTCTTAGGTACTGGTTTTCTCCTTTGCTCCTTCTCACTTTGCTCTGATATGACATTTTATGCAACTTTACCTTTGATAAGCATGAAGCCAAAGCCATGATAAGAGAGGAGAATCAAACCTTAATAAAATACTTTATTTTACAGTTAAGAACTTTAAGGTCTTAGCTAACTGCTTTCACCAAAGCCATTTAGGAACAACTTTTTGCAAAGATCTTTCAGCGCTGAACGAGTTAAAAAAGCTACTTTACCTGCTACCACTATGTTTTGCTGAAAACAAAGACAGTCTGATGGAATTACATAAAGTACGTGAGTTATTAAAAAATACGGGCCTCTTATATTTACTTACGTCAGTTTGCACATGAAATCTACATCTCAACAGATACATCAAGCATATTATTTTTTTATGTACTGTAATTTTAACCCTGGAAATAAAGATTTTGTACACTTGTTGAGTGCGAGCTGATTTTGTTTAAGGAACCTGCAGCCATTATATTGTGTCTATTTGATGTCTCATTGCCTCCTAGGCTGTTGTCTAATCTGCTACAATAAGTTAAAATAACACCAGCAAATGTTCTAGAGACCCATGTTTTGTTCTTTCTTTGTCAATATGCAAATGTTTCCAAGCTGGTACATGAAATCTCCAGAAAATGAATAAGTTAAACCATATGTGATGGTAATTTTCCACACCCAAACCTGCAGGAAGAGTACATAGCTATAGGAGCTTTGATTTGATTTATGTCTTTTGTTTTTGCCTTACTCAAGGGCGTGTCATTTTCAAGTCGAAAACACGCACAAACTGCCTCACCTGCTGCTTTTTGTTGTGCTGCAAAAAAGAACAAAAATCTTTACAATGTATTTTTTCCATTATGTCTCAGGTTTTGTATATATTCTCCCATGCAGTGAAGAGTAATCTCCTGCAAAGAACCTGCCGTCACATAGTATATGTTTACACTGCAGCGACAGAAATAGAATATTTAAACTGTCTAAATCCAGGCTTGTAAGACACATGCAGCATGTACAAAAAAAATAATTTCCAGAACATATATAGGCTGTTGGTGCTTTGTGATGAAAACTGTCATTGTACATCACATACAAGAGGTGAGGGTTATTCCTGCTATAAAACTGAGCTGGTCAAAACTGATGAAAGGATGGATGGAGCTAAAAACAGATAGAAGCTTGCATGATCGGTTTGAGGGATTGCTGCAAGGTCAACAACATATTGCAAGTGATATTCCAAATGCAGGAGGATGCAATTCTGCAAGTCTATGCATTCCATTAGGAAACAAACAATCTGTTTATGTAATTTGATTGACTCTGTAAAGTCCCTTTAGATGATTTGTTGAATCAAATTAAAAGGAGGCTGTAAAAGGTTCACTCACAAGGAAACAACACTAAATTTGAATTCAAAGCAATTATGGAATGGCTCAGATGAACTTTAAGTCTATTGTATAATGATGAATGCAATATTATAATACTTTTTGTAACCTGTGAATTATTATCAACATCGAATATGAGGCATCTCGTTCTAGGTAACCTTATAAAACAAGAATTTGGTGGCCATCAACAATCTGTTTACTGAACTTGCTAAATGTGAAAACCAGAAAAAAAAAAAAAAAACAGAGATTAAAAAGACACACATGGCAAAACCCTTTGGTATCTAAATATAGGTTAAAGGATATAAGATGATAGCTCATCATTCTCACAAGTGGTCTTTAAATTGTTGTGCAATCCCGCTTACTCATGATGTTAGCCTTTTATTTAGAAGGTATGTTGTCATCTAGCCTTTCAAGGCCCTAATCCTGCCTTGGATGTTTGGCTCTGCTGCAGAGACAGCTGCAGTGACACACCAAAGAAACAAACCTCACACGTTAACCACAGGGGACTTGGAATGTGTGGAATTAAGATTACTTCAGCAAGACCTTGTCTGCAGTCAACACCTTTACAAAGACAGGTCATTATTCCAAAAAAAAAAAGACAAAAGAAGACAAAAAGCAATTATGGCAAGATGCAATGAGAAACGATATCAAAAAGGTTTCATTTTGGCCTGCTGATTACAACCTGCCCAACAGCAGTGCACTGCTTGTTTGGACTCATCTCTAATTGTTGCAGACCCCAAGTAAAGAGAAACACAGATATCCAGAGCAACGTTGAAGGCTGTAAGACAGGGCTGCCCAAAGTAGGCCCTAAAGGGCCGCTATCCTGCAGCTTTTAGATTTTTCCCTGCTTCGGCACAGCTGATTTCCACTAATAGCTGATTAATAGCCTTTTGCTGAACTGCAATCATCAGAATCAACTGTACTGAAGTAGGGAAACCTTTAAAACCTGCATGACAGTGGCCTTCAAGCACCAACTTTGAACAACTCTGCTGTAAGACATGTGATGGACACCTGCACTGTATGAAATCACAGAAAAAGCTAACTGCAGGTATTCAGACAAGGATATTTCCAATAAATATTTTCCAACACCAAGTCGCCACTCTTGAAATTATCCTTTACCACCTTATAGATGTAGATCCTTGGTCAGCTACAGTTTCTTTTAAAAAAAGACAGCTATAGAGCCTCCTACACTTTTCCTTGTAGTAAAAACATCACTAGAGGGATGTCCTCAATATTTCCTGGATAATTGTTTTTTTTTTTTACAGACTTGTTTTTCCTTTTTAATCCTATCTTTGGAGGCACCTTGCATAATCCAAAAGGATATGTTTTTCGGTGGAAGGATACGATGCTGTAAAGACATCTCAGATGCTGTCTTGTGGTTAATGGAGTTTGGGCTGCATCATCCAAGGATGAAAGTGCCTGAGATGTTTCCATCCACTGGAGTGAATGAACCAGGCGATGCAATGCATGATGTCATCATAAGCTGCCTTTTATTACGCTGTAATTTGGCCACCAATCAGTAATAGTCTGATGTTTTGATGAATCTGTTGCATTAAGCTGAATTCTGCTGATCATGTCAAAAGGATGCATGCAATCCAGAGACGCCCAAGAGAAGCGAAGTTCTTATGTGTGTATTGAGGAGTGAAAACAGCAGATCAGACAACTAAATGGTAAATGTTTGCTATATAAGAACTCCTCCTGCAAAATGTTTATCCATCTCTTGTTTTGTACATTTACTCGTTTTTTTTGAAAAAGGACAAAAAACACCTAAAGCAAGCATAAAAACATTTTTGAAAAATGTAATAACTTGCTTAAAAATTTGCCTTTTCCATCAAGCTCTTGTATTCCAAAATGTGCATGAAAAAAACATGTCTACTGTGTCCAAACTCTGCAGTTTAAAGACAGAAACCCATGTAAAATTTGGAATCAGGGTAAATTACAAGGACAATGTCTGACAGAAAATGACATGAAAGCCAGATGTTGGTGTAGATTTTGACTTTCTAAGACTATAACATTAAAATTTGATGAGGACCAACATGATGTTTATGTTAAAAGCCAGAATCTCTCTCTCTCTCTCTCTCGCGTTACCTTATGTTTTAATTTTCTCATGAGTGTATATGATGTGGAATAAGACACCACATTTAATTTCTATTAGTTCAATCCTCAATTATGTTTAAGATGCATTTTTTTTTAGCAATTTGCTAAACAGCAAACCTAATGCTAGCATCCCTGGTCTATTGTTTGATCATTCTTGTTAATTATTTGGCTCATAACACACTCTGTGTCAGATAAGTTCATCTAATCATGTCCAAGCAACCATGCTTCCCACAGCCAGCCCTCATTAAAATGTATCTTGAATGTTATAAATTCAAAACTAGTATTTAACAGAACACAGATAATGTGAACATGTGAAAATCCATATATAAGCCACACAATATTTTAATTGTAAAGGAAAATATATGTTAATTTACTGACAGACTACTGCATCCTAGGTCCACAAAGTAGTGTTGTCACAGATTGTTCCTCCCAGCATGTGTTAGACTTTTCATCCCACTGCTCAAACAAATTAAGGGTATCATGGAGAATGTTCTGTTTCTGGTTGATCATCAAAATAAGTGGTCCCCCTAATTGTCAATCATTCTGGTGATATGTTTACGTAAGGCCGTCCTACAAGCTCGTCCCCATTTTCACTTACCAGTGGTCAGTCTGACATGGTGGAAAAAATGCAAATCTTCTTTTGGACAGTACATTTGTATGAGCGATGCAAACAACTTTTAAACAGAGCATGCACAAGATGATAGAGGCTTGTGCATGCTCTTGCACGTGATGAATTCCCTCAACGGAGTGGGAACAAGGTTGTGCGTGTGCCTTTTTTTTTTTTCAAAAAATCCTGAAAATCCCCCAGTATACCTTTTAAATAAATGTTTCTTTGCTGATTTGTGCATTTGTTTATTCTTGCAAATTGTCAGTTTTTGTTTCGTAATGATAAAATATGCCTGCACATTTTGTAAAAACAAGGGATGGTTGCAACATGTCATCTCT
Source organism: Cyprinodon variegatus (assembly GCF_000732505.1). NCBI lineage: Eukaryota > Metazoa > Chordata > Actinopteri > Cyprinodontiformes > Cyprinodontidae > Cyprinodon > Cyprinodon variegatus. Next base: position 3,431,868 of record NW_015150453.1, on the reverse strand, counting down.
TTTTCAAAATGAAATTAGCTGAAGTGATGACATTGTATATGTTCAATTGTAAGGTGCATGATTTATTGGGAAATAAAACAGTTTGTATGGTATGGAAGTTTCTTTTTGGTTGGACTCTGTTTTTTTGAACTACTATCATGGCTTATTGGGTATTTAATTCAACCTATATGGTTCAAATGAGTGAAACGTGTAGTTTTAACTAATATTGTAATAAGGATGTATCACAAACACCTCATTTAGCTACCAAATGTGGTTAGGACAGCTGCTGCTACTGCAACCTTAATATTAAACAGAGCATATAAAAGTATTTTTAACAGTTGTTCATTAGTTTTTATTTACATAATATAGCTCATTAGGTTAAATCATGGACAGGATGTTTATGAGGGTGTGCATACACACATGTTTCTGTATCAATGCTTTTTATATGCTGAACATGTTGCAGTGGATGGTCTGATTATATAAAATATATTCAAATAAAAGTGTTCATGATGCAATTATATTGTCAGATAAAATTTTATTATTTTCATAATAGGGTATTAATGGCAGTTTATTATTCAAATAGCATAATTATACTTCCAGTGTTATGGGTTTGGTTGTTTCATTTTGTTAATGGCAATTGTTGCATCAAAAATGCATGTACTGAAAATTAAGTAAATAAAAGTTAATTGTTTAATTCCTCAATTGTTTCTGGATGCTATTCTGTATTTATTCCATATGATTTTTAAAGCAAATTTATCACACCTGTAAAACAACATGGCACTTTATTTGCTGATTCTTATATTATTATTATTATTATATATTAGAAATATTTTACATCTGCTAATAAGGCCTACTCATTTAATAAAATATATGAATGTCAAAGCTGATAAATAAAATGTTAATAACATAAATAATGAATTTTTATAAAATTGAAATATAATGTATTTGTGGCATCTGGAAGCCAACCTCAACAATGTTTCAACTGTCTCAAATGCAAAGTGTTGTAGATATCCTACTTTAATCTAATGCCAACTTCACACGGCATGATAATTAGGCCAGTTTCTGCCATGACCTTCCTTCTCTGAGAGGCCTGAGTTATCAGGGGAGATAAGCTTACAGTATGGGGTGTGTTAGAAGTGATCAGGTCTACATAGGAACCGCTTTGATCCCAAACTGGGGAAATCCAAATGTCAAATCATCTTGGCCTGATGTCCTAACATTTATGGTGTTTCCTGAGGACAGCTGAGCAAGCAACAGGATGAATGTGACCTTTAGCCAATCGGAAAGTGGTTTCAACTGAAAAAATACAATAACTGACCAGCTGGAAACAGCGGCTCAGGCTGTCTCTGCTCCATTATCCAACACCTTCTCTTACTGTGAGTTTTTTGGGTTTTTTTTTTTTTTGTTAAAGTAGTCCACAAAGCATCTCCATTCCTCCTTGTTTGCAATGTTTCTTTATTCAGAACTCACATTTGATTTAAACACATGCTTTGAGATTCCTCATCGGACATCAGAATTTCCCTGAATTAAATCTGTCTGTGTGTGAATTCTTGTTCTTGCAGAGTGGCTGTTCACCAAACATGGTGGAAAAAAAAGATATATCTTATATTTAAAGATATATAAAGAAATATCTTTTGTCTCTGATTTTTTTATTTTCATGTGTGGGGTGTCATAAGTTTTAAAAATCAACTATTTTGAAATCTTTCTGTGTGAACCAGCCTTAAATGGATATTTCATGAGAGCTGTACAAAATGAAATTTTGTACAATAAAAGGAGTCTTAGTCTATTCTATCTCATTTTGATCATAAAAACAAAATAAACTGCAGCTTATATCTGAGCTTTTCGGGCAATGCTCAGTGGAAAATTGGCTCTGTTACCCTGAAGCAGACATAAACTCCCAGACAGTTTACCAACATGCATAATTATTTGTTTTTTCAGAGCCTTTAAAATCCTTTAGTGTCATGGTGGGAACACTGCGCCAAAACATCAGAATTGTCCTAATTCAGACTGTCCTCCTGTAATTTCTCCCTTTAGAAATCAACCCATTCATGTAAACCCTTTTCTCTAAATTGCTTTTATTGCCTTCTGGCATATAAATGCATAATCTCCTGAATCTTTGGAGTTATTTGTGTTTTTGTTATAATTCCAGCTTCTGTTAGGGGAATTTTGATTACCAACAGGTTTTGGTTTTTACTGGAATAGTCCAACCCACAACCTGTGAAGGGTATTTTGATGGATGGGGCTTTAGTGATAAAATTAAATGCTGTTATCAAAAAGGGAAGCCTGCTGACACACAGGAAATGAATAAGTTGTAATGTTTAATATTTCACTAGTTTTCACCAGGTGGTAGTATCATTCTCTAATCCAAGGCTGTATACCAGTTGGAGCAAGAGGAGTTAACACAATAAAGAACAAAGCTTTGTTTTGAAGCTTTAAAAGCACACCTGGTTTGCACTGGTGGTCTTTTATTTTACTAATTTATGCTGACTTACAAGAAGAAACACACCTTTGATAATAATAAAGGTGTCTGACTCTAACAAGTCTTTCATGTTCCAGCTGTGGTATTCCCAGTACAGTAAAATTTACCAGTTCAGAGAGGTCAAAACAGGCCATTAACTCCACCTTAGACTTATTTTGTATGTTCATAGCTGGTGTCAAAATGTAGGTACTTTCCTCTCCACCAAAAAAAAAAACCTGAGGTAGCATCCTAACCAGCCAACCGTTTCACCGAACTGCTTATCGAAAGGTTTTTTTCAAGTCAAAACATCTTTCAATCCACCCGCCTTAACTATTCTGTAAATACCCAGAAATATCAGACAAGGTTTCTTTTTTTTTTGTCTTTTTTAGGATTTGTATTATGAATCCCTTGAAGATAACGGCTTTCCTTAGACCAACCGTACATTCTACTAAATATCTTGAGGACATCAATGAGCATTAATTACATTTCCAAGCATCAAGAAAGCAGTCAACGACCTTTTACTGACTATTTTGTTGGAGGGTTTAATGTTTTAAATGGTTCAACAATGTGCCGATGTTCGTATTAGTATTTCCCCTGTGTATATATATTCAAATGAAGAAGTCATGCTCTGTAGGTGTGGGCCACAGAGGAGGGTATTCCCCTCTCCCTTGTTTTTCTGTGACATTAAAAGAGTATTGTGCAAAGTGATGAACATTCCCTTAATGATGCAGCTCTATTACTAGTTCTTCAGGGGTATAAATAACAGAAGCAGCAGTATAGATGTTTTAAGGTGAAACTATTGGCTCCTTAAACTCAAGTTGTCCTGTTCACAGCAGCCTTCATGTAAAGCTGAAAAGTAATTGTCTCGGTTCATTTGACTAGCTACTTGATTTAAATTCAGGAGTTGTTTTGGGTGGAAGGCTTGGAGTTTGCTTTAGCTTGCTTGAATCCTGATACTTGTAACGGACTGATGAGCTTTTTGGGGCTTACCCCACCTCTTGCATCCCTGCGTCCTCGATGTATTTGATAGATTTATTTATTTGATAGTTCACAATAAATCACTGTTGCGTTCATTTGGAACTATATTCTACTCATTTATTATCCATTTGTTGTCTCTCTGGTGCAATATTTGTTATGTTTTTATTTGCAAAATATGTCTAAAATATAAAAGTGTGAAAAACAATGACAACCCCTGAACTTCCCCATTGGTATTAGTAAATCACAGATTTCCCCTTCCATTAAATTACATAACATTTCCATGAAATTCATCTATTTCACCTACAGAACTTAGAACAGCTGTAACACAACTAAGAAACACTGTTACTGGATAATAAACTAACTGACAAAACAATGAAAAGCATCTATGATTATATTAAGTTTTTGAAGTTTGAGAAACAAAAGTGAGATTGAGTCAACTTTGAATTGATGCCAAGAAACTCAAAAGGAACGCTTCTCCATAACCTTAATTAAGTAAATAAGCAACTTTTGGCAGTTAGAAAAGGTGTTAAAAGCACATGACACCATAACAAGAACACGTAAGACTGTTTTTATTTGATAGCAGTCTGAAAGAAAAAAAAAGTAAAAACTGAATAAAACTCATGCACAAGACGAAACCCAACTGAAATCAAGTTCCACCAGTGTTTTTCTTAATGCAAGCAAATAACTGGATGTAAACACGGCTGCACTGATTTCCAGCACTTCATTCTAAGGAAGGGTGTGTGGCAGTTTGATTCACAGTCAGCTGAGATGTGCAGTTAAAACTTGTTTACCAGCCAGTTACTTAGAAATGCGTGGGAAAGCATTCTATAGCCTATAGATAACCTGCGGCTGCTCCATGTTAAGAGCAATCAATTGCAAACAAGTACCCACACCCGTTAATACAAACTCATTTTCCTGTGCGCAAAACAAAAACTGGAAAGACTGAACATTGAGACTGATGAGGAAAGCAGGTTGTATTTTAACAAAACAAAAACGGCAGCTGCTTTACCAGCTGTTGGTCTCTAGATTTCAATGGTGTTATTTGGGCAGAGATTCAAAGTCTTTTTTGTTATTCAAAACACAGACAAAGGCCAAGGTTGAAAAGCTTAAACAGACTCCACAAGGAGCAAAAGGCTTTCCTCTGCTCCTGTTTAACCATGATGGGCTCAAACAGCCCTAACACAAAAATACTATTGGCAATATTTGCCTTTTCATTAGAGTATAAAAGGACCTTACTAGTGAAACATTCACCTGCATACTAATCAATCATACATGCAGTTATTCCAGTCCACTTGCTTCCTGCCTGGTTAGCTCTTTCCTTATGACAAGTTAACAAAGAAATATGAAAGTAAAGATAAAATCATAAGAAGCAGCAGGACTTGCACTAGGCTATAGTGATACTACTGCCTGTGAATGCCACAATTACGCTGCCACGTGACGAAAGTATAGAATTTCACATTGTGCATGTGCATCAAAGTGTTGAAGGAACATGGTGACAGCATAAATGCAGGAGTCAATAAATTGGATGCTGTAGTGTACCTAGTGGTCAAACTGCAGTTCTGGCTCACGGTCCAATAGAAAAATCTGATTTAGTGGATGTGTCCCATATCTGACTAAGAAACTGGACGGCTACTCCAAAATCCAGCTTATTCCACATCTGCTTTGTATTTTTTAATTATGCATTTAAGTTATTGATCCATGATATGATATTTCCATAATTTAGAGCTATGTAGTATTTTTTTTAAATGCAAACATCAAAATCCTCGCATTTACATTTTTGTATTAGTTTGAGGATGAAGCAAGCATTAATTGGCAAGTCTGCACAGAAAATGAGAGGAAAACTAGTTTGAAACATCTGTTGACAAATGATTTCATCTGTTTGGAAGATGCCGTGTTTCTAAAATGATAGACTCATGGCGTCAAGTCTGAAGTTTCCATTTTAGTCAGCTATGTTAAACCAGATGGCCCAAACTGAAGTGAATAAGCATTTTGAAATAGGAAGCAGGCCTGGAGACATAACAACAACATGCAGCATTCATTCACGTGTCTCCATCAAGCAAAAAGGAACAAAGAGGAAACCCAGACTAAACAGAAAAGTTGTTTTTTTTAAGCGGTCTCATTTATGCTTGCAAGCAGATACACAGACATGGAAGAGACCAAAAAGAAGATGACAGAGCTTACATTGCAGATTCAATCTCATTCTTTACAGAGGTCATGTTTTCCTTTATGCATGGTGAGAGTGTATCGATTTCCCTTTAATGCTTCTTCTCATTTACAGACAGTGGATTAGAAAAAAAATTGTGCTGACCATTGAAAGTGAAAATAATACAAGTGGTTAACCAAAGCACCACACAGAACTGTGAACTGTTCATACTTTATTCTTTCTTTGATTCCTTTACCATATGTCATGACATAGTTGCAGCTGGTTGGAGTCCATGTATGTCCAGAGGTGACACTCTCAACATTACAAGGAAACACATGGAACACCTACCACTAATGCTGATGAAGGTTCTCAGTCATCCAGGTCATCGTCATTCCGTAAAAATTCAAAAAATATCCCTGGA
>NW_015150453.1:3410726-3424632 GCF_000732505.1 Cyprinodon variegatus | reverse complement strand
CTATATAAGTCTATATAAGTCTATATAAGACTCAAACTCACTGCGGATCCAGACATTTGAATTGAGAAAGCTTCCTGGAGAGGTGGCGAAACGTCTTCAAATCTTGAAAACCAAGTCCAGTGGATATTTTTTGATTTTTTACGGACCTACCACTAATCCAATCATTGAATTTATCTGCTGGATACTCTGTTATCGTGTTGGGTAACTATAGCTTACGCCCAGGAGCTAATGTTCTCGGATTGGATCCAACCTTCTATGAGCCTTTCAACCCTCTCCCACCCTCAAGTTAGTGGGTTGGTAGTAGTGAGCAGTTCCCTGCTAATTTGTTTCAGGTTCTAAGGTGTGTTCACACAAATCTACAAGTTAAATTTTTAATGTTTGTCACTGGGCTTAGGCATCTACAGTATTCACTTATACCATATTCTGTGACCCAATATATATTTGTTCCCATTGGGTCCCAATATTTGATGGGTTTCATAAAATACTGTTATTCCAGTACCATGTTCCTGGCCAATACTAACCCCCTCCTCCAGGAGCTACTGCTGAATGTTTGTTTGCAGCTGTCCAGGACCCACTATCAGGAACCAGTATCCAGTATCAGAAAGTAATGTACCTGTGTGACTTTCAAAATGCATTACAACTCATTAGCTACGCTTACATGCGGAAAAAAGTTCCCTGACCTGATACATATACACAGTATTCGATCAAATGAACCCATTTAAGCATGCGTAGAAATGTCTAATATTCTAAAAAAAAACAGTGGAAACTGTCATGCTGACGTTGATCACATGTGCAGTGGAGATTATTTTACTCAACAGATACAAATGGGTGTGTACATGGTGGCCAGTTGGAATGGCGATCTGAAAAACCACCTTTCTCTTTCAGAATCAAATTTCTTTCTGAATGAAATTTCTTTCTGATCGCACCCCATTAGATTAGCATCTTCACTCTGACATGTTTACATGAAATATTTTTGACCTGATCAGGCCCTCAATCAGATTATTTGTGGCCTTATAAACATAGCTATTGTCATATTGTGACCAGATTTTCTTGTTACCCATAAACATTTTATTCTTCTGTTCCTCTGTGATGGGTAGGAAGACTTTCTAGGTTGTATTTTAACTAATTTGACTTTTTTAAGCTGGTTCACAGTGGCACAGTTCACAGTACGTCATTATAGTTTTCACGCCCCTCCAAGTGGCGTCCACACAGAAAAACATGGTGGACGACCTAAAATTCCTGATAATTGCTCGCAAATATCAACATTGAGCGACATCTTGTGATTAAGCCCATAAACATTACCACGATCAACAGATTATGAAAACTCTTGTCAAGAAATGACTGCCATTCTTGGATGACACGAAGAGGCTTTAAGATTTTTGAACCAGCTGTGTTTTCTACTTCCTCATGTATCGTGTTGTGTTAAACTTTCAGTCTGTGCTCTACACTTCAATTCCTGAAGCCAGGCAGAATATTAGGCAGAGGAAGAAAAGACCCATGGAGAGTAAAAGCACCAGACGTCGTGTCCTTGCTTCTCATTAATGCCTGGAACGCACGTATTTCAAGCATAACTACTTCTTCGTTGGATTGTTGGTGTTTGACTCAGATTCTTTTGGCCATACTCTAGTGGTTTACTCTTCTAGTAAACTAGTTAGGTACCAGTAGCTTCCCGCTAGCAGCTCTGTTCTCAGGTGGTATCCATCCTTTATTCAGAGCTTTAACTCTTAATCCCTACACCCTCTTAGTTGTTGGGTCAGCAGTGGCGGTGTGCTCACCCTCTATATCTTCCTGGCCTCCAGTTTCACTCTAATGCTTCTCAAACAACAAGATTACTCAGCCCTCTGTTCATCCTTCTCAAACAGTCTTACTCCTTTCTTTCATTGTCTGTAGTGCCAACTTTACTTTGCCAGTAAATACCCTGGACTTACATGGATAAATTTGACTCTGTGATGTTTCGGAGGCAGTACCTTTTTGGCAACTTCATGGAAAAACCTTTCTCTTAACGGTTTTGTTTTCAGTTGAGGCACCTACAGATAACTATATACTTGCTTGTTGCACATGGCACAAGGGTGCACATGTCCCCAGGGATGCAATTGTACTGCCCCTGTGCACGTGCCCGTGCTCTGTCACTGTGTCTGGCTGTGCAACTGTAATTTTTTTATTTAGCACATACTGTGTTCTTCACACTCCATTAAAAATGTATTAAATGATGCTCTGATGGGTTAGCCTGCAATAAGTATGTACAATGGATCATTGAGACAATGATATATCTGCTTAGCAGCTATAAATTCTTTATGACTCTATGCAGTAAGGAAAGAAATTCTGAAGACCAAACAAGGTAATGTCTGGATTGAGAGAGATATACCCAACAAAGTGGCTGGTGAGTGTACAGAACCTGGATAAGTCCTAAACAGAGAGAGAGATAGAGCAGAAACATCTTCTTCAATTTATCCATGAACTTAACAGTATTTTATTGATTGGTCTTGTGAGCAGTTTCTTCTCATGGAAAATACACTATGTTTTCTTCGCAGTGAATTTTTATTTCACAATGTAGGGTTCTTTTAAGTCAAACAAACACTGATTCTGAGTGTCAGATGGTTTTATACATGTGGCATCAGCTAGGTTATCACCAAAGGCAAAACAGAAACTGAGTAGGATGCAATATGAAACCCCAGTGTGTGGGTGGTTTAAAGAATGTAAGAGGAGGCAGCCAAATGCAGTCAAAACAGTCTTATGGTTTTCCCTCATGCACAGGCTCCAGTCTTAGGACCTTTAATGATAGCAGACATCGTTATGTGGGTTGAGGAAGATATGCAGTGCTTCACATAAAACACTGTAGGTGTTAGCCTGTACATGTCTTTGTTCAGGTGGGGCTGCTGGAAAATGTAACACCAAGTAAAGCTGTTAAAAAATATTTTGTTTCTGGTGCTGACTAAAAATGTGATAAGGATATGACTAATGTAGAAAAGAAATGAAACCACAGACAGACAACCTGTGTCAAAGAAAGGTAAACAGAATTTATTGCTTGATTGTTGCTATATTATATCCTTTATGCTTTGTTTGGATGGTGTTTTATATTTGACACTTGTTAGCATATCATATAACATTCAAATTAGTCTGCCGCATTTCAGTTTATTTTTTGATTTCCAAGGAATATTATCAAATGGGTGCAAATTTAGAATGTCTTTTTATGGCGTTAGACAAACCAATCAGGGAAGGACACATTTTATGTTGCCATGAGCAAAGGGATTAAACACCAACTCACGGAGTCCTACAGATATATAGCAAATGAAGTAAAAGATTCCATAGTTAAAGTAAACCAGAGATTCATGGTTACAAAAAGGATTACTAAGTAAAAAGTAATGCATCGAAGCACATCACTGCTCACTCGAGTAAGAGAAAGAGAAGTGGTGTGTTGCTGTGAGCCACCTCAGGGTCCTCTGAAGGGCCCTCTGCATTCCTTTACACTAAGCCTTTGTTTTGATAGCCTGTGAGGTAATTTCTGGACTTAGGACAAGTCTAAATAAATGTCTCAAACCACAGAGTTAGTCTATCCCAGCTCATGTGCAGTCCATGGAGCGTACATGTGACCACCTCAGTTTGTCAGAGGCTAGATCTAAGATCGTCAACAAACCTGCGTCAGAATGTCTTCAACCCTTCAGTTTGTTTGTCATGATAGGACATACTTTTCTCTAAACGCTCACTGTGAAGCATAGTAGTGGTGGCGTCATACTCTGGGGTCACTGTTCGGCAGATAGAAATAGGATTTTATTTATTTTTTTTATCTGGATCAGTTGTAAACCACTCCAAACACCAGTCACCTAAAGCTCAAGGTTTAGACATGTTCAGCATCCATTTAATCAACAAAAGAAGAAATTTAGTTCTAAATTTGAGGCATTGCCTGAAGAAACTTTTGGATCTGATTGGTAGAAATCAACACGTGTCTTGCAGGCAGACTACTTACAAATAAGGCAGCACTCTTATTCACTTGGGTATTAAAAGTCTTTTGGTTTTTTCACAACCAATATTTAGGAATATTTCACAAAACATTGAGTGTTTACAAATGTACTCTTTATGCTTTAAGTACAAAATGTAAAGACTTCGAAAAGAAAGGCAGCTCCAGGCTTCTAAAGGTTCCTCCCTGACATTGTTTTGCAGTCCTCGATCACATGGAGTTCCTCACCTTAGAACATTATCTCAGTTATTAATCTTTACCGGTTACACCTTTTCTTCACGTGGGAATATTCCCTCGGCTTTATCAGTGTCTCACGCCTCTCATATTTCATTGTTTAAATCCCATGTAGTTTCTGTAATCGTAACTTGGCTGCAGAGTAGTTGGGATTGCTGACCTATTAGTTTTGAACCAGCAGTAGAGAGGGGGGCACATAGGTTGTGTTTGTTGACTTATTTTACAATCTGATTAGACTTTCATGAATAGGTTTGCATGCACAAATGAGGAAATTTCCTTTTTTTTCATGGCTCCCATCATAATCTACATAACAAACAACAGCTGTATGTAAAAGAGTTAATAGAGAGTAAAATGCCAGAGTTGTTTTAGTTACATTTAGTAGCCTTTGCATGATAATATTAAAGATTCTACAATAAATGAAAATGTAGCTGTGACTAAGTGATCTTTTAATATGGTCTTCCCCTCTACACTGATGGGAGGATAAATCAAAAACACACCAATAAAACTCCTTATACAGCACATTCAACATAAAAGACTTTGAAAACAATAGTTTGTTCTCACGGGGGTCAAATATCATGTCACAGATTTATCTGTGGGAGAAATTTCCAGTCGACAGCATTTACACAACACAATGCATTTTTTGAGGCAACATAAACAGAACTGTGTCTTGATACCAAACAGTTTAATGGAGGTAGTGACCTCACCAACATTGAAGATGTGGGAACAGCAGGATGAGGTCCATCATTTCTACATGATTACCCAATAAACCAATGAAAAATACAAAAAAAAAATGAAAAAACAAACACATAATCACTAACTCAAATATCCTGCATAGAAACACATCACGACTCCATTTGTTGTGGAGAAGTAGCAACAGTTGTGTTGCTGTGAGCCTCATCAGGGTCCCCCGAAGGGCTCTCTGCATTCCTTTACATTAAGTGTTTGTTTTGTGGTCTGTGACAAGAATTTAGGACATAATAGAAGTTTGAAAATGGTCTGACACCACTGAATTAATCCATCCCAGCTCAAGTGCCATTCACAGAACCAACATGGGATAACCTCAACTTGTCAAAGTCAAGGTCCAAGCTTGTCAGCAATCTTACAAAGTTGTAGAACTTTTAGATTGGTTGTAGGTTGCAGATAATAATTAATAATTGAAGAGAATATGAACAACAAAGACATTATGAGATCTAGACGTCTCCTAATGACCGATTAAAAGACAGGACAAAAAGAAGGGAGTTGAATCGAAATGACAGAAGCATTCACCTTTGAAAAACATATTTGGTTAACTAAAATTCCCCAGATCCTTTTGATAAGATTTGATAGTTTGATAAAAAAAAAAAAAAAACTTCTTAACTTTCAAAGCACAACTCCAAGAGACTGGAGGGATACTGAAACCCCCAACACCATACTCACTGGGAAGCATGGCGGTGGCAGTGTCATACTCTGGAGTTACTTTTAGTTAGAAGGTAAGCATGTAAATATCATTATAGAGTAGTGAAAAACTCCAAACAAACAATAACTTGAAAACTGAAAATATAGACATGCTTAGTGTCACAATGAGTCCGAACATTATATTAGTAGCAATCATGATCTGACTTTTGTGTAGACTTCTTACAAAGAACACTGCTGAACATTAATTCAAGGGTATCCACTCCTATTCAACTGGATATGTGTAATAGCACATATTTATATACACATTTATGTATATGTATTTATATATATTTTTTCGATTAAATTACTCTGGATAACTGTATAAACACATTAAAAAGTTTTTGAATAATCAACTTAAGTCCCATATTTTGTACATCTCAAAAACCTGACATTTTAACAGCAGTGGGAACACTTTTAATACCTATAACACCCTGGAATAAAAAGGTACAACAGTTTGGATTATATTGAGTGTTTAAAAATTTAACTTTTAGAAGTTTAAAAAAACACAAAGCTCTTTTTAAAGGTTTCTCCTTGAAACTCCCCTTGAGTTTCTACTTGACATTGTTTAGCGGTCCTTGATCTAATGCAGTCCCCTTCACCTTAGAACCTTATCTCTTATCACTCATTGAATGTTACACCTTTTATTAACGTGGGAATGTTCTCTCCTAACCGTTTTATCTTTGTCTCACGCGTCTCATGTTTCACTGTCCGAATGTTGTGCAGTTTCTGAGCTGAACATGTTGGCTAAGAGCTGAGTGGGATTGGTGACCAACTGCTATTGAACCAATAATACATAAATAATCGTTGTTTTCCATTGTTTTTTACATCAGAGAGGAATTGAGCTCAATAGAAAAACAAAACATACTAGTTATTCTCAGTTATTAGATCAGCTTTTTGCAGTTTTGCAATCAAGGTCAGATCAGTTGTAATAAAGGCAACTTTTTCTTTTAATTTTTCCATAACCTTTCTCTTTGAACAGATTTGAGCAGTAATTAGCCCTGACTGTGATCACCTATAAATCCATTCTAAAGCATGGGGTCATCAGTAACTACTGAACTCCCATTATGCCAAGGAGAGAAACCTTTGAGGTTAATTTAGATATACACAGATAAAACTCTTTACACAGCACATTCAACATCAAAGACCCTGAGAGAAACAGTTTGTTCTCATGGGGGTCAGATATCATGTTTGCAGATTTATCTGGGGGAGAAATTTACAGTCAGCAGCAACTACGCAATGCAATGTGGTTATGAGGCAAGATAAACAAAACTGGGTTGGAATACTAAACAGTTTAAAAGAGGTAGTGATGTCACTAACCTTTGTGGGGGTGGGGACTGCAGAATGAGGTGAGCACTGATGTTTACCCAACGAGTAATGTCAGGGGTAGTAGGAAGCTGTTTATACTGGGTTTCCATCAATGTGTGTTTAGAAGGCAACAGTTTTCTATGCTAATGGCATACAACCTACGTTCAAAGAAAAACTACCCACCCACTTAGGCACTGACATCTAAATATTTGTGAACAGAAGTCAATGCATCATCTCCTAAAACAGCATAGATCCCTATGTGACCATATTTTAAGAAATAATAATGCCCCTGGAGAATCCAAAGCACAGCAGCATTAACAGAAGCCAATCAGGATGGTTACAACATTTGTTTTAGCATGGTAGCTCTACTGCAGCTCTCTAGAAGAATCAAGAAAAGACTTAGATCCAGATAAAGGACTATATCTCTTGTGGTTTAAAAAAAAAACAGGGGGGCTCTTTGGATTTCCCCCTCGCCCCAATCTCAGATAAGCTGAAGAAAAAAGAATGCATTAATGGACATGTAAATTGGAAGCTACATATACAATAAAAATCACCAAAGTCTATGATTAAAAAGATTGTTAGATTTGTTCATTATAATAGAAGTGTGCCTTTGATTAGGATAATTAGGATAGAACTTTCTAAATACTTTGAGTCTAACATCATTCACTGTCAGCAACAGGCAAATTTAGCAATATTCCACACAAAAAAAAACATATTTCTATTTCATGCCATTTTAGCATCTCTTGTAAAAATGTGAAAACCTCATACATTCACCCATTATCATAAATGAATGGAACTTACCTCATTAGAAAAATATGCAACCTAAGCAAAAGTGCAATCACTGAATCACTTAAAGAATCATTTTCACACCCTCTGGGTTCAGGGTTGAGGGTGGGTTCACAGTGTGAAAAGAATCATTTTCACACCCTCTGGCTGGAGGCTGCGGTCCATCAGGACCAGAACCTCCCGTCACAAAAACTGTTTTTTCCCATCTGCTACCGGCCTTATCAACAAGGCCAAGAGCCGCCCGTGACACTAGACAATGTTTCTCTCCCCCATTCAGGATTTCTGCGTTACATTAACGCACAGTCTACTGTGTGTATATAGCTATTGTGTATATATATTCTATCTTATTTTGTTTTTTGTCTGCACCAACAACACCAAGTCAAATTCCTTGTAAGTGCAAACCTGCTTGGCAATAAACTTTATTCTGATTCTGATTTTGTCTCCAGAACCAGTGAGTTTATCAGTATATGAAAAACAACTGCCTCTCGCCTGTAGACAGCTGGAGATAGACACCAGCCCCCCTCGCAACCCCGCTTGGGATAAGCCTGACAGAAAATGGATGGATGAAAAATAACCAATTTAATTGNGACAATGTTTCTCTCCCCCATTCAGGATTTCTGCGTTACATTAACGCACAGTCTACTGTGTGTATATAGCTATTGTGTATATATATTCTATCTTATTTTGTTTTTTGTCTGCACCAACAACACCAAGTCAAATTCCTTGTAAGTGCAAACCTGCTTGGCAATAAACTTTATTCTGATTCTGATTTTGTCTCCAGAACCAGTGAGTTTATCAGTATATGAAAAACAACTGCCTCTCGCCCGTAGACAGCTGGAGATAGACACCAGCCCCCCTCGCAACCCCGCTTGGGATAAGCCTGACAGAAAATGGATGGATGAAAAATAACCAATTTAATTGAAACAGGTGAACTGGGAAGATAGGGCATTGAAAATTAGATATATTATACAGAGAAGCACATTAGGACAAAACTAACACGTTCTTTTCCATTTTAAACTACTTATGATGAATAATATGAGGAAATATTGACCATAATTGGGGCGACACAAGGAAATACATTCCAGGGATTTTTTTTCTTGTGAAGGGAAATGTGTGCACTCTGAATGATTCAAGATTTTTTATCTTTACCTTGTAGTTCCTCAAATGCACAAAAGGTCCTTGTCTGGAAAAAGAATATACTCGGAAATGTATATGGAAAAGATTTATAAACAGAGCCTGAGTGTCTTGATCAGAAGACAGTCTGGCGTCAAAAACAGCAGTTCCGCTTATGTTCATGGTTAACCTTTCTGCAGGTTTTATGATATTTGTGAGGGTTTTTTTTGTATTTGAAATAAACAAAAAATAACTAAATGGAAACCATTCAGCCATCAGGAAATGCGTGTCATATGCTTCAAAAGAGGCACACATACTAAACACACAGTGGCTCGTGTTGGAACAGGCAGTCAGCAAACAAAACGCTGGAGCACAAACATGTGATCTGACTGTTGTATAGGCCATAACAAACGTAGTGCACGCACTCACTAAATGTTCATTTCATGCCTCTGTGCACCTTAGAGCACCTGGCACCTCACAGCTTTTCCTCTTTCAAAAGTACTGTCATTACTGTTCATTAGGCTGGGAATTTAATGAACTAGGCAGGTGTTCCAGTGCAAAGAGCAGCTGCCATGGCTACGCCCAAATCCACTGCAAAAACAGCACTGACCTTTTGTTTGATTAAAACAACTCTTCAAAAAAAACTTTTTGACTTCAGCATGAGCTTTTCTTTCTTCATCGGATTGGGAATGAAACTTGATGTTTTAGGAAGCTTAGAATACAAAAACCAAGGAACCAGCTGATCAATAAAATTTGGCAACAATGCAAATGGGTTGTAACTTAAGTTACACATTTCTTTGACATAATAAACACCCACGCAGAAATTTCCCAGGTAGTCTATTCCCACATGGGTTCTTTTTATCTGATAAACTTTGATAAACATTCACTTTTATTTGCAAAAGATTTTCAGAGATTAGTGATTGCTTTGCATTATGCTCTAAAGCAATCTGCACACTGGACAGTGGGATTTTTATTCAGATTCTACAAATGCTTTAAATGCATCTTAGAAAAGTATTGAATTATTTTTTTATATCATATAAAGTAATTATTGTGAGTTGATATAAATCTAATGGATGCCTTTCCTGTATTATTAAAAAGTCCACCTAAAACAACATTCAATGCTCTTTTGTAAAGCAGTTAATGAGAAAGAATTGCGTTTCTAAAACCAACCAAAGACTGCCCAAAATAGGCAGCCCGGATGAAGTTTTTAGAAAATAAAAGTTCTACATTTTTGCTGCAAAATCTACAGCACAGTTTTGACAGGCAACAAAGCCTACCCTAGCAGGGTGGAGTGGATATGGTAATGGCTCTATGTAAATGTCCTTTTTGCAGGCTGAAGTTACTCTCGTATGAAGATGTTTTAGAAAAAGCCACTGGACTGCTGTAGAAACTTTGTGACAAATGTTTATTTAAGAAAGCCACATAGTTTCTTGAATTCTGTCTGTTTGATTTTTTTTTTGGGCTTGCTATTTTCCGCACTCTGCTCTGCACCACTCTGCTAATTAGAGCGAGCAGATGCCCCTGTGTCTTTCTTAATCAACCTCAATTCCTCAGCCGTTAACATGCATACCTGCCTCTCTCTGCCATTCTATGCCAGATTGTCTCCTCTTTTACAGCATAAGGATTAGACTCCTGTGTCAAGGCTGTTTTATACTCAGAAACCAGGTCGTCTGCGTGTATGTCACAGTTAACGCAGATAAACCCCCACTCCTTCTGCAGACACTCTGGTGCACCTCTCCGAAATTGTAGGTGACCGCAGACAGGAGGCCTCTGATTGGTCAAATCTACATTCACACTACTCATGCATATTTCCTGTTTGGTACCTTACCGCCTTGTTTTTTTTTTTGTATGACCGCCATTGTGGAAAACGACTCGTGAAGATGGACCAGCTAGAAGAGCGAGGCGCGCAAGAACGCTAGGACCCTTTTTCCACTTGGATACCTGCTCTTTTTCACCCTCATGTCCCTCCGTTGTCACACAAACTTTTTCCTCTTCTGCACTGCCACGGTCGCATTTAGACCCACAGCTACATTGTGATTGTCCCTCTTGCGCTATAGTGTGGAATAACATAGCGCAGACCACGCTTCAAAATTGGGCATAAATCAAAAATATCTGCGTCATACAAGCTCACTGCAGCACACTGCTGCGGGAGGTATAACTAGCCCTTCTGTGTGCATGTGCCAGCCTTTCTGCATTCCTGTGCTCATTCTTCCCTTAATGGGTCTTCGCTCTGGTATCTGTGTGAACATGCCTGCCTTCCTGAATTTTTGTGTTTTGTCTGCCCTCACAAGATTCCCTTTGGATTAAAACTCTGGTCACGTTCTAGACCAGGGGCCCATTTCACAAAGCAGGCTTACTGGAAACTCTTACGTTTTCAAACCTAAAATCAGGGAGACTTTGAATTTTTCGTTTCACAAAGAAAGTGCACTCAACCTCTCTGTTACCGTAGTAACATTCTCCCCAGAACTAATCTGGTCGGGAACAGGCATTGGAGAGCTGGCAGCAGGCTCCTTAAGTAGTCCACTGCTTGATGGGGACCAGGTGAAACCAATCAACCTGCATCTCAGGGGGAAAGTTCTTGAGCAGGACCTCTGGAGGAGAAGCTGAAAACTGGTAAAATGAAGGCGGAAATTCCCAGACCCCAATTTCCATCCATCCATTTTCCATCACACGTATCCCAAGCGGGGTCGCAAGGGGGGCTGTTGCCTATCTGCAGCTTTCTACGGTCGACCCAGACCGCAAAATTTGAAAAAAAGTTATTTCTTATGTGGTACCAGCTAATTTGAAAGTTCATTATATTTTTAACATTATGAACAGATATGAGCTGGAAATAAAATAAAAAATGTGTCTTTGTTAGGGTCACAAAACATCCAAACTTTAGTGAATTTGTGAAACAAAATGATTTAAAAAGAGATTCTTTTAATTTTAACCCCTTTAAGCCATTTTGTCCCCTGCAGTATTGATCACTATACAACCAGTGGTCAATATAAAGTCTCCAGTTATTCATATTTAAGTCAGTGTATGGTTTGAACTCTCATTGGGTGAGTTCCTTCCAAAGAAAATTTTATGATTAAGGGCCTGTATCAAATAGAATAACCATGCTCAATCTGTTGGTTGTAGATATTGTATAGATAATAAAGAATACTGTAAGTAAGGTATGACGGAAAAACAACAATAAACAGTTGTTTGCTTATTTAATCCAGGCCTCATTTCTTTTCTGACATCAGTCAGCTAAACACAACAATAACAAAAGTGTAAACAAAAATGACTATTTTCCTACATTTTGCTTTTAAGAAGAAGATACTAATTTTTGTGGTTTTGTTCTCTCTTCCCATAAAAAATATTTCTCAAGCTTTACGTTGACACATGTACTAGAGATTGAAGATTTCAAACACTGTCTTAATTTTCTTGAAACACTGATCCTAGAGTTAAGAAAGAACATTTGTTGGGGATTATTTTGGATTTACACACACAGGACACTCCACTCATCCAATAAACAGCAGGGATAGAGTTTAGATAAACTGTAAAGTGTTTTGTGGTAATGAAGAAACATGTCCTCCAGCTCAAAAGCTTAGTCTAAGATAGAAATATTTTTCTGCAATGAGGAATAAAATGAAACAAGTTTTGGCATCTAGTGTGATTCTGTACCAGTTTTGGGGATTTATTTTTCTTTTGATGAAGATTGCTTATTACCAATGTGAACATCAGCATTCTCATTCTTATAGTTGGATGTTTTTGAACAAATTTGATCCTTTGTCAAACTGTAAAACCTCTTTTCTTTTTTAAAGGTAGTTTGATGAATTCTATTCCAGAAGGATTAGGATAATGCAATGCTGGATTAAACTGCTGTCAGAAAACATAAAATGATACACATGTATAAAATATTTTGAAAACACATATAATCTGTGTTCATGGTAGAATTTGAATGGATTATCTGTTCAAACTGTGTTTTCTGCAAAACAATGAGCAGCCCTTTCTTTGTCTCCATGAAATGAGGGACTAACAGCTGAAGAGTCATCAGTTTTATCAAATAGGTTTCTGTCTGGTGAAACAGAGGAGCCACAGTCTTGAGCTGGTAGGTGTCTTTGTTTCTTTGGCTATCAGCTTAGCTTTTATTTTGTCTCTGTGGTAATCCTTCGTATCGTCATCCATGGGGGAGGATGAAAGACTTTAGCTCTGACCCAAATTCATACTCAGACCTAGAGACAAAACAAAAGCAAACTGTATATAAAAAAGCCCCTAATTACTGTTTTTATGACTGTGCTGCAATCCCCCGGGAATAAAAACAATCATTTGATTTGCTCTGTCAAACTCTTATCTCTTCCTGGCATCATTATGACACCAGGTTATGGTCAATCTGCTCAACTGAAAGCAAACAAAGGCTGACGTTTGGAGGAGCAAGACAACAGTGGTCAAACTTAACCTCATCTGCATAAAAATGTCTCAATCAGCCACTAAACCCAATTTTTTCCACATACAAACAAACTGGTGGTTGCCTGAATATGAGATATTTTAATCGCCAGTCAGTGGAGGTCAAAATTTCAAATCCTGCTGGTTTTTAAACTTCTAACAGGAACAATTTGGAAATAATACTTTCAGATTTCAATAGTTTAGTTATGAATAAGAGTTCCTAAAACTACCAAAATCTTATATTTTCCAAAGTATTGGAGATGAGAAAGGACGCGTGCTTTTACTTCAAAAACACATCACTATAAACTAGTTCATATTTACCCTTCAAATTGTATATATGTTTTTCCTGTGTCCCACCAACTACCTCCAATGGTTGGGAGGCATAGGCTCTATTAAATGGTCGATTTTACTTTAAATGTTAATCTATTCTGTTTTTGTAAAAAGAGTCGAAATATTTTTGTTTTCTTTTGACCTTTTATTCATCATTTTTAAGAATAACAATTATATCAAGTCACATGTCAATAAATTATAAACAATTCTTACATGAAAATTCAAGAAATAAAAAAAAACGACTACCGTCTACTGAAGCCCAGCTCTCTGGTCTCTTTACTTTAAAGACAGAGATGTACCTTTTAGAAATAACTTTTCATTTAAAAGTTTTCAACATGC
>NW_015150453.1:3408433-3410344 GCF_000732505.1 Cyprinodon variegatus | reverse complement strand
TGCAAGAAGATGAAATTCTTTTCTCAAATTGAAATTATGCGCTCTTGCATTATGGCAAGATAATTCTCCCATAGACGACGAGATGATTGAAAATGAACACAACGGAGATCTAGTCCTATTGGCAGACATCCATTTAAAATGTAGGCAACAGCATGAAAAAAGTGGTTTCTACTTTTACTTTTATACTTTAAGTAAATTTTAAAGCCTGTACTTTGTTACTTTTACTTGAGTAAAGAAGTTTAATCAGTACTTCCACTTTTACCAGAGTATTTTTTTAACACAAGTATCTGTATTTTTACTTACTTTTAAGTACGGAAAGTGAGTACTTCTGCCGTCTCTGATGGTTACTACTTACTAATCACTGACTAATTACTTATCCAAAAAAGTCACTGTGTTAGTAATTAATTTACTGCTCGCTGAAAGTGACTAGTTACTAACCAAAGTAACCTTTGCAGTCAGTTTTTATGATCTAGTGTTGAAGAATTTGGAAAACTTTCTTATTGGAATTTTAAATACATCTAGTTTCTAGGTTCAGTTATGGAATATAAGATGTTTGTTATTAATGAATTAAATTACATAATTAATTTGAAGGTCCAAAGATCTGAAATCATTGAAAATTATTTTGGTGTTTATGGTTTTATGAATCAGTTGCACTATGATAATGTAGATGTAATGATGCTTTTTGTTTATGATAAAAGAAAATAAGATGTTTTATAACTAGATGTTTAGAAAATTTTGCACATTGGCCGCCTTTAATTTGCTATAAAATAGGTATGAAGCTAAAAAATAATGCTTTTCAAGCAATGTAACAAAAATAACATATTTTTCAACAGAAATAATAACAGGGGTTACACTATTCCACAAAAATAAAAAACTACCGGGACTGTATGGTCCCAGTATTTTTGCGTGAGAAAATGTCAGCAAATAAAAGTATTAAAGCCCTGGAAAAGTAAATGGTCTGGTCATATTCAGGATACAAACTTCTGAAAGTACTTTAAGTAGGAAATTATTATATACTCTTCAATAAATGATAAGTGTTTTCAATTAAGAGTAATTTCATTTGAAATGTCTTTAACGGAGACATCCATGTTTGTCAAAGAGCACTACTGCATCTACCGGTTTGTGACATCACAGTGCGGTATTGGCTGATGATCAAGTCCCAATGCTGTACTGGTTTTTGTTACAACACGCTATTTTCCATAATGGTGATGACCAGTGCACTATGCGAAGCAACAGATTAATGACATGTTTTTTCTCTGGCCAGAAGTTCGATGGTAAATCCTCCCCCTTCAAGTTGGCAATCCAATGACGAACCCGTCAGTAGAGAATCATGAATCGGAAAGGTGATATAACAATTTTTTTTTTCCACTTTTACCCGATGTATTGCAACATCCAACTGCTATGCACGTGCGCATTGTCAGTTTAACTATAGCTCCACGAATCTCAATGGTGAAGTCCTCTGGAAATCTTAAATAATTGTTGTTGTTTGCAGATGTGTCTAGAAGTTCCCATTGATTTTGCTTATTAAGCAGGGAGAATGGCGTTCGGCTTACCGCACCGTGACGTCACTGCCGGAAGAAGTCAGGAGTGAGGTGTTACTATATTTGGGCAAAAATGGCCCAATCACGATCTCGATCTTGTGATCTCTCAGTGATTGCAAGATCTTATTTTTTTCCTGATTAAAGCTAAATTCATTAAATCATTGCAAACTTATTAGTTTTAGGTATAAATAATGACCCATTGGTCTCAGTTAGAGTTAAGATGATGTGCAGAGCTTCTTCCAGCTTCCAGCCGACATTGACAAAGTCGTTGATGTGGCACATAATGAGTAGCCTGGGTGCCATTCCGAACTTGGTCCCACCCACAAGGTTTGAGGTCGGGAAGTTCAGTCTGGCTCTGCTCCATAGTAGC
>NW_015150453.1:3406435-3407506 GCF_000732505.1 Cyprinodon variegatus | reverse complement strand
GTGTTGGAGCTATTCTATTTTATTTCATCTTATCCTGTATTAACCTTGTTTATTCTTTCTATTATCTTTAGTAGACTCTTGTGAAAGTATTCCTTTGCAGGTGCCAGGAACTGAATGTTTTTCATGTGTATAACTCAAGGTCCCTGCCTGCATGAAGAAATGTATGTGTATCACTGTATCACGCTGCAATTTACTCCCCACAAAGTCCTCTAGAGTTTCGGCGTGGTCTATTGTGACTAGGGACTCCCTTTTTCTAATAAAGAGTGAGGAAGACACAAGAGGCGCCTCAGAGAGCAGTAGGAGATTGTAACTGAGGACATCTCTGCTGGTTCTCTCCCAGCAAGTAAAAAGAATCTAACGTATCTTGTCCTGCTTCCCCAGTTCATTTGAGAAGTGTTTGGGTGATTAAATCTAACTGTGTGCCAGGAGAGCTTACACCAGGAAACTGTAGACTTATTATTATATGTTTAAATCTTTTACAAACCAATTTGTTTCAGTGCTAGTTACTGCAAAAGCAACATAGTCACTGTAAAGCGTTACTTAATAAACCGTTTTACCGACACTGTTCATATCAAAGAGGTTAAATGTTCAACAATTTTTTGCAGTGCTCCTTGAAAATCTTTTAAATTTTGTTAAATTAATGAACAGTCCCACATAATGCACATTATTCATTATTGCATTTTGAAGTATCGAAATAAAAGGTTAATTGAAATAGCTAAATTGGAATAAACTTTTTTATTCGCAAAAATGTTTTTACACTCACTTGGTTGGTTTTGGCTTTTGCAAAAAAAAAAAAAGTAGACATGCCTGGAAGCAACATCGCCATTACCAGCTTAAATGTTAACTCTTGAAAAATTTGCCAATGGCGACACATTCATTAAAAGTTTCCTACAATGATTATCGGTGCTTAGTGCTACATTAAAGCCTCTACTTCCTGTTTATTACAGGAAAAAATAATAAATTTACCAATCTCAAATTATTTATTGTTAGCAGTCCTTTGCAAGTCCAAATTTCTAATCATGAGTCTAATCAGTTTGGTTTAAAGTCAGAGCCATATGCAAACCTGCAATA
>NW_015150453.1:3398584-3404810 GCF_000732505.1 Cyprinodon variegatus | reverse complement strand
TTTTCTGGAAGTTTGTTCCAGATAAGTGGAGCAGAGGAACTAAATGCTGCTTCTCCATGTTTTTAGGGGATGTAGGAACAATTCACTGACACTTGTCTACCAGGGTCAAATGACTCGGCAAGCGACCTGCGTTAAAATCAGCTCAGCTCTTATCAGCATGCTGTGGGAACACCAGAGCCGGGTTGACCTGCTAAATTACGTGATACCATTGAGCGCAACATACGGACGTCAAGGCACTGCGCCAGTCGGTTCTGATCTAACAAGCTGAAATAACTCTGTTTACATTTAATAAACATGGAGCCGGACTGGTGAGAGGGATTTCGACAGTTAAAAGAGCAAAATGATACAGCACACTTATTACGCCCTGGCTTCCTTACATGTTGCTCTCCATTGTTTACTTTCCTGATTTCTGTCGCATTGATAACATCAATGCTAACCAAGCCTGAGAAATTACCATAACACTCCAATTCATCTGCTTTACATTTTCACAAAGATGTTTGGCATAAATATAAATAAATTGGGTATATTGAATGAATTGTATATTTTTGATCTAACACTGATGAAAAGCTTTGAGAGAAAAATATTGTTTTATTTAATATCATTAAACTGATTTAAAACGTGAGTCAGAAGCCACAGAACCACATCCTGATTCAGAGGACTGGATTATGGCTGGGAGGATAACTTTACTTCAGCATTGCACAGGACATTCCTGAAAGATAATTCACCCTGTTGTTTCCACTTGCAGCACAGGTCTTTGGATCTCCAACTAAAAATTTGTGGTTGTGCTTGGGTGCTACCTTTTTTTTTTTTTTAAATCTCAGGCTCTCGTCTTGTGCAGTCATTCATTTCTAAGAGGTCTTTTCTGCTGACCAAGTGCTGATTTCAGCTTGGGAAGAGAGAACAGAAAGATCGTGCAACTATACTGCTGACGATGAGATCATCTCCATTTAACTTCCTCCAGAAGTTCTAAAACTAATAGAACGATATCGCTTAATTTCTGTGACAGGAAAAAGCATGACCACAGACTACGTGATTCCTACATGAGCGTGACAATTGATAACTGTCATATGAGCTTTGTGCTGCAATGCAATGTTTCTTAAAAATGACCATGTAAATGATGGATAATCAAGCACATTGTTTCTTTTTAAAGAGAACACAATGTCACACATTCATCTGAGTTCAGTGATTTTTCACCCACTGACCTTTCACACATTGCTTGACTGGAATTTTTTAGAAAACAGGCATCAACAAACAATCCTAATGGCTCGACTATTATGAGGTTTCCAAGCAAAATGTAAACTCGTGACGGGGGTCAACGACCCATTTGACCCCCCCGCCCACCTGACAGCTTCTCCAGACATGACAACATCACACCTTGGAGCCTTTGGCTGAAACAAGCCCAGACCTGTCACACTTTGACCCTAAAAGTTAGTCAAAAGAAAACATATCTGCTTCTGAAAACAACGCAGGGGGCAAAAAACCCTGATGTGATGCGGTTCACGGATTCTGGTGACTCAAATGGGAAATAAGGGCCTGCTTCTCAGATGTTTGTCACCCACTTTAATTGACTCATCTTTTCCTGTAATCGAGGTCACCTGCACTCAGTGCAGGAAAATATGAAGAGACTAAACAGCATTTTCTGCATAATTCTATAAAAAGTTATTTTTATCTATAAATATGAAAAACAAATGAATTTATAATAGGCTGTAATAAAATGTTAATAACAGAACATGATGCAGCAGATTAGGTTGTACATTTGTTAGGTCTGGAAAAGGGGCAAAACAGTACAAAAAACTGTAGTGTTTTATAAAAGTATATATATTTTCTTAAAAGGTTAAATATAATTAAAAAAAATAAAACAGAGTAATCGACTAAGAAAGTTACATTTAATAGATTTTTTTTCTGGTTGAGAAATGTTCTAGAAGCACAAGATCTATATCCAGCCATTCAGCAAAGATGCTGCTGCATGGCTGTACATCTTATTTTGGCATTTGACCAATTAGATGAGCCCTTGAATAGTATATTACCGAATGTAAATTAAGTCTTAAAAAAAAAGTTATCAAGTTAAGAAAAAAAGGTAAAAAAAGGTGTAAATGCTCAGTGGAGCAGTGGACAGCACTGTTGCCTTGCAGCAAAAAGGTTCGGGTTCAATTCCTATTCCAGGGTCTTTCTGCATGGAGTTTGCTTGTTCTCCCTCAGCATGTGTGGGTTTTCTCTGGGTACTTCCTCCCACAGTCCAAAAACATGACTGTTAAGTTGAAAAATAAGTTATAAAGTTAAGAAAAAAAGGTCAAAAGTTAAAGAGTAAAGTTACTAAGCCTAGTTAACAATTATATTTAGATTTCTAAACTAAAAAATGTAAGTGCCAGTATCAGCATTAATGCCTCTAAGGTTATGTTGTACCAAAAAAAAAAAAGTGTTTCTTTCGCTCTCAGACTGTTTTTCATGAATTTCTTATAGAAGCAGTTTTGTTATTTTTTCTTAATATATTCGGGAAGTTGGCGTTTCTTGTTATTACATTGACATTAATTTTTACCATCAAAATATCTAGATTTTTTTGAATGTTCCAAAGGTAATAAGGTCTAGTCCTGGATTCGAATTACACTATTNACGGAATGACTATGACCTGGATGACTGAGAACCTTCATCAGTAAATTAAGTCTTTAAAAAAAAAGTTATCAAGTTAAGAAAAAAGGTAAAAATGTAAATGCTCAGTGGAGCATGGGGTAGCACTGTTGCCTTGCAGCTAGAAGGTTTGGGTTCAATTCCTATTCCAGGGTCTTTCTGCATGGAGTTTGCTTTTTCTCCTTGAGCATGTGTGGGTTCTTTCTGGGTACCCTGCCTTCCTCCCACAGTCTAAAAACATGACTGTTAGGTTAAATTAAGTTGAAAAACAAGTTATCAAGTTAAGAAAAAAAGGTCAAAAGTTAAAGAGTAAAATTAAAAAGTTAATAAGCCTAGTTAACAATTATATTTAGATTTATAAACTAAAAATGTAAGTGCCAGTATCAGCATTAATGCCTCTAAGGTTATGTTGTACCAAAAAAAATTTGTTTCTTTCGCTCTCAGATTGTTTTTCATGAATTTCTTATAGAAGCAGTTTTGTTATTTTTCTTAATATATTGAGGAAGTTGGCGTTTCTTGTTCTTACATTGACATTAATTTTTACCATCAAAATATCTAGATTTTTTTGAATGTTCCAAAGGTAATAAGGTCTAGTCCTGGATTCGAATTACACTATTGCTTTGAAACGTTGATTCAAAGTATTTCACTGAGTGCTCTATAAAGGGTTAAATGGGTGGAAACTTCCCAGGATTTGAGACACAACACAAAAACTTTAGTTTGATGTGAGGACGGGATGGTTGTCCAAACTTAAAAGACCAGGGTCTCTGGGATAGAGTGCAAGCATCAGTACAGTTAATTACGTTTTAAATAAATGGATAAATTCATCAAAGAATATTAAAAACAGTCTTTACCTCAGGGGTTTTAACTAATCTTTCAGTTACAGTGAATCCAGCTCAATTTGTTAACTGGATGAATTTTGAGATGCTTGAATTAAAGTTTGCTATAATTTATTTTCTTTTTAATTGAATATTGTTGCTGTTAATTTACTCAAAGGAGATCAATCACTCATTCGAAGGATGATGTTTCAACCTGTACACAAACTGCAGGCTGCCGGTTTACAACATTAATGCTTTAAACACATAGAGAGCATGATCTTCTTCAGCTGTTGACTCAAGGTGTTTTGCTTTGGTTGTTTTAGGTCCAACTGCAGCCTTTGCTTGACAGGCTGATCACAAGATCTTTTAGTGAAACCATGGAAATGGTTGCCGGTGTGGAAGGTTTAGTTTTGTCTAGTTTGTGTCATTTCTGTAAGACAGACCTCTATCTGTTCTTCATCAGCCCTTTTTTTGCGGCATACCTCAAGGTTCCATGCTAGGCCCTGATCTTGACTGGGTTTGTCATTCTTAAAGCATGATTCTACTTTCAGTTTTACTCTGACAACATCCAAATTTATCCAGTATCTCTTACAGTTAGAAATGCTGTGTCAGTCTTCTTTTCATTGTGATTGCTGATAAAATGTTAAAGGCTGATCAATACGTGTTTTTTTAATAAACACAAAGACTGAGATGAGCTTATCTGAAATCATCATGTGCCACCCAGATAGGCTAGCTGATACCCTTTGCCCTTCTTAATCACCCTATTCTCTGTTTAGTAGTAAACACAACTCTGGAACTTGCTGGTAGTTTTTTTGTCAGTACCCTACAGGTTTTTAAACCATGTGTTGCGTTGGGTTACTCAAGACAATAAGTGGATCAAATATGCAAGTGTTTGTTGGTCAAATAATTGATACCTCCATCTGCATGCATTAATTATGAGCTTTAAATTATCATAGCATTTAATCTAGTTGCTTAACTCATACTAAAATAAAAGAGAACACCGCTGCTCTTGGTGCAGCCGGGATCAAATTAAATGTTGGTAATAGCTGTTGTGACCTGCAGTCCATTCAGACTTTTATAAATGGCTTTTTAAATAAATGTTCTGTCATAGGTGCTTTTAAGTGCACTTTGTGTCCTTTTAAGTATTTTATTTTGTAATAATATTCCTTTTAACTGTCTCACATGCATACTTGATATGATTGATAGGTGCAAAGTCAACGACTTTATGCAATTAGCGGTCCACATGTTGCAACGTGTGTTTAGGAGGGAGAATTGCTGCAAAGACAGTGACTTTGTGAAATTAGCTGGGTTTCCTTAGAAATCGTCATATCATACTACATGGTAACTGGAGCTGCACTAGAATCCATGTCACTTAATTTGAATATGTCATAAGGTTGGATTCAATTCACTCCTTGGATTTATTTATTTTTTTTTTTTTTTGTAAAGTGCTTTGAGATCAAAAGCTTTTTGTGAATGTAGGTAATCTAATGAGATACACTGAAACTGATATTTGTGTTTTTGTTGTAGCTTGCCTTTATTGAGTTATATCTGTTTTGATGTCATAGTTTCACAGCACTGTGAATCATGTTCAGACATGGAAAGGTTCAAAGACGTCTTCCCAGACTGTTTAGTTAAGGAATGCCTGTAGAAACCGCAACTTTTTTTAGCGCTATCCCTCAAATCAGACATTCTTTTAGTTTCAGTCTGACTTGGGGTTTCATTTAACTGAATAACTATTATCTCAGTCTCATCTGTGATTCTGAATGGTTCCTGGCTGTGGCAGTAAATTCCTTTTCTACTTCTCCTTTTTGAGCATTTTCAGAGAAACAAGGAACAACCTGACATAACAATTATGAAAGATTACTTGTATATCCTTTTAATTATAGTATATATGCAGATTTATCCCTTTTATTCCCAAAAAAAGACAAAAAATGTTCCCTTTATTTTCTCTTTCACTTCATCTGGTGAATAAAGAATTCTGAGGAATGAAAATAACGCCAAAACAAATGTTTAGCCTGGTAATGTGCCAGATGAGTGTCAAAGACTTTAAACAAAACTGTGCCCTCAGTATTTATTCTTAGTGCAAATGTTGCTTCCTTCCTGTTGCTAACAAGCTGGGAGTTTTTGGTGGGAACATCCTGCCCCTTCCAGTAAGAATGCTGGCCTTGTGACCAAACAAACTGAAAAAAACAAAACAAAACAAAAACATGGAAAGCCTCCAAACTCCCAAGGCAGAACCAATGGATCTGTTGAAGAGAACATTGTGTGCTGACATTTAGAGAATGGTTAGAGCAATTTCTGCTTATGTGCAAAGAAAATATGAAAGAGAGCACAGCTGCTGACTGATCCAGAGTCTTGCCTCGAGAGTGAGCAACATAATTACTCTGAAAACATCCCAAATAATAATAAACTGGCAATATAATACAGGCACAAAAATGTGTGGGATTGGGGCAAGAAAAATTATGCACCAGTGCAAAAATATTCAAATGAAAGATGGGGGTTGCAAACAAATTCAACCCCAAAAGCTTAAAAAGTGTAAAGAAATAAAGAGCTCATTGGCAAACTCTAAAGGCCTAACTGGGTGTGTTTAACGATGACTATTAAAAGGATTTTACAAAAGAACAATCAGGCAAAGATACATCAAGAAAGCCTTTCCTTTCTAAATAGAAAAACACAACAATTTAGGCTAGAAAAGTTGATTGGATTTCTGCAGAGATGGGAAGTAACGAAGTACAAATACTTCGTTACTGTACTCAAGTAGATTTTTCTGATATTTTTACTTTACT
>NW_015150453.1:3385205-3397884 GCF_000732505.1 Cyprinodon variegatus | reverse complement strand
TGGTCACTACATAATTCAACACGTTTAAGACCTATGAACGGCATATCAACATGTGTGACGATGACTTCGGCTTGATTTGCAACAATTAGATCCAGGCATCTATCATTAGATCTGACCCTGAAACCCTCTGCTGACAAACATATTCTACAAGTCCAAATCGGATCATGCAACGACATTCAACACAAAAACTAAACAGAATGAAGACAGAAAAAGTTTTGTAATTGCCCGAAGTCGAGACTTCAACCTTTGCGGTAAAAGCCAGTGGCTAAGAACTGCACCACAATGATGTAAGAGACTAAAACTGACACATAAAATGACTTGTTATTTCAGCTGACTTTTGGTCCTAGATACAATTTAATCAATTGAAATGTTTGCTTTATCCACAAGTTTTCATTTTATTCATCTTTTTTGTAATAAAGCTTTTTTGTTTAATTGGGAAAGGAATTCAATCAACTGGAGAAACTGATAAAGACCAGGTATATCTCTGGATATTTCAAAACCTTTAACTAAAAGAATGGATACCCTATTTGTCACATCATGTCACAAACTCTACATCCAACTGACAACACCAAACCAAAACACAGGATAATTGCACCACATATATTTAATGCTCTCAACTTCCATATTGATGTGTTTTTTTTTGCACCATTTTTTTTTTCTCCCACATGGTTTACATTTGATCACTGCTGCATTTCCATTTAATGGAAATGGTCATGAAAGATGTACTCTGTGTATAGAAAATGACAATAAAAGTTGACTAAATCTAAGTCTCTTTGTTACCATGACTTTACAAAGTTTTGAAATACCTCCTAAACTAAATCTATGAAAACTACAATAACACACAGTGGGAAATGTTGACTTTAGCATTAAGTTTTGTTTGAAGTAGAAGCTTTAAGGGGAAATTATGCAACTTTGACAGATTTCCAACTTGTAATCCTATCATTGAAGTTTGGTTTGCATCACTTTGCTTAGATTTTTAGCACTACAAACGGTGTCCAACTGGAATGTGTAGTAGAAAGCTCTATTAACTCTTTATCATCCATCATGTAGGACAAAGGTCATACGGACGGACAGATCAAAGATTTTCTCTTGCGCCATTTCAATGTTATAAAGGCCAGTCAGTGAGTCACATCTGCCAACATGAACAGGGAGCTGGTTATACTGCACTATGGTCATCAGTCAAAGAATAAGGTTTCAGGAGACAGGATGACTCCATCTTGGCAGGAACATGACACATCACCTAGAATTTGATCCGAGCTGAAGAATCAACTCACCAAAAAAGAACTTAGTGTTCTGGGCAGCAGATGAATGGAGCCGTTTGACCTTTGATCTCGTTATTTTACCTTTATGTTTAAGGCTTTTATTCTCACAACGCATGCCCCAACAATGAGATTATTGTTGGACTGTGAATTGCAGGAAAACAGAGTGAGCTGTGGCCAACAAAGGCATTTAACTGAGCCTGAACCACCGGATTAATCAGAGCACCATGGACCTGCTTATTTAGCTGATCCCAGTGGTTTTCTAAGCAAGTGATGGAATCGCTACGGTAATTGGGTTATAATGGACTGGTTACTGGTATAACACAGTCACCAATGGCAAACATGTCAACAGCTCTATTTCAAATGTTTATTTCATGTTATTTTTTTCCTCGGGTCTATTTTTATCGATTTGCTCCTGGACGTAATTCTCCCTCCTGTGCTGCGGTGGCGCTAAAGCCATTTTGCCCTCCTACCTCGCTTCCTGGTTATACTCTTTCCCCAGTGTGTTGCAGTAAGCTTGACACAGACATGTTTGATTTATGCTCAATATTGAAGCGTGGTCTGAGCTACACACTTTGGGTCTAGATACGGCCGAGGCGGTGAGGAAGTAGGGGCGAGTTTAGTCCGATGACGGAGGGACATGAGGGCCAAAAAGAGCGGGGATCCAGGCGGAAAAAGGGTCCCAGCGTTCTCGAGCACCTCGCTCTTCTAGCGGGTCAGACTTCATGAGTCGTTTTCCGCAATTTCGGTCATAAAGACAAAACAAGCCGGCCTCCTGTCTGCGGCACTGTTTGCGGTCAATTAATCGAATTGAAGTGTATTCTTGAGTATTGAAAATAATCGAATTGTTGTGTCAGGAAATCGATACGGAATCGAATCGCCATGATGGGTGTGATTTACACCCCTAATATATATATATATATGGGTTGGTGTTTTTTGGTTTAATAACTGTGTACCATCTGTACCCTGCACAGGAGACAGTGGATGGAAATTAGCCTTTGTCTACAGCCTGGTGTTCCGTCAGATGAGCATAACCGATCAGACCAGCATACCAATAGTCAATACCCGTTTATCCCTTTAGTTTTGTACGAAAAAAAACGTTATACTACCTCAATGGCTGTGCATCCCTTTTTAGTCATGTACAAAAAGAAAAGCAAGTTATTTTTTGAAGCATATGTTGATATGTTGATTTTTTGGACATGACTAAAAAGAATACATGACTGTTGAAGTAGTTTAAAGTCTATTTTTTAAAGGGATAAATGCAAATCTGATGACTTGCGCATGTCTATTGACTATGGGTATGCTGGTCTGACGGGGTATACTCATCTGACAGAACACCGGCATGTTGGTCTTAAATGTGTGTTGATTAACATGCACTGTCCCAATCAAAGATTAAATAAACTTTTGCTGCACGTGGCTGGTCAGCTGGCTTAAACAACGCCACTACAGCCGTTTTACCTGCTTATGTAATTGGTAGCGTTACAGAAAACTAGTAACTTTATTTGGTCTGATGTCAAGCTTCCATTAGAGATGGGCAATTAACAGAATTTGAAATAAAATCACCATTTAAGAAAATAGAATTGGTCAAGTTCCATTTAACTCAAAGGCTAATTTTTTTTACCCTCTGGCACTTTATGTGGTGGTTATGTTTGAAGTGGATCTGCTGCCATGAGGAAAATGAAACTTAAAGCTAGGAATTGTTTAAGGTCATCAAAAACTGAAGCCCTAGAGTGAAGATTGACATGCTCATTGTTAGTGCCAAAGTAAATCAAAATAAAAAGAAATCGCAAACAATATTGGTTTAAAATAATCACCATTTAGGATTTTTGGCATAATTAAGCCCTAGCCTCCATCACTATAAGCTTTAGCATCTCGTACAATACAAACTCATGAGGTGTATTGTCTATTGAACTGCCCAAACCCCAGCAGTCTTTATAGTGCCCACCCAGGTTTGGTAATGTTGGTGTAATGTTTAGCCTTCAAAATAAAATAGATAACTTTCTACAAGATCAGCAAGAAGACATTGAGTCAACTGGACCTTTTGTGTTCCAAATTAAGAGTTTATTATGCCATCTTGAGCATGCTTAGGACTAGGACCAAACTAATCACTGACTGGTATTAACCCAAAGTTACCTTATGAAAGGAAAAGGGAGCCCTAACTTTAACAGTGGTGGATTTCCCATCAAAACCAACAGCGTTTGCTCCAGTCTATGTTAATGTATTATAGATCCAGCTGCTCCAGTGGACAGGGGCAGTAAATAAAAACAAAAAATATTTTCAAAAAAAATTGGGTTTAGGCACATGTGAATATAAAGTAGAGCTGAGTCACAAAGTCTGAGAAGTAAATCTTAAAAGTGCAAAGTAGATTAGAAGTCACAGTAATTATAGTTTTACTCCTACAGAGACATCATCAGCAAATACTGAGCTTGAGTTACATCAGTGCCCAAAGACATATTTGAACAGATCTTTCTAAAAGGCACCTTTGTTAACTGGAAGGAGCTGGTATATTCAGAGCATCCTGCATGATTATATAAACAACCCCATGTTTAAACAGCATAGTTATTGGCTCAGACTGAGTTGGTGCTTATACAGGAGTAAAAAAAAAAAAAGTTTATTTATTCTGTAAAGTAGCCCCAGAAAGTTTTAAAATAAGAGCCTGTTCCGTTTTACTCAGAAAAGCTAGAAGTTTCGAAAACTTAACCCTATCTTTACATCTCAGGGCCACAGTTCTCAGTATTGGGCAGTTTCTGACGTCCAACTGTCAGATTACTTCTCTTAAAGATTAACTGGTGCGTCAGCTGACTTCCCAGAAACTGGTGCTTTTTTTAAACTGAAGGGCGTGCTGTTGCTATAGGGAGGAAGAACAGCTTGCAACCAATACCCACGCTCAAAGGCGGTTCCTACTCTCAGGTTTCAACTTGAGAGACCAGAACTTTTGAGCAATGCAAAATTGAGCATTTACTTTTACAAACCATCTTAAATAGTTCCTGCAGGTATTTCCTCGTGCATCAGGACAAACTTCCCTATAAATGCAAACTGAAAGCTATTTTCTCAACTTCACAAAACCCCTTTTTGAATTTTTGAAAATGCCACATATTAAGAAACGAAAATAAAACCCATCAAGCATTTAATCTTAGAACTTATATCTTCTAAGATAGTGTTATGCCCTAAAGAATGTAGAGAAGAGTTTAAACGCCACTCCTGAAACTATCCCCAGAAAGGAATGCATTTACCTGCTGTAAATGCCTTTCAGTTTGCAGCTGCTTCACTGTTATGGTTTAGAAGCTGCAAAGTTTTGTTCAGCTAGGCTGTTAAACCACAACAGATGTACTGTTGTAGCAGAAAACACAAAAAAAAAATGTTTAAAGATAACTTTAGTTGGAATAGATCAGCCTCCCACACAAGGAAGTTAAGTAGGAGTCACAAAAACTAGTTTGAATTTAGTATCTGTTCCAAAGATTAGTCTGCCAGTTCTGCTCTTTCATTAGGTTCAAACTGCAGTTCTCAAACTCTACAAATGTATCTAAAGCATTTACTGCAGAAATATGCTTTACAAGTGAAAGTTTCAAACACTAGTTCAATTCAACATTATTCAGTTCCTGGCAACACTGTTTGCTTGGTGAATGTTGCAAACAGAATGTGCCTCGGTCTGCATTTTCCCCAGAGCAAAAACAGCCCATTGCCTCAATGGTAACCAGGATGGTGGCAGAAAATATGAGTGAACCCAGGAAGGTCTGCTGTGAATCGTCACCATGGAGAGAAAAGTCTCCATATCCTCCACAGACCTTAATGGAAGTCCTGTTTGTTCTGTAACCCTAGTACACACCAGGGTCTGAAAAAACAAAAACAGGGGCGAAGTCCTGAATCATCACCATGGTTTCCCTGCTGGATGCTTGGTGCGACGCTTGATTCCTTGGAGCTGATGTGCCAGAGAAACCATTCAGGTTGATGGAAAAAATGTTTACAAGCATTGTAAGCCAAAGAAGAAGCAAGATAGTATATCTGGTGCCCAATCAAAAAAAGATTAAGTCATCAGTATCTAAGTAGGTGATGCCTGCTTGAATCAGGATGTGGATGTTGTTATGCAATTCTGAAGAAGTGAACTGCTTTTACCCCAGTTCAGCACTCTTGCTGGTGCATCAGCTTTGCAAATAAACACTGCAGCTTGCAAAACTGCAGATGCAGCCTAGAGCTCAGTAAAATAAGGTGTTACCACAGTATAAAATTTCTAGGAAACGGCAGCAAGAGCTGTATTGGGTTGTGGTGTGAATAAACAGGTCACGTGTTAAACTGTGTCGAAACATCACTTTGTCACAGCACACATCTTTAGATTATAGAGGTCACCGCTTTACGAAAAATTCCCTAATGAGAAAGATGATATCAACAAGTCAAACAATGTATTCAAATTTATTTATTTACAACTAAATAGTAAGAAATTTGCTTTTAAAGAGTGACATATGTGCAAATCATTACCTACAACCTGACTTTTGTGAAAGATCCAATGTGGGTTCATTTTGCAACATGTTAAAGAAATAAAGACGGCCTGACCTCAATTGGCCTGGAAAACTTTGACATGATAACGACTAAAACTCTTAAACAACCCCCCCCCCTCCCCCAAAAATGTTTAAATTAAATCAGCTACATTCTCCTCGCATACAAATGTTTAATTAGAAAAATAAATTTGTATATTAAATAAAGCTTTATAAACAGAACATTTACAGAAAAATACACGTGGCTAAAAGGTGACTGACAAAAAAAAAAAGCCACACATGGTGAGATGCTGATAACAGTCTGTCTTTCTCAGTCCTTAAC
This sequence comes from Cyprinodon variegatus, assembly GCF_000732505.1. Classification (NCBI taxonomy): domain Eukaryota; kingdom Metazoa; phylum Chordata; class Actinopteri; order Cyprinodontiformes; family Cyprinodontidae; genus Cyprinodon; species Cyprinodon variegatus. Next base: position 3,391,813 of record NW_015150453.1, on the reverse strand, counting down.
AGCCCAGAGATCAGTCCAAGAGTCCAACAATTTCACCTGATCAGAAAGGCCAATGTTGCCCCAATACCAGCCACTCCAACAAAAGCCATGAGAGTGTTCCTCATTGTTGCTTCAGGATCTTCTACTCTGAAGAACTCCACAAATCCATTCTGGAATAATAAAAAAAAAACAGTTTCAATGTTGGGATCAATCAACACACTGATACCCCAGGTGAACGAGCAGCACTGTTCCAGAACTTACCCATGAATTGTTCTTTACTAGCCAGTCCCTCTGATTTTGCAGCAGGTATGTGGAGATCTCTTGGCTCACCAGCTCCACGCAGTTCTCTCTGCCTTTCTCCTTCAGGTGCTGACACACCACAGCCCCGAAGGCCACCAGGCTCACTATCCGGCCCCAATTCGTGGTTCCGTCTGAAAAGAGGCTCGTGGCGACTGAACTCACAAATCCCATGTTGTCCGGTACTTCATCTAAACAAAGCTTATTCATCATACCTGAGAGAAAAGAAAAACAAAAGAAATCAGAAATCTACATTTGCGAATTTCTCTGAGTAATGCGTTAATAGCTGCGTTTTACTTCCGCCAAATTGCGTAATAAGCCACCGGACCAGACTTTAAATCACTTCCTTGAATATCTAGTAAGGCCAAAACTACCATTTCTCATCGAAACAACAGTTTCAGACATATATTGATCAAGCTGTGTAATATTCCCGGTAGAAGAGGCAGCGCTATGGAAAATCCCCTCCAACAATGGCGGCTACTCACCATTGTAAGCGTATCTGTGTTTCGACAAAACGTCCTCCACCACCCTTTTCATGGTAGACAGAGCTTTAGTTTGATTCCGCCGTTGTTTAGGAAGTCCCGTAAAGTCTCTTAGGAAACTGCTAATAAGCTCCTTCGTGTCGTTGTCCAGCGCTTCGTCCCCCGCATGGCCGCCCGGTGTGGCGGGGTGGCTGTCCGTTGGCATCTCCGGGGTGCACGGCAGAGACCCGCCGTCGTCTGCGCTGTTGTCTGAAAGGTTTTTTCCAACGTATCCATTCGTTGCTACTTGCAGATCCTTCGGACGTTTCATTAAGTTTCGGTGAAGAGATCCCATTGGGGAGTTCATTGGTATTTCTGGTGCTGCAATCTCCGGGCTGTAGTGCGTTTGTCCGTCCACGACTCCATTTTGTGGAAGAATAAGGTAACTCATTTTGGTTTTTGCCGGTTTCGTTACCGTTTACTACTTTAAAAAATTGGCTTCAAACGATTATTAACAAACAAATAACCCGCAAATGCGAGATGGTTATTTAAATATTTAAGTCTTCTTTATTAATCCAATCCGTCTGGCCCAATGTTTCCGGAGCGGAAGTACAACGGCTCCTCAGTCTTATATCCTCTCGAAAAAAAATGATGTCACAACGCTCCTCCCACATATTTCCTTTGCTTTTTTTTTTTTTTTTCCACTTAATGTCAACAATCACATAGAAAATATACAAATAAAAAAACAAATACAGCAGGGAGTTTAATAATATAATCACAATAAAAAAGTACAGTCAGGAGGAAAGACAAACTTACAAACAGATGTGTTTAGGAGTGTCATATATATGTATGTATATATACACATATAAATACATGTACTGTACAAATCTACATATCTTCTACAACAAGAAATTGTCCAGACTTTTAAGATGGGAACAGATTCATATGGTTTTTTTGTGCCTTTTGGTGAGAGGAGGGTTTAATAGTACTAACATATTGTTTAAGTTCAATTAAATAAACATTAAAGTTGGGCTTTTTTGGGAGTATAAATGTATAAAAATGAAATTTAGCCAAGATAATTAAGAGATAGGGAAAGGTTTGGGAAACATTTTACTTTGCTGCTGAAAACTGAATAGAATGTTTTCCCAACAAAGTTGAAAATCTTTTAAAATATATTGAATCTGCATAGTTAGAAAAGTGTATGTAAACATTATGGACACAGCCAGAACATGTGTGTACCAGATTCTGGAAGATCACAAAAAGTGCAGTTCACAATAATATCAGATTTGATTTTTTTAAGGTAGTCTTTGGCAGGATATATCCTGAATGAGTTCCTTAGTTTGTTTATATCAGGAACAAGAAAAAGTCTTAAAATATCTGAAAATCATGTTCTGAACTCTGTGGAGTTTTTGTATTTAAACACTACTTGAGCTTGTTGTTTTTTGAAAAGCATCAAATTAAACGTCTAACCACTTAATGATAATAAATGCCAGTATTTATATATGTATAAATTGAAGTGCAGCTGTTTTCTGACAGATTTCTGTGTTTTTTTTTATTTATTTTTATCATGAAGAGTAGCCTACAATTAAGGGGAAAACGAGGACTTTTTAAAATTTCATTTTATAATTGCATTCTACTTTTGGATGTCTATTTGTCAAACTAGTGGTCTAAAACTAAGTCCTGCAACGTTTAGATATCCCTCTTTTTAACATATCTGGCTAAGATAAGAGCTTATTGTAAAACTTGACTGCATAATAGTGAGAATTTTAACCATTTCATTCAAGAAAAAAAAAAAAAAAAGACATCTGTGCGGAACATTACAGAGCTTTGGGGAAATACCTGGAAGTTTCCGCCCTTCTCCCAACATGGGGGTGTGGTTAGTATGGTTAGTAAGGTTCTGGCTCCCCCTTGTGGTCATCGGAGTTTGTACACTTTATTTATTTTTGTGTATTTCATCAAATCTCCTATAGGTGAGTGTTTTTATTTTTGAAGGTACGTTTATTAAAGTACATTAGAGGTTTGAGCATAGGAACAACTATACATTTGTCTGATGTTTAACTGTAATGAAAAGCCAACACATTTTTTAATTTATGTAAAAGTTTATTTCAAATACTGACAAAAATCCTTTCACCAGCTTCCACACAACAAACATTCCAAATAGCCCTGTACTTTCTGAAGTGTCAAAAACTTTCCTTTGTTCTCCAGTGATCCTCGCCATGTAAACCCCCTATATTTAAGAAGGAAGGGTGCTTCTGACCTCCCTGCAGCTGTCTCGGGCCAGAAATATGATGAAATATACCAATTATGCAATAAATGAACACAACAAAAAATGATAAACATCTGCTTGCAAAACAACAAAAAACAAAGAGAAAATGTAATTCAGAGTACATAGCCTGTCATTTGTTTATACATTCTGGCACGTATTTCTTTCCTGGATGACACACCCTATTTGTGAGGTTTAAAACATGCCTAGTCAGTTTTCTTTAGTTTGCCCTCTGCAAAGCAGTGAATAGCCCCTCTAAACTTTTATGCATTTTTTTCCCCAACAAATCATTTTATTCTGAAAGCACAAACTGTACATTTTAAACCAAATACTGCTAAATATTAAGTTTTTTCTAATCAACATGGCAAAAGTATTTCCACCTTTCCCAGCTCTAGACACTGATAGTTAAAAACAGTCTTTTATCGAACAGACTTTACTTCAGAAGCTTCGCTATTCTGAAAGTAAAATGTTGAGAGGAAATTAAAAAAAGGGAGTCACACAGTCAAACCAAAGAGGGCAAGCATTCTTTACAGGGCATGTTTTTAGATTTGTCTTTGAATCAGCAGCATTTACACACATTTTCATATCATACAGATTCACATAGCCTCTGCAGAACACAGATATACAGCAGAAGTAGTGTTAAAACTGGCAGAAGAGAGGAACCACTGAATCAGAAATAGCTCAGGCTACAAAAAAAAAAAAAAAAAGCAGGTGGGAAACAACAAAAGTTCAATCCTGTTGAAGTCTATTTACAAGACAAAGAAAAGTGTTGCATTCATACAGCACCATAACAATATCACACACACGTGTCGTTTCTCTTTCACACACTGCAAATTTGACACATTAAAAAGTGAGGTTGCAGATGTGGTGGGTTCAGCCTACATGGTGGAGTGTCAGTTTGTGAAAGTTCCCTGAAGCAGTTAATATACATGAATTTTCCTTGATTAAGTGCACATATCCAGTTCAAATTCTTGACTTGTGTGTAGGGAGCACATTCAAAGTCTCTTGAGATGCTATGATCACACTTCACCTGTTTTACAAGCTATGTCCTGGTAAGAGGTGGGACTTGAGCACATTGTTCCTGCTCATACTTTGCCCCCTCATCATGTGTTATAAAACCTTGCCCTGCTTAGTTAAATGTGCTCTTGTAGGTGCGGTGCAATTGACTTAAAGCCTGCCAGGCCTTTTAAAGCTATGCCTATCAGGTAACACGCTGTTTAAACACAGATACCCTGATAACAGAAAGTCAGTTTGGGAGGAAAACTCTGCAAGGTGCAGGCAGTAGAGCTTTATATTTCAGCAACAAATCTGGGAAAGTAAACATCATTTCTTAATTAGTGTTTAAAATTTGTAGTTTCTTTGAAATGGGTTAAGTTGCCAAAGAGACTTTGATGTGAGATGATGATAAACATTTCGAAAGTCGTATAAATTGCTTTCAGAATCGCTCTAATCAATTGCGCTCCACAATGCTTACTTTTGTCTCCTCAAATGGACTTTAATGAATGAACACAGACAAAGAAGAATTGGATCAAACATTTCGAGACAGCCAGAAAAGATCTGTGAATCCTCCGCATTCTGCTTCATCAGATAATTACAAGCTAAAAGTCACTTTGAGAGTCTGCTGAAGGCTTTGAGGTCTGATAGCTAGAGTGTGTGGATTTTTGTTGTTATTGTTAAAGCAAAGCTTCTTGTAGCATAAAATTCAGCAGTATAATCCCAAAAAAGTTGATTCTGCGCTCTTGATTCTCTAAGGCATGCTATCTGGACTAGACCTCAAAGCACTAAGGTTAATGCGAATTACGAGCCGTAAGGTTGATTTAACAAAGTGTATACTTTATGTGGAGTTGTTTTTCTGCCCCCCTGCTAAATCCTTCGGCTAGAATAAATTCTGCCTACATGCAGCTTCAACGGCAGATGAACAAAGACTGAGAACGGCAAGACTCCCTCCGAACGACAAACACCCTGGACTGCAAATATGTGTGCATGTAAATGGATTGTCAGGACAATGTTTGTTTTTATATTCACTCTAAATCAATAAGCAGATGTCCCACTGCCATTCGAACATTTAGATTCGGTGTCATTTAGGGAATCATGCAGCGTATTTAGCGAGAACAAGAGCAAAAGGGGAGAGGATGACATCAGCAGAGGGAGACGAAAAGAAAAAGTTTTCTGTCCTTTTTTGTCTGAGCTGCAGCAGATGACCTCAGGCTCTCTGATAAGAAGTGACTGACATGTGAGATGCCACATACACTCCTATCATTTCCCAACAGGGGGTCAACCCCCCCCCCTCTTCAATTTGGTGTGCAAGCAACTATTCACGTACTTCTTCCAACACTCCCCCCCACTGCTGAAGTCAGCCACTGGCAGAGAAAAGAGCAAACTGCAGCTTCCGTTCCTAACGCCTCTACGCTCATTATTTTGGTGTCATTCAGAATGCAATAAAAAGAGAACTAAACACACTATACAGAAAACAAAGTGCATTAAATCACCCCCCCTCCAACGCGGCCTGATGACACACCGACTGTAATATATCTTGGAAAACTGAAAACCAAGATGTAAGGGAGGCGGTGGAGCAGAGTGTGCAGACGGAACAGAGCTGTGCATGGTGCAAAGGCAGAGAGGGCTGCAGCCTTATGGCCACCTGAACCACCACCAGCACAACCACCCAGCCCAGCCCGGCCCAACCCAGCGACATACAAGCAGAATGGGGGTTTAAACAACTCTGCCCAATATTTTAAAGCCAGTGGTGTATTGGGAAGAAAAAGGGGGAAAGAGGAGGGGAGGGGTGGACAAGTTGGGAACATAGGTGAGGTGGAGTCCTGGGGGAGAGGGACGAAGATGCTTCTGGGATGACGAAGGCTAGCCAGCTAGCTTGCTGGTCACCAAGGACGACTTCCTTGTCCTTGGCAGATCCTGCGGCGTTGGGATGTGGTCGCCAGTTACCAGGTTCTTCTCGGGTCCAGCCACAGGAAGCTGCTTGTTCTTCATCTTAGCTTTGGCCATGTTGTAGTCTCCTGAGTCAAAATACTTTTGCTGTGTAAAAAGACAGACCAAAGGCGGAATTAGACCAAAAGAAAAGCTTTGCCTCACATTAGCCCAGCATACACTGTATGACTTTGGGATGGTTTTGAGACAATTTTCCAGTTGCAGGTGTGACGAGAGGCGACTGGCACCTCATGACGAGTTTCCAATCAGAAATCGTGTGTAGCAAGAAAATCAATTTGGTTGTGGCTCATGATTGGATCGCATGTTGAAGCGGTGACACGACCAGACTTGGAGGTTCTGACATTAGGCATGAGTGAAACAACAGTGTTTATACAGGAATGAGTCACTGAAGTTTAATGCTCAGGTTCAGTTCAGGTACTGCATCCTTTGAAGGCCCCGGCCCTCCTAAAGCGGGCCCTTTGAAAACCTTAAAGACAGCAAAGGCTAGAAGGGTTGAGCTGTGATCTACACTTTTTTTTTTGAGTCTCAGGGCTCATCTGGCACTTTTAAGCCTTCATAGTTGGATGTAATTTTTTCTAATGATCCCTGCAAGGTCCTTTTGTATCCTACACAGCCTATCAGAGTAGTAATACAGGGCATATGTGTACACCAGGGGTTGACGT
>NW_015150453.1:3360706-3384256 GCF_000732505.1 Cyprinodon variegatus | reverse complement strand
GATATCGGTTATTGGCTATATGAGTTTTAAAATATCGGCATATCGCCGGGCAAATGCAATGAAATTTGTACTCTCCCGACAATAAAACTTCTTGCCCTGGGCGAACGGGCAATGGTTAATATCAAGCCCTGTACACGGTCTTGGAAATGTAGCTTTACGTGTGCCTGATTGTGTTGAGGCAGCTTTGCGTCTGCTCAGATGTTCACAGACACATGTTACAGAAGTACGTGGCGACTCTCTATAAATTAATGATTATTTATGTGAAGATGAGAAGGTCTTATTTATTTTTAAAAGAATGCATGTCATGGATCGAATATTAAATTCCTTCAGCGTTCTGTGTTTTGATGATTTTTAAAGAGCTCCCTTCTTGAGGGAACACATAAGCCTTGGAGAAATATTCAAAAATGAAAGCTTGTGTAGAAGGTATTTGGCAAGAACGATCTGATTTGTGATCATTCAGTTTAAGTTTTACTTTACAATATTGAGGATAAGTTTAATATTGTTGCCAAGGTTTCAACTATTTTCTCCAGATATTTGAGTAACAAATAAAAGACTTAAATAAGCCAAACATGAATGCTTGGATATTAACTCACCGTTTTATGTTTTTAGCCTCAGCCTAGTACTTAAACCCTGCGGGTTAATGAAGGATACAATCCCTCACTATGATAACACCCATTATTGCTGCAGTTTGGAAATGTATCATGGTTATTCTGTTGAATGTGATTTAAATGTTCTGGACCGTGAATCATTCTCTGATGGTGTTCATAATGTTTTGATAGAAAAAGCTACATTTTCCCATGGCCTTCCCTGGTTACTCCCACTCTTCGCCAGTAATTTCCCACATCTCCCAGAATGACTTTAAGCAACTTCCAGTAGTGCAGGTTTGCTGTGGTTTATGTGGAGCAAGAGCTTACAGAGTAATGGTGAGAAATAAAAATGAGGAATAGAAGCTGAGTGCTCTGCTGTTTAGAACACGAATTAAAGTAACAGGACAGACAGGCTTCATTGCATTTGCTGCAAGCATAATTCAGTTACCTGTTAGTCAGGTTAGTTTTCCATTTTTAAATGTTTTACTTTTTGACATCACCCAAGTACAGATCTCCTGGTGAATAAGCCTGACCATGGAGTGAATTTAATTCTAATATTATTCCAAAGAACAGGTTTCAGAAATAGAAATAAAAAAAGGTAATCCAGAAATGAAAAGCTGAAAAATGTTTTATGAAAGAAAAAAGTTTGGAGTAACTTTGCTATTTTCTATCTTTTTTTAAAATGTATTTATATTTCATATTCTATCTTTTAAAACTATAAGTTTTGTTAAGACATTTTATATTTTCCACTTTTTTCAAATCAGTTTTTTTTTCCCCAGAGAGTATTGCATTCTATTTCAATTACTTGTAAATTACTTACTGCTCCATTCAAGCTCAATAGGTATGCTCACTCTGGACAAATAAAAGTGCAGTTACTAATGTTCATACAACCAATAGAAATGCATCTTTGCTCCTCAATCGAGTCTTATAAGTAAAAAGATGGGGATCTGTAAAAACGCTACTTGAAAAAAATGCATTTCATAAAAACTCAACCTGAAGAAGGGAAATAAAATAAAAATCTCTAAAAATATATATATATATATATATATATATATATATATATATATATATATATATATATATAAATTAAAAAATCTGAGAAAACAATTTTTTTAATTACAAACATGTTCTTTTTAATTTCCATTTACAAAATGCGTTCTTTGCTTGAAACAATAATGGAACAAAATTCACTCCATACATGACTACATGCATGTGGCTCTGTGTTTTAACAACTAAAAGCAGGAAAATATTAACAGTCTTTGTTTTAGGATCAGAGTCCTGGATTGAGAGGAAAAGCACCCCTCACTATCCTCGGCAGGGCCCTCATGTTTGCAGTGAAATCTTCAGCGGCATGCAGCATGACTTGATAATCAGTTACATTTTAAAATTTTTACAAAGTTTGGTATTATTTATATTTCTTATGTCAATGAACTTATTAACTCTTAAGTGTTTGCAGCAACATGCTACATATCTTATCTAAGTCTGTTGTGGAGAGAGTCATCTCTGCCATCTATCTGTTGATAATTTTACGTGGAACATTTCTTAATAAGAAGAAAAACATTACAGACTGTGAGCATCAGATCCTCAGATCTGCTGTAAGACAGGAACTATTAACGTCTACAACAAAATCCACTAGAAGTCTAAACCGTTCCTTTCCATTTGGGATCAAAAGGTGTTTTTAATTTGAATTGAAGTTAATTAGATACTTAGACTTAGGTTGATTAAAAATGATCAACAAGTTGATTCAGGTGTGATTATACCTCTGTTCTTACACACCGAAGGGGATTCTGGACACTTTTTTTAAAGAGACAATAAACCAATGACCGGTAACACTAACTTAATTGTGTCTCGAACTATAGTTCTGTGAACAACCTATAATCACCCACCCCTTTCTGTAGCCTCTTCATCAGGAAGTCTGATCCTCCGGGCTTCTGACCAAGGCCAGGATACTTAGCCTTCAGCTTAGCTTCCTCTGCCTTCACTGGGTTTGCATTCTTCTCCTGCGAGTCCTGAGGATGGAAGCAAAACAAAATTCGTAACGTCTCAGTAAAAAATAAACTTAACCATAAGTAGGTCTGGGTGATATGGCTTAGATCTAATCTCCCATTTTCCTAACAAATCAGATTAATTCATGAAACTCACAGAGTTTCATAATAAAAATGACAAATGACATATTGCTTTCAAAGACTAGCCGTAATTTTTATTATTTCCTCTCCAAGTCGAACTTCACAACAAAATTCAAGCTGTAAAACCTGCTTGTAAAATAATCTTGTTTTACAAAAAATCAATAAATATAACTAACTAAATGTTTGCATCTATTGATATCACACATTAAGCTCCGTTATCAGTTATATGTAAACATTTAAGAACATATGGTAATGAACTGATGTCAGTCTGAGCTATGAAAGTCCAAGGAGGGGATTGGTGGGAAAAAAAAATAAAAATCCAGATTTTTCAAAAATGAAATCTTGACAGACAAACTGTCATTTATTATACAAAAAATAAAAATTGATGAATCGCCCAGCCTTAACTCACATAGGTGGAGATGCAATGATCCTATATCTGGATCGGATATCGGCTCCAGTGTTGACTTTATTAGCTGGATCCAATCCAGTGCACTTTACATGGAACTGTTATTTCTTTATTTTTGTTGCTTATTTGTTAGAAAATAAAATTAAGTAAATGTATGTCTGTATTAATTTGTTAATAGTGATTATGCCAGACCTCAACTGGAATGGCAAGATATGTGATTCATTGTCATTGTGATTCACCCCCAACGGTTGAAATGGGCTGGTATCAGCTGATACACTCATCGCAGGTATCGTATTGGATTTAAAAAAACTGGATCATTACAGCTCTAATATGAAATAATGCCACATAACTGTAGCTTTAATCGCATCGCAATGCTAAGAATTACAGAATATTGTTCTAAAAGAGAAAAAATGAAATTCAAACTTGTGAAAAAGGTGGCCCTATTCCTGCAAAGTGAATTTAAAATGATGACACTGCCTGCTGGAAATAACATGAGTCACACCATTAATGTTCAGTTAAATCACAACTCGATAAGTAACAGCTGAAGAAGAAGTCAAGTCTGCATACAAGCATTTAATAAGTCACTGTCTAAGGCCTGGAGAAGCTTATCCCAAAGAAAACACTTCTCTGTTTGTATCTTTTTTCTACAGATTTTTGCAACACAATGTGAATGTGGTCTTTTTACGGATTTCATGTTTACACCAAAGACTGCTCTCTGACCATTTTTAATACGTTTTGCAAATCTAATTATGTTAATCTATAACAAACAAGTTTTTTTAAGGGTAAAACTTTTTATTCCTTATGTGTGTTTTTTTTTAAATGAAATAATTTCTGTCATTTTTAAAGTATTGTTTCTTTTATGCATTTTTTCCACATATATGTGCACATATATGAATGATACATATGCATACAATGCAAGTGACTGAGGTCCCTGCAGGCTTATAGCTGTAATCCAGGTGCCACTCAAAGTTAAATATTGAGGCCATGAATTCACACCTCACCCCCTCTGACTGAATCCTGCATAGGTTCTACCCATATCTAAAACCTCACAGGGAAAAAAGGGAAGCAGTAAAGTTATCTGGAAGGCATGGGAAAAATGTCCTTTAAGCAATCGTTGCCTGGCAATCTTAGAGGAAGTTGTGGAACTACCTTAATTATGCATCGGTCTGCAGAGCTTGCTGGGTCAGGGATAAAATGTGACTCAGGACACTAGAGCCGATGAACAGATTCCCTTAGGAGGAGGGGTGAGAGTGTGACTCAGTGGATACAGGTTCACTTGGGACTGTGGCATGAAATTTATGAGCTACTATATTTGGTTTTGATGCAGAGAAACGGCAATATCAAACAGTCTTTTTGGTGTGCTTGCCATTAGAGCGTGGAAATGGTGTTTGGAATGCTGCGAAAATCCAGTTTAGCAGCATTTGAGCTTGATTTGACAATTTTACAACATGCAGTTGTTAAAGATGGTATCTGTTCTTATCGCCGGTGCATCAGTCTCAAATTCTGTATTGCAGATGTAAATAATCAGCTACCAAAAACTTTAGCTTTGGGGCTGTTGATATTAGAGGAAGCTTGAGCGTATTTTGAGAAATCTTATTTGATGTTTTCTTCTTTTAATAACCAGTATGTCCAAATTACACGGCCTACAAAATAAAAAAATAAAAAAAGGCTTGCAAGTATGACCAACTGACAGGTATTTTACCACAGGCACAACTAATGTGCAACTCGATTAATAATCGGACAGCGAAAAGCTCTTGGGAAAATTTTTTGAGAATCTGAACCAGATGCTAAAAATAAATGCAACTTAGAAGTATTGGATTGAGTATGAATCAATTAATGAGGATTATTTCAATTAATTGATACAAACCTACATTTTAAAACACTTGCTAAATAAATTAGTCTGATTAATTTCAGTTTATCTAATACTGAAATATTCTTCAACTAATTTATTAGTAAAAAAAAAAATAATTTCTAGTAGAGTACAGACTTTAAAATGCAATTGGTGAAAATCCACCCAATCAGAAGTGTAATAAAGCCAAAACAGGTACAGGAGATATTGATATTTTGCATTGCAGATGAAAAATATGAATTGGTTAATATGTTCCTTCCATAACTCCTTAGATAACATTTCTAAACATTGTTTTTTTATATATACATTTTTGACATTTATGATGCATTTATTTTCTTTTTGTGTAATTTAGGTTCCAACAGTTACTTTTTGAGGTATATTAATATACAACGAATGTCTATTTCTTTAAAGAAATTAAATAAAAATAAAAAATCTCTACTGCGCTATTATTGACATCAAGATAAAAGTTATGGTTAACTGCATGGGTAAAAACTGCAAGTAGTTGTTGTTAATTGTGTGTAATAATAATTCCAACACAAACCTAAATCCAATATGGCTGCCAAATGTTTAGATCTAGGGTTGGCTTAGGAAATAAATGCATGGATTTTGCTCTTTTATTTAAGGTCCCAATAAATCTATCACAGCACATTCTTTATATTATGATTATTTAGGATTTAAAAGCATTAAATACAAAAGAGACTTTTACTGCAAAGAGTAAAATTTTCCCTTTTGATAGTATCACAAAGACTCGCTAAGGCATCCATACAAGACCTTAGACCTTGCTTAATTAGGTCAGGCCTTCCAATATTGCACATATCAGGTTGTTTGGTAGGATTGGATGTCATTAAACGTCTTTAAGCCTTAATTACAAAAGGTTTGGAATTGCACAATAAAAAAAAAGAATATGGGATATAACAATTAAGTTTCCTTTAGAAACTAATACAAAAAGAAAGCCATTTGTTTAAACTTACTGTTGTCTGTAAATACCTTAACAGTAAAACTATCACATTCAACATATCAGTCTGGCTGAATAATGAACAAGTCAGTTTAAACTGGCATTTAATCTGTCAAATAAAAAACAACAAAACCATCAAAGATATTTCAAAGCTGCATTTTTTTTTTTTACAACGTCTTTATAAAATTATCTTTAAAAAATAAGGCATTATTTAGGATCAAATGTGTAAACTGAAACTGAGGGAAATAAATAGTCCCAAGAATTTCAGGTTTGTTTGTTTTGTTTTTTTATACAGCAAGAGTCTTAATTTATAACTTACATAAGCTACATTATATTGGAATAAGACACGAATAAGATAATTTATTACAAAATCTTTTGAGCTGCCAAAGTTAAGGAACTAATCCGCAATCTAGAAACCACTGCGTGTTTAGAGGAAAGTACTTGTATTTGGAGTATACATATAGGTATATTTGTACTTTCTGCTGGTTTTGTTAATGTTTCATGGAAACATTCAGTACAAACCAATGAGGCCTGAGCTGCTGTGGACTCTATCTTCAAGCAATAACACAAGGAAAGAGACACAACAAAGTGACACACAGGCTGGATGTACTGAATCATCTGACAACTAATATATATATATATACATAAACAACTGTCTTATTACAGAGTAAATAATGTATTACGGCTGAACATATTCCTCTGGAAGCTTGGATGCTTCTTATGCGGCTCTTAGCATATTAAACACTTCACTTAAGCTATTTTATCTTAGCTTTATCTCGCTAGTACCCTCCTCGGTCAGCAGTCTACAAACCCACCTGTTTTTCGTCCTCGTACTCCACCTGGGTGTCCGAGTCGAGGTTTTCCGACGACATTGTCTGAGTGCGGTGGGCCAGCAGCTAGCCTCTTTGCCACACAACACAATAGCTTGAACAAACCAGGAGACGTTTGACAATCCTGCACCTAATCCTGATTTTCTAAACACGACAGCTCCCCAACAAAGATGGCGTAACGAGATGCGACGTCATTACATGAGGCAAGGGATGTTTACAGTTGACAAGTACTTTAGCCAATAGGGCGTCAGCATGAGCAGTACTTAGCCAATCAGATATAGCCATTCAGGTTGAGCTATGTGATTGACAGCCAAGAACCCAATGGCTTTTCGATATCATCGGCCGCGGCAATGCGGGGGCCGCGTGACACTGCATCAACGCAAAGTAGATAAGAAGAAAAAAAACTGTTTTCAGTTTGGTTTAACATATACAATTGAACATATATGTTAAACTTAATTTAAATGTAATTTTTGGCCCATAAAAAATTATATTCCTAGCACAGCAAGCTGTTTGTGCTGTTGTGCTGTTATTCCTGCTCTGTGATTGGCTGCTTACGGCGACCCCTTTACGTCTTTACGTCTTTAATTTTAACGTTTGCGGTTGATTAAACTTCTGATTGTGAGGGACTGCCGAAGGTAATAGTTAAACGTAACGGTTTATTGCTTTCATTTGAATTTAATGAATTTCTCTATTTTTTTAAATAGTTTTAGCTTTATTATTTTGGAGGCGATCCTCAAAAAACATAAAAAGTTGAAATAACTGAATAAAATTAGCTAGCTAACATAATGACAAGCCATTTTTTGTCACTTCAATATATTCTCTGAGATTGCTTTCTTTATCTTTGCAGATTTGTATTTTGTGTTTTATAACATCTTTCTCAATCAATGGCCAGTGTTCAGCGAGTAAGACCTTCGCAGGTAATTTTATTTAGATTGTTGTTTTTTATCACCTATGGATTATAAATGTTCTCATTACAGTTGGGTTGGATTGAACTATATTAAAGAGGACAATCACTCAACACAATTTATCTTTGTACAGTGATGAAAGTAAGTATTTGAACAGCCTGCTATTTTGCAACTTCTCCCACTTAGAAATCATGGAGTGGTCTGAAATTGTCATGGTAGGTTCATGTCTACTTTGAGAGACATAATCTAGAAATAAATTTTAAAAACTCCAGAAATCAAGATATAGGATTTTTTTTTTTTAGCTATTTATTTGTATGATACAGCTGTAAATAAGAATTTGAACACCTGTCGATCAAATCGAATTCTGACACCCAAGACCTGTTATTCTGACTTCAAAATGTCCACCTCCACTCCATTTATTATCCTCAATAAGATGCACCTGTTTGAGGTCATTAGCTGCACAAAGATGCCCCATACAATCAGCAAGAATTCAACTTTGATTTCTAAATGGGAGAACCTGCAAAATAGCAGCATGTTCAAATACTTATTTTCCCTCACTGTATATCTCTTGTTTTAGATTAAAAAAACAACAACTGAATGTTGGAACTGTAACTATATAGTCATATGTTTACATCACTTTTTTTCATCAAAATGTTTTTATCACTGCTGCTTACCTTATCATGGCTGCACTTTAAAAAATGAAATAGTCCAGAGAGCTGAACTTAACGAATTGTCTTTTTGTTTACACTTGTGTATGCAAAATGACAAAATAAAATCCGTCTAAGTTTCAAAGTAAATGTCTCTGTCATTAAATCAACAATATATAATATGGATAATGATCAATATTCGTGGTATGTTTCAGAAGAAATCTTTCAAACCAAAATGAGTTACAATTTTATATTTGCTTCATGTATTTTCTATATGGCTATATATCAAGTGTACCTTTATTGACTCCAATCCTCTTTGGCAATTTTCTATTATATATTTTACCTATGTAATAAAAATGTCACTATATTTTAAACTTTAAGAGTAATCGTACTATAATCAGTTGTAGTAGACCAAAAAGTAGTGATCATGATTTTTACTAATGTTCAACAACCCTTCAGTGTGTTTTGTATTTTACCAAACAAATAGAAAAATTGGAGCATTAATTTTAAATGTTTAAAATTCTGACTGCATAGTGTTGCAGTTTATATTGTTGCCTTGTAACAGGAAGGTTTTTGGTTTGAATCCATGTGACTTAGAGCGTATAAACTCCTTGTCTTTTGTCTTGTTTACTCCGGGTTGTCCCTCCCACAGTCTAGAAACATGCCTAATAGGTTGTTAGGTGGCTTTAAATTGTCCTGAGGTGTGTGTACATGGTTGTATGTCTCAGTGATAGACATGCTACCTGTATAGGGTGTACCCTGCTTTCAACCCAACAATGGAAAAGTCACACCCCTCCCCATGATTCTGGTTATTTTGAAAATATTAACCGTGCACAACTAAAACTTCTTAAAGTCTAAAGCCTATTTGTCTCACTCCTGCAGGCTATCCAGCTGCTGCCTAATGAGGTTGTCTCTGAGCAACAGTCAGTTGCTGCTGTAAAGAAGCTTCTAGCCATCGCTGTTTCCAGCATCACATACCTCAGGGGGATATTCCCAGGCAGAGCCTATGGGACCAAATATCTTGACGGTAAGAACACATATCGTTCTGAAACGATTGATCGGATCAATTTTGATTAATCAGTTATTAGAATAATTTTCAACAGTTTTTTTAATTAAAATCAAATCATTACCTTGAGTAATGGTGCAGAGTCTAAAACAGGCCATTTGCTGAAAGAATGGTCTTCTTAAATAAGCAATTAAGAAAACGCTTCAGACAAAAGGTATAAACATTTATAAACATAGAATATATACAATTTAAGATTACATTTTTTATTTATGCTTTTATATAATTAAGTGTGTGAATGTGCATTTTTTACATATTTAGATTTTTGCAATTAATTTAAAGTATTCTGTAAAAGGTTTTTTTATATAGTCTCAATTTTGTTTGATTATGTAGAAGCATGAATTCATTAAAATAATGTAAATGAATTAGTTAATTGAAAAACATATTCAATACATTAATGGATTTCTATAATCAAAAATGTTCTTCCCTCTACTGTTGCCCTTTTTTTTTTTTTTTGCAGATCAGAAAGTGATGATCCTGAAAGAGGACCACAACTGTCCAGGAACTTCTCACATACTCAAGTGGTAAACTGCACTGACTCCACTCAGATGCACTGATTAACTAAATGTACCGGTACCTAACTGTGAGCATGTTAAAAGAGAGGGTTTGAGTGACAATACACTTCATTGTTGCACTTTTAAGAGATTATATTTCATATATTTCTGGTGCTACTTTAAAATAGAGCCAATGACTCAGATATTCAACCTTTTTAAATTTTTTGTAAATAAATAGTGTTTCATTCTTCCAGGATGGCGGGTTGTTTTGATGCCATCGAGAAGAAATATGTAAGTCTTGTTTCAGCTTTGAACCCACAGAGAGATCATTTGATTTAGTAATTATTAGGGCTGGGTAAAAAAATTGATTTAATCGATTTTGAATCGATTCCTTTACATTTTTGCAAAATCGATGTCTAGGTAATAAGATAGATTCATTTTATAGTGACCCGCGTGACGTTCACATTCAAATAAGCAGGAAAGATGCACTCAAGATTACTTCAAGCCAGACAGCTGCCCAATACCCTATAGGTTGACATTAACAAATGGGGGCTGACCAGAAAACACCCTGTAGTTATTACAGACAACACTGCAAATATGGTTTGTGCACTGAAGATATTGCAGCTCATGCATGTCTGCTGTGTCACATCTGCTTGCTCGAGTGAGGCTTCTCTTTTTCACTTTTCACAAACAAGTTTGCACTTATGAGACAGTTTTGTTCATATCTCATGTTTAAACTGTCTGATTTACAAGTTTGCACTTTGTATTTAATCTGACAGGAAAAATAAAACACGTGAATATTTTGAAACACAGTTGAACCACTTTCATTATTGTAAAAACAGATTGAATCGAAATTAATCGATTTAGAACTGTATGAATCAAAATCGAATCGATTAAGGACTTTGATGAAAATACCCAGCCCTAGTAATTATGGAAGATGTAGAATAAATTATTCTTTTTCAACATAGTATGTCTTCCTTATTAAGCTAATGTGATCAAATTTGTCCTGGTTTATGTTCTTATTCAGCTGAGGGTCGTCATAATGTCTGTAAGTATTAGTAACCATCTCTACAGATTTGAGAAAATAAGTATCAAACTGCAACGCCAATCCAAGTGTCACTGTATTATTTCTTCTCTATTGAAAAAAATTAATTTGGGCTTTTAAAAATTATGTACAGTCTAATCCATGTATTTTTTTATTTTTTTTGTAGCTCTTTACTGACCCAAGCAACCCCCAGGTATTGGTCTAAGTGCGACTGTTCATCATTATTTTGTATTTTTTTTGTAACCTATAACCTTTTGCCTATAGAGAGTGACTGAGTGTTACAAGTTTAGGATCCAATACGCCCCTGAAGGAACAAATGTGGATTTTGAAAGGTATTTTTATGCCTGAATGTTTGGCTACTCTGATAGTAAAGGAGTGCACACATTTTACCTCACAGAAAGTTTGTGTGTGTTTGTCTGCCTGTGTACACGATAATTTGAAAAGTTATGAATGGATTTTAGTGGATTTTTTATCAGAGCTGTGCCTCATGCCAAGGAGAAATCCAAAACATTTTGACAATGATCCAGATCATAATTACATTCTGGATTTTAAAAGATTCTGGGAGATGGTGATGTAGGGAGTAAAACAAGCAGTTCCCACCTAAACCAGAGGGTGGCAGCAATGATTATTGACATTCTCAGCATCAGACTTCAGAAATCATGATCCAGACCTGCAAGTTTTAGCTATAGGTGTAGGTAACAATATGAGGCAATATTTGCTGCTTGGCAGAGGTCTGGTCTGAGTGCTTTTCTAGTTTAAATCTGTTTTCAATTTTAATGTGATATCAGTAATATGACCTTTAATGCAGTTCCATCCCCCAAAACATGATGTTTTGGGGGATGAAACAAGGTGAGAATAAATCATAGCCTTGAAATAAACAGGTTGAGGTCCTCACAGGCATAATAAAAACTTAATCAAACACTTCAACGGCTTCAAGTTTTAATACATTTTTAACAATGCTGCAATTTAGGGCTGCAACTAACGATTTTTTTGCAAATCAATTAATCTGTCAATTATTTTTATGATTAATCATTTAATAATCTGAAAGCCAAAGATTCTTTAAAGAAGATTTTTTTATGAAATTAAAGCAGGTGAAACACAAACTTTTACTTAAGGAGTTCTAGATAGAGCATATTGACAGATGAATTTTTTTATGTTTTTACAATTTTGATATAATTACTGCTCTAAGTGGGTTGCTCTTTCAGCTAAGGACATGATTTAGAGTCTCCAGTTAACAATGAATCGATTACTAAATTAGTTGACGATTACTTCAATAATCGATTAATCATGATTAATCCGATTAATTGTTTCATCCCTTCTGCATTTACAATATTGAACCAACTACTTGACAAGCGGTTGAAGTGATGAATTTATTAACTTTAACAATTGGTCCAGGCTCTCTGTGTGTTCTTCCTCCTCATTAGTAAAACCAATGAGAAGTTTTCCATGATGTCTGTGGGAACTACCAAAAAAGCAAGCATCTTACTGGTGAGGAAACTTTACACGCTGATGCAGAACCTGGGTCCTCTGCCAGAAAACGTCTGCCTCAACATGAAGCTGGCCTACTATGACGATGGTGAGAGAAAATCTTCCAGTTCAGTTTGATAAGAATCTAATTTAGCTGTTTTAAGCTGGTGAAGTTTTAGGGTCTTTGTTGCCTAGATGTTAATGTTTTGATTTTGTACTTGTTGGTTTCAGTGTTGATCTAATCAGAGTGGTGTTTTACTCCAGATTAATGTTGGACGATTAGATGAATCCATCGACAATTGACTCAGCCCTTCAACGACCGTGTTTTAAGCAATTTCATTGTTTCTTTTCTTGATCTATGGGCTAATACAAGGGCCTACAACAACAAAAAACAAACAAACAAAGAATGCTGTTTTTATTCTTACATACAAATTCTAGGGATGCACGATATTGGGATTTTGGCCGATATCCGATATGCCGATATTTTAAACCTCATGTAGCCGATAACCGATACCGATACCGATGTTAAAGCTGGACAAAAATAAGTAGTCATTGAAAATAGCAGTTTTGTTATCCATTTTTGACACTTTGAAAAATAATAAACTCAAATATATTTTCATATGCTGATATCAAATTGATTTTTAAAAACACGGTATCGATCTATTTTACTTTCAAAATCTCGTGAAATTTCATCGTTCTGTTACAAACTCTCGTGATATTTTGCAAATTCTTGTGAGATTTTGTTAGTAAAATAGATCGATACCGTGTCAATATATCAACATATAAAAATATGGCAAAATTTTGTGAATTTTCGGCGGATTTCGTAGCATAACGATGACATATAGCAATATTTCATTAGTAAAAGAGATTGATATGGTGTTTTTAAATGGCAATAATCAGCATATGAAGATATTGTGATATTTTAATGTATCAATATTTTTTCCCTCGTCTTTAGAAGTTTTTAAGTCTGTAAAAAAGAAGTTTCTGAGGAAGAAGAAGAAGTAGTAGTATTTTTTTTTTTTTAGACTTTAGAAACTCAGAAGCTGATCAAATATCGGGCTAAATATCGGTGGGGTGGCCGATGTCCGATATTCAGTTTTAAGGCTGATACAGGCCGATACCGATAGGGGGGTGATTATATTGTGCATCCCTAACAAATTCTTTTCAACTGCAGCTTTTTTTCCCCAGTACCACAATTCAGCAGCAGTTTATCTACTTAAACTTGACACAAAAAAAAAGAAAGAACTGATCCAAACAATAGACAAGTAGTTTTTTTTTTTTTTTTTTCTAACAGCCCAACCGAACCAGAGAGTTTTTCTCTCTGTGTTCGCTCCATGCGCTCCGTCCTTTACGGATTTGAATTTATCACAACAAATACAAAATTAAACAAAAAAATAAATAAAAGGAAAATTCACGAAATGAACATTTCCACTTGTGAATTTTTGCTTTCCATAAAAAAAAAAAAAAAAAATTTCACATTTAGATATACAAATTAAAAATTTATGTTTCATAACATGGCAACTGGAAAAGAGTAAACCATTCCCACTGGACAAAACCTATAAACTTTTGACAAGAAAACAAGCATGTTTACCTTATTGGGTTTCAGTTGTGGTTGTTAACAATATTACCAGTGGTGCAGAAGACACGCTTTGAAGCTATGCTTGTCTTTGCCCACAAAGTCACTTGCCTTAATATATCGTACATTGCCATTTGCTGGACTGATAAATATAGGTTGGAACTTTTTACATATCACCCAACCTTACTACAGATAGCAGAGTCTGAATTTTCTGTAGTGTTGCGCTAATGCCATTTTTTGGCCCCGATACCTGGCTTTGCAGTATTGGCCGATACCGATACCATACGTATACCATCTGTTTTAAATTGATGTGTATGTGTATATATGAAGAACTGCATACTACTTGGATGTAAAACAATTGCCATCATGGCTTTGTCAAGCTGCTGCCTACCTTTGTGAAGCAGGAAAAACACTAATACAAAGTGAATCTAGAAGAAATTTTTATTGCCTGCCTGGAATGGGTGACAACAGTGGAAGAAACTTTTGGCTCTCAAAATGGTATCGGTGCCCTATTTGTTGGTACTCGCCAATACCAATGCCACCATTTTAGTGCTGGATTGATGCCTCGTCCGATACTGGTATTGATGCAACACTGATTTTCACTCCCAGATACAGCATCAGTTTTGTCTGTCTTCTTACTGAAAATACTGAAAATGTTCTTTTTATTCTGAAATAAAGGAGCCACAGGTCACCAACAATGTGAACCTTCCTAATCATTTCCCCTCTTGTCACAGTTTCCCATTATTGATTTGTGGTGCAGAGAATAATGTTTCTATATGGAGTATACCTTTAATGAACAATGCTTCTCTCCTTGCTAGAAGACAGACAAGTAGACAAGGGGAGTAGTTAGTTGATTGCAATCTACAAATATTGCACTAGATGGCAGTAGATCCTTTAATCCAAGAGAATCAGTCTTAGATCATTTAACATCAGGCTTTGAGCAGTGTTAAAGATTATATTAGTGTGTTAAAACCTTTTTTGTTTCATTGTCCTTGAATAACTAACCTGTATTTACGAGTTATTTTGTTATTTTTCCTTCGTAAAGTCACTCCTCAGGACTACCAACCTCCAGGTTTCCAAGAGGCTGAAGAAACCACACTAGTGTTTGAGCAGGAACCTGTCACACTGACCTTTGGCAAAGTTGAAACCCCCTACCACTGTTTGAAGTTTGACATGGCCACAGAGAAACACAGACTGGAACAGGTGAAGCAATTGATAGTAAACTAGCTTTGTAAAAAATACTTATTTTAGCATTGTTGTTTTTTTTTTATTTGTCATGCAAACTGATTCCTCCAAGTGTTTTCTATCTGCAGGTTAAAGAGGGTGTTTCTGTGAATAAAAAATGGATTCTGGAGATTGAAGACCCAATCAACCTTACACAGGTTCGTCCAACAGTGACATCTTTAAAAACGATAACAAAATTAGGCAGAGGGGCCTTGGGATTCCTGTGAGGACTCGAACTTCCATGCAGTCAGAGTCCTTCCTCTCTGCCTTAGTTTGCTTATTGAGAAAACAGACATGGAGTCTGTTAGTTCAGTTAGTTGTTTAAAAGTTGAAATCTTGCAAAAATGGCCATCCACTGTTTTATTACTGTATGTTTATTAACTGCTTGTGACTTCACTGTTCAACGTGTTTTAATGTTTAGAGTCCTGATCTCAAACTAGTGGAGGAGTCTGAGAACTTCACTACAGACATGGATAACACAGGTAATAGTACAAAGTGACATCTATTTAAAAACCCTTAAAATTAGAAGTTAAGTTATTCAAAAAAGATTTAAGATCCAGCAATGGAAAATAAATTAAAGGTTCACTTACTCATTGGTGGTCTCAACTGGTCTTAATTTAATGATGGTTAAAGAACTTAATGAGCCATTGTAATTTGCAAGGCTGACTGTTCACACAGTGTAAACAATTTTAAAACATTCTTCAATTAATAATCCAGCAATGGGTGGTAAAATATTATTATTATACTTTGGCACCTAAATATAGTTTGATTAAGGAAGAGGGAAACATTTGATGGATAAAATAAAAAACTCCTTTAAAATATATATGATGTTTCTGAGCTAATTTGAATGAAAAAATAATGCATCCTTTTCTTGCATTAACTTAAGCAAATTCAGTTACTTTAACACAATTGTTTCATGTCCTACGCTGCTAACATGAAATAATAGTACTTAAGTAGATGCAAAAAAAACAATGCATCAGTTTTCTTCAGTGTGGAAAGAAAGGAGCATTTTACACATCAACCTTTAACTTCTAAAAAGGGAATTAAGATAACATGGAATCTCTCTGATATTTATTGTATCATAATATTGGTGGTTATGATGTCACATTTTCCTGTTTTGCACCTAGACTGTACTAGTGGCAGCATGAAAGCATGGAGTGTAAACAATATTAGGCTTATAATATTGTATTACAATAGGGCTTTTTAGTTGTGCTGCTGCATGCAATGAGTTTTACAGAAGCTCTTGTACAGGTAAAAGAAAAACCATAGAGATGAGTTTGAAGTTGATAACCATGTTTTTGTAATGGAACTACGTAGCTGCTAATCAGATTAATGACTATATAGTATGCAGTCATTAAATTAATAATCACATAAAAGGAATAGAGTACTCTTTGGACACAATTTCCTTTTATCGGAAATTGGATTTGGTGAAAAGACTATCAAGGGCCATGCATCAAGGGATACCAAACCATTTTTGTTGATGATACTTTATGTCACATGTTCAGGCAAACTTGGATAGAACTTAAGAGTCAAAACTTACGATTTTATTTTTAAAAAACTAACCTTGTTATAGAAATGGGCTGTTTTGATCAGGGCATATAAAAATTAGGTAAATCAAAGGTTTTTACCCCCAAGTCTATTTTTGACCTTCCATAAAAAAAAGAGCCCAAATAATAATAATAATATAAGTAAACAACTCAAAGAAGGGAGTTTGTCAAATACCGGTATTTACATTTTCCTGAATCACTGATCCTATAAATGTTATTTACCACCTTATTGGGTAAAGTACCTGCAATTCCATTTGTACAGGGATGTTTTTGTTAGAGCCTATACATTGAACACAACATACCTTTGTTATCCTGTATAATGATACCGGTTATTTAGCAGGGGTTGTAATAATGACTGCAGTTAAAAGTTGAAAAAAAAAAAAGGAAAATGTTTACCTTAAGTTAAAACAGTAACTTGTATTTTTTTTCAACTGTAGAGATCCAATTGTGCATTGATAAGGAGGAAGAAGAAGAGAAGGAAAGTGGTGAGGATGTCCCCGAGGTATGTTTGTTCCTCCTGACCGAGACTTCATCCACATGTTATGTATGTTGCATCACATGAAATTCAATTCTAATTGTTTCCTATTTAGTGCAAATCAGTAAAAAAAAACAAAAAAAAACAACACAATATTAATAATAATAATAATAATACATTTTATTTATAAAGGCGCCTTTCTGGACACTCAAGGTCACCGTACAAAAGCATAAAAAAGTGTCAGAAAAATAAAAATAATAATATTTATATATTATATTAGACAAAAGACATCACTGAAAAGGATCTTAAAGCAGCTGTGTCTTTAATGTGGATGTTGGACCCCCCTTCCCCTAGTGGGTCCAGGAGGTACTAAGGGGGATCAGGACATTTTTCTGTTACCTAAGAGACCTGGAACATCAATAATGTCGCTTAAAGGGGAATTTCGTTTTTTTTACATTTGGCCCTTGATTTTACGTTATTACATCATGTTCTACTCACCTATATAAGTTTTGTGTCATTTGGAGCTGTTCTGCAGATATTCCGTTAGGTTATATCCAGGTAACGTCTTCCTATGGGTGAACGACTTGAAGGCACAAACTAAACTGTTCATAATTTATTCTTTATGGTACACCAGCAGTTTTTGTTTTTTCTTTTTCAAAAAAAAAACTTTATTTAACCAATGTACATTACACCAGGCGCCTACGCTCTACCTCTTATATTTAGACATCTTCCAGGCATGTGAGTAAAACTAGCAGCAGTTCAGCGGACAGGATGATTGAACGGTAGCCGGCGCACACGGGGGTGACGTCATACAAACGCTGCTTTGTTTTTAAAAAATAGAAATATAAAAAATATAACCGTGGATGTTTGGGGGACAGTTCGCCTACATGTTATGAATGCTGGCGTACCATAAAGAATAAAATTATGAACAGTTCAGTTTGTGTCTTCAACTCTTTGCCCATAGGAAGACGTTACCTGGATATAACCTAACGGAATATCTTCAGAACGGCTCCAAATAACACAAAACATATGGGTGAGTAGAACATGATGTAATAAGGTAAAATCAAGGGCCAAATGTAAAAAAAGCTGTTCCCCTTTACACTAAAAAAATCATAAAATTATTTTATGGGCCTCTTTTACACAAGTACCAAAAATCTTAACACATGAGAACTATGGAGTTATTTTTATTTTAATGTGTGTATTCATTCAGAAATTGGTACTAAAACATGTTTGGCTTATCAGGTTAAATCTTTGTCCTTAGCATCTCAGCCCCCGACTCAGGGGCACAGGTCCACAGTGGTCAGTAATCTACTTAAAACAAGTGAATATTCAGGTTTCTGTTACTCTTTACCAGCTAGTTAGTGGGTTAAAACATTCAGGGAATTTTCAGGGTTAGAAACCTTCCAGGTAACACTGGACATTAACACGAACAAACTGGTTAAGTAAAATGTTGAAGGTTGACACATCACAGGGATTTTCATGGAAACTTTTTGGAAATAATAATTTTTCTTTAAATTGCATGTGTAGTTATCATCGATGTTAATCACATACAAAAAGTAAGCTGCCTTTTGCAGTGGTTCAAAGGCCGACCTCTACATGTAATCTGCATTCCTCACATGATGACTTCTAGAGGCCTGGACTATTGAGGGTTTGTTAATGTGTACAAGGCTACTGGCTACTTACTATGTTAGCACTTCTGGATAAACATTTTAGAGAATCTTAAGTCCTGACCACACCGAATCAAATTATGCACACAGAAAATCTTGTTGGATGACGTTGTGGCGTTTAGCGCTCATTAAGAGTCAATTGGGATGATCACAGCCGACACTTTTTCTGCAAGAGGTTTTTTGTAGCTCTGACTATGACAGACCCCAGGTCTATTTTAGTCGGACTATGCATCAATTCAATTGCAATTCCATGGGTCTGACACACAGGTGTCAAACTGGTTCCAGAAAGGGCCTTGTGGCTGCAGGTTTTCTTTCCAACCAAGCAATAGCACACCAGACTCCAGTCATCTCATCAAGTGAGTCCAATCTGAACATGATGACTTGATGAGATGAATGGAGTCTGGTGTGCTATTGCTTGGTTGGAAAGAAGACCTGCAGCCACACGGCCCTTTCTGGAACCAGTTTGACACCCCTGGTCTAACAAGAAGAGAGAAGCGGTTACAAAGTAAAACACGTGCAATTTGGGGGGAAACTACGAAATAAAATCTGTCAATCGAACGTGAAAACAGTTTTGGAGTTGCACAGCACATATATAGCATGTGGGACTGACTCGTGCAAAAACAGTCAATGACACATTAAAAAATGAATACCTTACCCATGATAGGAGTTCAGGAGGAGACAAAACGGATAAAGTAGTGATCTTATTTGAGCCTTGCAACAAAAAAAACCAAGGGACAGAAAGCTCAGTTTATCACTTTCCTTGAGAAAAAATTAACTTCAACAAACTTCAGGAGGACAGAAAAAAGGTATAGTAAATAGTGATCTTCTATGAAAAAATAAATAAATAAGGGACAGAGAGTGTAGGTAAGGACAGCTTATCACTCTCCCCTGTTTATGACTAAATAAAAAATAAAACAAAAACTTAAACTTCCCAGATTTCTCCCTGAGAATCACCTCTCACCACCTTAGCCGGAATATAAACCGTCCCACAGCGTTTATTGCTGTGTTTTCCTTTTGGTTAAACGTAGTTCTCATGATGTTTTTTAATATTGGCCAATAACAATCCTCTATCTGTTCCAGTTTAAGAGATGATACACAGACTCATGAAGTGGGGCTTTGCTTTATAGCTGCACCGGCTGTTTTTTATTTTTTATTTATATTTAATAACTTTTTATAATGTCCCTGTCAAATAAGATTCAATTTGTGTGGGACAGAAACAGGATTGAGAAAAACTCTGCATATATCTTCTCATCCTACCTAGTCGGAGCCTCTTTATATGCAGTCAGTATGACATGTGAAAAAGAAAAAAAACACAAATCGAAGATTAAAAACAACCGGTGTGATCCGGCCTTTATTGGATTAGCTACATCAGATGTGTTTTTGTTTTTCTGCTGCCTCTTTTGAAATATTTTCTCAGTAATTTGTTTGAAAAAAAAAATCTCAAATGCAACAGTTGGTTTAGGGGTATTTGACACATCCATTCATCCATCCATCCATCCATTTTCTGACACGCTTTATTCCAAGCTGGGTTGCAAGGGGTGCTTTGACACAAAGGAAGTGTTTTATATGGGTATATATACTCAACATGACTTTTTGTTAAATAAAAAAATTATTATTCAATAAAAAACTGTCATGATGTTACAAAGTTCAGACCCAAATGCAGATAACCGAACAGAGAGACCAGGGAAAAGGTTTAACGGGTTTTATTGAAGAAGTTTAGCAGAGGGAGAAGTGTTGCTCTGAACACTGCTCAACCAGAACTGTAAAGTGAGGGGAAGACACAGCGGTTAGTTCA
Source organism: Cyprinodon variegatus (assembly GCF_000732505.1). Classification (NCBI taxonomy): domain Eukaryota; kingdom Metazoa; phylum Chordata; class Actinopteri; order Cyprinodontiformes; family Cyprinodontidae; genus Cyprinodon; species Cyprinodon variegatus. The sequence continues at coordinate 3,363,598 of NW_015150453.1, read as the reverse complement.
GGCTCAGTGGGGAATTTGACTCGTGAACTTTGAGAAGAGGATTTGGTTACCGACTCACGTTTCCAGAGAAGTTGTTGAATCCTTGACTCCTGTCTGCGTGCCGTGGTTCCAGTGTTTGTCTGATTCGGTGGAGAGCAGAACAAGTTTTATCCAGAATGCGGTTGATAGTTGGTGAACGGAGAAACTGACGCTCAGTTGAAGCTCAGTTGATCCTTCCAGGGAGTGAAGGTCCGAGAAATCCAGTTTCCAGGATGACTTCCTGCCGAGAGGCAAAGACAAAAACAAAGTTAAACTCAGGTTGACAAAAAGCTCAGCTTGACTCAGCAAAAACTAAGCTTGGCTAGAGTACCCTAAACTGGCAAGTAGTGACAGTCAACAGCTTAAGAACACTTCGTTTAACGAGGAAACCATCAGCAGGTGTGTGAGGAGGCGGACCAGAACCAGGCGCCTCCTGGTGGATGAAGGGAGACAAACACAGAAACACAAACACAAAAACAGGAGTCCTGACAAAAACAAACAACTTAGTGAGGTTTGGAGATGTAAAAATATTTATTGAGTTAATTTGTACTGCTGCTTGTGTATAATAACAGATCTACTATACATTTTTGGAAATTATATGGATAGTTTTAGTTAACCCGCACTCACAGCTCATATATCTTATTCCTATCTCAGTTTTCCTATTGAAAGTTCATGAAATACACAAATTACCGAGTTGTGTACAATCAGTCCTTCGACCAACACTTATTCTGAGTTGAACAGCACTGCAGCTTGTTCTTTAACGCTTCACAGATGGATCTTTGACCTTCCTTAATGGTCTCTCTGGATCCTACTTAGATCCTCCCCTAAACTCTCTTTAGCAAACTCATTATTCCTATAGGACTACGGTTTGCAGGCTGAGGCAGCCATGAAAAACAGCTGCTTTTGTATCTTCAGAACCATTTTTGTTTTGATTTGGCAGAATATGTTGGACTAATATCATCGTTCAATATTAGTGTCCATTCTTAGTTTTTTCAAATTAAAGATCCTGAAGAGCTCATGATGCTAAGTGCTTTAACGCAGCGTGGATCTTCCATTGTGCCTCACAGTAGGAATGAATGGTTTTCCGTATATTCATCTGTTCTCCTCCTGAGATCCGTTCCCTTTGTGATGTGTCACCTCACATTTGCACCTTGAATCTGTGAAATATCAACATTTCTAAGCACTGTTTTGCTTTTCAAAGTCTTTATATATATTAAATTATGTTTATCATAAATGTTAATGTTCGCTCAAGGATTTGTAATGAGAATGATTATTTTATTTCCCACAGAATCAATTTACTTAAATGAATGATAAAATTTTTTCTAATTTCCTTTGTCTGATATGATGCTTTAGTAGCAACAGATGATGGATGTTTTTAAAAATGTTAGCATCTGTGTGGGCAGGAGACAAACGTTACCATGAAAAGGAAGCAGTCGACCAGAATCAAGGAGAAGATGGTGAGAGCAAAAATCATTTAACATTGATTTTATGAAGAAGCAAATAATTTACTGTGATTATGAAGTCTAGAAAGTAGCTAACACAGAGCCCTCTGCTGTTTTCAGGTTTCCCAGTATGACCTCGTCAGCAGCCAGGAGCCATCTGCCCCTGGAACCATTAAGAAGCGCAGGTTCAGCGAGCCTAAAAGTGACTATTGATCTCAGTGCAAATAAGGCACTTTGTTAAATTAAAGTCTTGTTGTTTTTTTTCATTTCCATAACAAGCTGTAGAGTTCGTTTTTAAGACGATCAACACCAGTTTGTTTATGAACATGGTTTGGAATAATTTTATAGTTAAGACTTTAAGGCAGTTAAGTATGAATTGTTTTAGCTTGTTTAATGGTCCTATGGGCTTATTTGTGTTGCATTTATGATTCTGTAATACTTAAGAACAAACCTGGGCAGCAAAAACTTCTTGGTGAATTTCTGATTACTCATTAAAGCTGAATGTCTGTAAAATGAACAGCAAATGTTAATAAAATACGTTTCAACACTGTTCCTAGTTTTATTTTATGCCAAACAAATAATATATAAGGAAACTGAAGTAAAAAATCTAAGAGTCTGTGAACACAAAAGCCTTATATCTTAAATATTGTCCACAAATCTGTTTTAATCTGTATTAGAGATGACTTCCCTTTTGCCAGGATAAATTTTCCACCTTTACAGGTGTGACATATCCAGATCCTCGTCCATCAGCTTATTACAAAGGTGTGCCTTCAGCAGGCCATAATAAACGACTACTTAAAAATATGCTTCTTCAATCACACAATATGCCACAGTTTTTAAAATGAAGTGTAAATGGCATGTTGACTGTGGGAATGTCCATCAGAGTGGCCCATGAATTGAATGTTAATCTCTCTAACAAGCTTTCTCCAACGGCGTTGTTTGTTTTTATTCTTGTTACACATCCACCCAGCCTCACAACTTTAGATCATATGAGGCCCAGGGCCCAAATATTCAGCTTCTTCCCTCTAAGATTATCTGAGGCCAGCCTCCCAGACAGATGCTGCAACAATTACTTCGGATGACCAAAACATTCTAGATCTGTTGGCAAAAGCTCAGGGAAACTCATAAAAGTTTGTCGTCTTCATCAGGGTCTTGACCCGACTGCAGTTCATTGTCTTGATTGCCTTTAGTGGGGAAATCCTCGCATTTGATAGAGTTTGGCGCTCTGGGGAGGTTTTTCACAGAAGAAACCTGGTTTTCACTGAACAGGGCAGTTAGTTGTACAGTTAAAGGAATAGTACACCCAAAACATGATTAGCCTTCATTTTCTACTCACCCCCATGCTGAACAGCACTCTGGAGTACTTTTTTGATATCTCAAATGCATCTGGAGATCTGGGAGGCTTCTTGCTGTCTGCTGACATTCAAATAAT
>NW_015150453.1:3351445-3355846 GCF_000732505.1 Cyprinodon variegatus | reverse complement strand
GCAAAACATTTCAGAAACCGTGTGTATCAAATATGATACATTTGGCATTACAGGGTTAAAACATCTTTAGATGAAGGATTGTTCAAGAAGGATTCTTTCCAAATTAAAGAATATTATAGAGAACAATAGGCATCTTCCTCTATAGAATGTTAAACAACAACAGTGTCTTCATTCAGAGGTTTATCCAGATCTGGTGCAAAACAGACGGCGACAGAAGATCCTTCCTGCTGAGTTATCAACATCTACAACAACCATTTCCCATTGAGATCAACTGAGTATTTTTTATTTTATTTATTGAATTGAACTATAATAGTCTAATTAGAATCCAAGTAAATACAGTGCAATGTGATTGTGACTTCAATACTCTATCATTAAACTCCTGATCTTATAAAAAATGTCATCAAAAAAGTTTTCAAAGTTAAGATGATTGCATCCAGTTGTTGAGTTTTCAGCCATCTCTCATCGTGAGCAAACATATGGCAACATCGGATGGTTGACTGCATTAAGCCGGTTAGCTTTGTACCAATCATCCATTGTGGGCAAGCATAAGGTGACAGTGGAAAGGATCCATGTCTTTCAAGAGAAAGACATCTCCAACAGAACCAGTCACAGTTGGACCAACCATCTGCCACAACAGATTGGAGGGCAGAAAGGAGAAAAAGAAGCAAACATAGACACACTGATCAGAGAAGACCATCTCTGTTAAAGAGGAAGAGTAAGTCTGTCTGGAGAGCTTTAACTGCTACAGCTTTGTGGGCTGATTCATCCAGGGGACATATGTCAAACTGAAGGCCTGCGGGCCGAATCCAGCCCCTTTCAGCAGTTTTTCTTGCCCTCAATAGTCATATGTTCTTTAAGAGTGTACAGAGTGGCACAGAGTTTAAGAGTGGTTAAAACTGGGAAATAGATTGTAGTAAAGTTGTTATAAAGCAGTTTGTTCTTGGTAAATTAAATCAAGTTTCATTGAACACAGCCTCACCTACAACTTTTAAAGATTTGACGACTTAATATGTATAAAAAAAAGGGGGGGTTTGACACCCTGGATTTGAGAAATAGTGAAATAAAAGAGGGGAGCTGAGCCTATTAAGGCCACTCTTGCATTAGAACCGGTTAAAAAAAAAAGACCGAACAAAAATCACTTCTGAGGTGTAAGTTAATAAAGCACTAAAGACTAAAAAGCACCGGTTTCTGATTCCAACCAAAAGTACATGAATTTACATAGACTTCAAGCAAATATCAGCATTCAAACACACACAAAAAAAAACGATATTTCTCTCTTCGACACTTCCATACAAAGAACAAGGCCAAACCATAAAAACCCAGCTGTCTGCTCCCCTTAATCACAGCATGGGGCCTTCCTGACTAGGAAGACACTTCGAAAGCAACTATCAAAAATATATATTGTTATTCCTACCACCCATAATCATTTAATGTTATTATTAACATTTACCATCCTGCAGCTATTTGATCACTTAATTAACAGGCTCCAACCTGGTATTGCTATCAATGGGAAGAAAAGATGACACAATTAAAACAGTATCCACCTTTTCAATGACTTCTCAAGGAAATAGTTATTAATATCTGAAGTCTAACACTTAAATAAATTAACATATTGGAAATAGGAACCTTTTTTTAGCCATATTTTTATTACTGGAAGGACATTATTTTAACTTTATTTTTGTAATGCATGAGAGACACCCTAAAGTAGCAAATAGTAGAAAAAAAAAATAAAATATATCAACAGAACAGAATTCATGTAAAATAAAATACCTGTATTATATATGAGATATAAAGATGTAAAATCATACCTGTTTTGTTTACACTTGGTAATATATAATATATAAATATAATGATATGAACAGCTTCAACCTGTATCATAGGAATAGAAATGCTTTATATAACCACAAGGGGGCGAAATGCAGCCACGCATTGGCCTCGTGGACTCTATGGAGAACTCCTTGTGCCTTTCTCCATGAATCATATTGTTTCTCATGCATGCTACAATCAGCTCATACAGTTGGCCTTCACACTGTGCTCAGTTTCAAAGAAAGCATACTTTGGAAATGAACAGCCAGCACAAGGCTATTCAGCTGGCCTTTAAGGAGATGCTGCAGTGGATTCAACAATATTGATCAGCATAGAGGATGATAAAAGGAGAGGAGGCAGAGAGCAGGTGGTAGTGGGCCAGCGGATTCAGGGATTTAGTCGCACACCATGCACGTATGGACAGCGCTGCTGCGCAGCGAGGGGACCAACACCTTCCTGAAACAGATGCTCAAAGCAATGGGATGTGCCCCCATTGTGATCAGAGTGGACAGCTGAATTGTTTACCACCAAAGGACCCTTTTCTTTAGCAGCAGGCTTGCACACAATGGGGCCCCTGCCACTCTGAGGATTTCTGCAGGGGAGGGTTGGGAGGGGTAGAGTGGAACGTGTACATAAAGTAATAGGGAGTTTGTTGGGTGAGCCGCTGTCCGTACCCCCTTCTTTTTTTCCCTGTGATCAGATGGACCTCTGTGCACCCCCATCTTCTCTACAAAGCCCACATAAAACTACCGCAGGGCAGGGGTTTAAATGTCACGCTTGGCCATCAGAGCACTGAGCCCCCGGCTCGTGTCTCATGGGGGAAGCGCGCCAAGAGACAGGACGATGGAGAGCAGAAAGCTAAGGGGAGGGAGACACTTGCCCTCGTCCCATTGTCCATAACGATAGGCATGTGCTGCTAACTGACTCCAAATCAAGTGTATCCTTTCACCACGCGCCCCTTCCTTGTCCTGTACTACTCAAACACAAAGGCCCCTCTGTGTTTTTAGTTTTCCAAGCAGCTTTAGGCATGGTATGTTTGACACATCAGCTTATAGGAAGACGCCTGAGCCTAAATTCAACTGGCCACTATGCTGAATGATAAATACAGTTTGTCAACCTTGGACAGCTGAAGATCCTTCCACATTTCACTCCGGTGGACTCTTACATGACAAAAATCAATGCTAACTTTTTGCGTTCAGTCATATAAAAAGGGACCTCAAACATTGAAGTGACTGGAGGGGGTGGACAGAGGGCGGATGACATGTGGGTTGACAAAGTGTCAAGCTGAAATATAAGTACAGCACAAAATATACAAGCTGCTGGCCAACTTTATGCCAGCCCAAGGTCTTGCCTCATACTTTAAGTGAACACAAGACTGAGTGTTTTATGTATCTATTTGTTCTAAATAGTGGCACACTTGACCTTGAGGGAAGATATGTGTGCTTGGTGTTGGGCCCGGGAATCATCCCTCCTGTCAGGGACGGGAGGGATTGACCTTGAACCGGCGCTGCGCAGGCGTAGCTGAATGCACAAACTCATTTAACTCCTGGGTTTGTTATCGACATGCTGTAATCGTTAACATTATGGATGATGAATAACTACCAGCTGCCTCATACCTGCACCATACGTCAGAGCGCCACGCAGGCTGGAGCCAGCCATACGCGCCCGCAGTGGTATTAGGGGTAAGTCAGGTGACCGGAGAGCCGCATCATTTAGACTGGTTTTCCCACCAGTCACAGCGACAGCTCATCAAGTGTGCCAGCCTGTGCACACAGAGGTGCTTAAAGACATAGATCTCTTTTGTGCTTTGCACATTTTTTCTCACACACATTCCTCAGTTCATACTTGGGAACACTTAACCTCCAACATCAGCTGTTCAAGCTTTTATAATAGATTTTTTCTCTCTCTCTAGGTATTTGGTCATTTTTAGTAAGTGCATTTTTACTGTAGTTTCTGAGAAACTTTAAAAATGGAGTAAGAGAATGCTACAGCTCACACAACTAAAGCTAGGTGATGGAATTTTAGGTTTTACCAGGATAAAGGGGAGACAAATAATGATGAAGAAATTTGTGATAGGCCCATTATAGAGATTACAGGGCAAATCAGGATTCACTAAATTATTGTTTACTGTGCAGCACTGTTTAAAACTGGAGTCGAATTAATCATGTTGCAATGGGCTACTAATATTACAGTTTCAACTGTCATTTAGGAGTCTTAGCAATTTAAATGATAATTTTCCTGTTCTCATGCTTTTAACATTCTTATGTTTTTGTTGTTTGCTTTTACTGATGATAAAGAGGGTTGTAATTATGTTAGTCACTGATATTGCTTGTGCTTATGTCCAGCTGCTGACTTCTAAATTATTGTAATGTTTGTATTTTGGCAATGCTTGAAATTAGGGTTCTTTCTCAATTGAATTCCAAAGGAGTAAATAATATAGAACAAGTAAAAAAAATACTATCAAAAGACAAATGAATGTCCATTCTATGTATTTAATCAAAAAATGCTCAGTTGAAAATTTGATAAAAGGAATATTGAACACATTCAAATAAATTCTGCCCCGCAACAGACTGGCGAGCTGTCCAGGGTGTACCC
>NW_015150453.1:3284409-3350674 GCF_000732505.1 Cyprinodon variegatus | reverse complement strand
GATATTTTTAAATGGCTCTTCATTAGATGGACATCAACACCACATGCAGAGGTTTGCTAGTTTACAGAACATGATTTCAAGCTGAAATGACCAGGAATGATCTGAATACGGTCACACTAATGAGTATCTGTTATCTCTCACTGATGTAATATCACCTTCCTATGCATTTCCTCAGTTCCACACAAAGTTCTATCATCACATACAATAAAAATGTTGCCAACTTACTTTTAAAGGATTTATCTATCTGAGATCCATCTTTCTGTGTCTAGAGGGCAACAAGAATATAACCATTCTGATAAGAAGCATAGTGAAAATCTGACTTAAATACAATGCTCTCTGTAGGCTCCATGTGGATTATGAAAGATCAGCTTTGAGCTGCAACATACAGCTGATTAACATATCTGTACATGTCATCACCCATGTTTCTGAAATTTGGCGGCATTTGGGCCCTGTCGCCATCAAACACTCCTGCAGATGACTCCATCGGGGGTAATTGCACCCCAGCGTTTGTCCAGCTTGCTGAATAGACCCCATGGGTAACCTCTTTTCAGAAAAAGCCATATGTCTCTACAGGGGGTGGCTCTTCTTCTCTTTCATTTATGCCTGTTATATTGGAGGCTCTTACCACACAATGAGCTGGGATTTAGCTGCCCCCCCTTCCATAGGGAAAACTTCACCTTTTAAACTGCTTGTTGACAGTCACCTACAAGTCCTCTCTGTATATTGCTTTCTAAGAGTGAAGATCCCTGCATGGTTTCGGCACAGGTTTGTGAGATTAATTTGTCATACCTTGAAGTTTCTATGTCCAAGCGGGTCATTGTGATGTAGCCAGAGAGGTTTAGCTGGTGGCAATACTTGGCTGTTGTCAAGGTTCCTACCATTACCTTTATGGAGGGATTTATCAAAAGATTGATTAACCCATTCTCTGTCCATTCTCTGTATGCAGATTTGATGGACTTGGAAGGACACCATTCAGTGTCTGGATGACAAATTTACCACCTTGTTCTGCACCTTCACTTCTGTACCACCTTCCCTGCTCATTCCGACTTGCTTGGAGTTTTTTGCTTCCTACGCTGCTTTCAGTCGGCTGCTATAGCAAAATGTAGCACATTAAATCTTAAAGCAACTGGTGTTGCATGGAATGTAAGAAGTTTGTTCTCTCCTATCAGAACCTTCAAAAATCTGAAGAATTAATGTTTAAACAAAGGCAGAAAAGTAAAAAAAAAATGTTTTTAAATAACAAAATATATCAGAGCCAAAATCAGAGTGGAAGTGGGTTTGAATCCACCTTCAGCTCAGACGTGAATCCCTAAATTAGCAGATAATGCATGAATGCATGAATGACCAAATCACCATCTTTACTGTATTTATTTTCATTTCCAGTTGAAAGAAAAAAGGCATATATATATTTTATTGAAAACATTTGTTTACTTTATGTTAAAAACTCTGGTTGTTTAATGTCACAGTATGTAAAAACTGAATTTACAATTAGTAATCACTTCATAATTATTCCAGTTCAACTTTTGAAGGATTAAAGTATGCATATACCATAAAATACAGAAAATAATTGAGTTATTTCCTTGACTAAACTACAGAGTGTAACATAAATTGACCAAATTTTACTATATCTATGAGAGCATTTCTTAGCCTAAAATATTCTGCGGAATAAAAGTTTTTAAAAGTAGGTCACTGTAGCCTCACAGCTTTTCACAAGTTTTCTTCTGTAACCCAATCTATGTTTCATATACTATAAGTTTTAGTTTTCACATCAGGTCCACACTTTCACTATAATTTGCCAAAGGCAGAAATGAAAAGTTTTGTAGTTTTTTTTTTTTTTTTTTTTCTCCCTGTCTGTCTTTCTCTTACGGCCTTGGGAGTTTGACTTCTGCCCTCCTTCTCCAGGCTGAGGGTTTTTCATCTAGCCAAGGTGCAAGGGCAGCCACTTCTATCCTCTCCCAGCCCCTTCCTCCCATCCACTGTGCTTATCCACATGCGGATTTCCATTTCAGCTACAGTGCAAGATTAGCAGTTCCACCACCCCAAGGCTGGCTTAAGACAGGAGGGCAGACAACCAGCAGCGTTGGTGGGATGCATGCGGGGGAGAAGATCCCCTAAGACTTGTCTGGGGCTGCAGCGGATTTTATGGATGAATCCTCAAAATACACGTGATTGTTTAGGATGAGCTGTGTTGTGAGGTGTCAGTTTATCGTCAACTTGCAGGCCTCACATATCGCTGGCTCTACTACTGCATTGACAATAACCATACTTAATCACAGGCTTTATAATTGATGATGGAATTCATTATGAGGGAGATTCACAGTTTTTCCAAAATTAGAAAAATTAGATCAATTTTCTTCACTTTTTCAATTAAAGGATAGAAAAGAGTAAAAATATCTTCAATAAAAACTTTTGTGAAAATTGAAGCTCTTAAACCTAAAGCAATATGTATGTATTTTTTTTTTACAGCTGTGGTATATTTCTTGTTATTGCACTAAATTCTCCTTTGATTAGATACAATTTACAACTTAAACTTTAATTAGTCCCCAGTATCATCAGATGACGAGAGAAGAACCGGATAATGACTCTCTGTGATGGCTGAGCACCTGCAATGACCATGTGGCCTCCATTTTTGCTCAGATGTTCACCAAGTGTCAGTAGTTGTGTCATGCTTCAAACTCTCCATCATCATCCTGGTCTAAAGAAATGCACCACCACCAGCTTAAATGACCATGGACCTATAAACCTAATATCTGTGGTCATGAAATCCTTTGAGCGACTGGTGCTGAAGCATCTGAAGGGTATTAAAGGTCGCTGCTGGATCCCTGCATTTTGCTTTCTATTTAAACAGGATGATACAGCCACTTTTGGACGACATTACATCTTTCACCACTTCAACCATGAAGGGATGAACATCTTGTTTGAGGACTGGCCATTCAACACCATGATCAGAGACATTCTCCACCACAGGCTCACTCAGCTTACAGGTATTCCACCTGTTAGCGGATAACCAGCAACAGTAAGTGGGAGTGGGGAGTGTTCTCAGATAAAAGCACTATCATCACCAGCCGCTGCTAAGGGTGTCTTCTCTACCTTTCCTCTTCTCTATGTATACAAATGTCTGCACATTTGGACACTCATGTGGCATGCCTGAATTTGGCAGAGGACACTGATGTCACTGGTTTGGATCAGGACAAAGAGAAGCTTAGCGGGAGGATCTGCATGTCCACTGGTGCTATCAGAACCACCAAGGGTTTAAGTCATTGAAGATGATGGTAGAATTCCTGGACTTTGACCCCCACTTACCCCACTGTGATTATCATATACCCCATTTACACTACCCTTGAAAAACCGTGCCGAGACCGTTCCGAGCTCAGTAACTGAGATAACTTATCGTGTGTAAATGGAAAGTAAACTGAACTGAACCGAGCTAGACACAACTGAACCGAGATAACTGCAGACCAGTCCCAGAGGATGGGCTCGGCTCGGTTTTTCCCTGGCTCAGTTCTCTGATAACAAGAAGGCATGAGCAGAACGCGTCATCTCCGTCTGGCTGCACATCGCGATTCACACTCCTTTCCAGTAGCTGGAGGTAATGCCCCTCCGGAAACAACTTCTTCAACTATAAACAACAATCGAAATCTTCTCCACGCAACATTTTAAATAATGGCATTTTAAATAATAACACCGAAGTACAACAATAATATTTAAGCATAACTTTCTGAATGTGACGGGCGTCGCCATTTTGATTTGCTTGATTGCCTCCTTTTTCGTCTTCTTCTTCTTGTGTTTTATGGCGGTTGGCAAACAACTTTTGGTGCATTACCACCACCAACTGCATGATTTACTCCTTCAATACTGGCAGTAATACTGCAGATCCTCGCTAGGAGGCGAGTAGTCAAGGAACCAAGATAGCGTGATGATGTAAACGGTCGTCAGAACCGAGCTCGGCCTGGTTAACTGATCCGAGCTCGGACCGGTCTCGGCATGGATCGGTATTTCAAGGGTATTGTAAATGGGGCTATAGGTTGCTATTGCTTTCTGCAGCACCTGCCCTTTAGACCTGAGATGGTCGTAGAATTAGACACCATTTGGAGGAGGGCCCAGAAGAGCCTGTACTTCCAGTAGGAACACAAGAAGTACAACCTTTCTAAGCTAGAGGTCATCTTCTTTATGGCCATTATTCCACCTATTCTGTATTTACAGTCACTGTGTGGTTTAACCCATGCAACAGGACAAGTCCAGACTTTAATCAACAATTCGGTTTGCCGAGACAATTATAAAGGATGTTCTTCGCCCAATCCAGGGCTTATACAGATCTAAGGTCTGGAAGGACAGCTAACATCTCTGCAGACCCAAAACATCTTGCACTCAAACTTTTCAGATTTGTGCTACATACTTTGATAAGCCACACCTGTCTGGTATGTTCACAAACTAAAGCCTTAGGGTCTCGTGAGAAAAGCTGTAATAAGTCAGAAATGTTAACATACAAATGGTGACTGTGTTTATTAATTGGGTGATTTTAGGGGAGTTGGAAGTTTCATTAGTGGATACATTTCCCATTTCACTTCAGAATGAAATAGGTACTGATATGTGATGATGTAACAACAACAACAAGTATTGACATTTTTGGTTATATTGTGATTGGGGGTATGACTACTCTTGCAAGGCAATCGGATGGATTGTAGCTTAAAACAGCTGATTTTTGGTGATTAAAGTGAGAAAAGATTTTTATGTGCTGATAGAAATATGAAGGCTGTTCCATTGGTGTAAATAGTATTTTCCCTGCGTCTAAAAAGATGCAGTTATTTAAAATGTTCTGATAAAAAACTCCTTAAGCAATATAAAGAGATGGGTTATAAGCATCAGTGTGACATGCAGCCTTCTAATGTGATCAACAGGCTGATGTGTGGACCCACATTAGTAAAGCCAAACTGATCGGTCATATAAAGCCCTTTTGGACAAATAAGCTGAAAGGAACCCATCAGACAGATCGGGTGTCCAGCGGGAACAGCTCTCGTTACCACTGACCTGAAACATGTGGCCCAACTACAACTAAATTGTGGCTGAATTATTGATACAGTGGCGTTGGCCGCTTTGCAAGTCGGGGCATGAAAGGGAGCCAACATGGGAATGGTCCACTAATTTTATATGGGAGCCTGAGGGCACATTCCTCTCAGTGAAGACCAAACATATTGACATATGTGTGTAGGGGTAGACTCTATATAATATCACTCAGTTGTCAGGGGGAAAAATAGGACAATATGACACAGACTATGAATCCCTCTTCTTATGTTGTGTCTTTCTTTTTTTAAAAGTGCATTTGGTAATAAAGCCCTGAAATTTGAGAGCCGAGATACAATATACGTAAAGAACTTGAGGTTTTTTTGCGCTCCTGCTTTTGAGATTGCTTTTCTGAAATCATTACAACTTCATTTGTCCAAGTAATATCGACAGAGTTCGGAGAATTGTGGGCATGAATTGTGATGTATGGGATCAAGTCGTTTAGAGGAGTAGACAAGGGGGGCGTGTGGGCTGTTTGTAGCTGAGTTGAGGTTGTTGACCATCAGTCAGCTGGCCATCTCATTTCTCCAGAAGTGTCCAAAAGCCTTTGTGTTCTGACTTCACTTTTATTTCCACCTCTCTTGGAATTGTGATGACCGTGCCTCGGGGCGACAGAGACACCTTGAGGAGCGCCCACCTTTAAATCCGCTGCTCCATGACTTCAACCATGACCCCTTGCTCGAGGGATCCCCGAGGCGAGATTTAAACGAGCTCCCCCAGGTCTTCGTCGGCCCCTCTATTCATCGTCACATTTTTTGAAGCCGTGAATTGGCTTAAGCTGATGGTTCAATTTGAATAAAAGGGAGAAGATTTGGAAATATTTAAAATAAAACCTTACATATGTGACTAAATGTGCTGTGACATGGGTGTGTGTAAACAGAGTGACAGGGACAAGAAAAGCAGTGGGACTGACAGGGGAGCAGAACAAATCTATAGGGCCTCTGAGTATCTTTTTCTATCTCTTTCCTTCTTAAAAAAAATAAATTCCAAAGACTTTACCTAAATTAATATGAAACTGGATTATTCATATACTTTTCTTTACAGTTTCAGTCATCACCTCCTTGTGCTCCAAGTTTAATAGTATCGCTTACATTTGTACAATTCTTACAGCCTGTTCTGCCATTATGGAGGACGAGTGTCGAGAATAGCATGCAATATACAGGCTATTGATCCACGCCCATCACTGCAGAAAAAAAGTCGGTGCACTGGGGGGCTGTTGGGGAAGGGGAATGGAAGGGGACTGGACACACAACGATCGATAACCTACTCTATCAGCCGTTTCCATGGCAACCGGTAGAGCAAGGACAGAGGGCTGCCATGCATTTTGCACCTGTCTATTTCATACACCTATCGTGATAATGAAAGTGTCAGGGAAACGAATGCAAAGGTGATGCGGGGGGGCTCCAGCCTGCTGTGAACTTTAACAATTTCTGGAATTACATAAAGGTTAATGGCTGGCTAGAAATTAGTGGTGAAAAAAAGCGGGAAAGGGAGGGGGAGAAAGAGGGGATGCTGGGGATGCCGGGGGTGGGGGGTTTTGGTGACCTCCTCATATTCAATGTGGGTTGAAGGACAATCAGACACAAACAAGTTTTAGTAGAATTTGTACAAAATTGCATTCTATGTTTTCTGCATTATTATTCATTAGCAGCCCTGCAAATGACACCTACAGCCATTTCCCGGCCTTAGAGAAAGAACCCTAGTTGACCTCAATTTAAAGGTTAAGCTAGCGTGTTCATGGCTGGCCATTAGTGCACCATACTGTAGGAGTAAAGACAGACTCTAGGCACAGGAGAGACAGTCGGCAAGGAATCAAGAGCAGCAGACGTGTGAGAATACTGCTGTAGTGAGGTCAACTGAAGCTTTCTTCAGATCAAACCTCAGCAGGAGCCAGACAGGTTGTCAGGAGAACTTGACACCCGGCCCTTTCTGACTCCTAGTCCGTCTGTCTGTCTGTGGTAAGCATTGAACTTCCAGCCCACTTTGAACTGGAGCCTTGTGGACTCTGGAGCCAGGTTGGAGAGACCGGTAACCCCCTAAATGAAGGGGATAGATATCCTGATTTGGGACCTGTGTTTTTCATGTGCTCTATTGATTGCCAATAGGAGCTGTTACTGAACGGGTAGAATTTTGAATGGGTGAGCAAGAGAAGGTGGCTTCTCACCATGGGCAGTAATTCTGTATCAGACTGCTGTGTGTTTCTTCTAGAAAGGGAAAGTGGGTTTCCTTTATTTTTTCACAATCTTCAGAGCAACACATTTAACATACACTGATTTGTGTTGCAACGATTTTATAATATAGTCTGCAGGATTAACAGAACAGCAGCAGAGGGACCCTCCAGCAGCAGCACAGCACGTCGGCTTGTGGCAGGCCATACCGCTGCGGACGACACAGCGGTTGTCTTTTGAGGCCCTCTGTGTTTTGTGAGCTGTGACAGAGAGCTATTGATGGGCACGTGGCTCTACAATGTAGTTCGGTGGTTTGCTGGCCACCGCATTGACCTTTGACATCCCATCCATGCAGCGGCCCTTATTGTTAGCAGAGAAGGAGGAAGACAGAAGAGCAGAAGGAAGGGAATAGATGACCCTCGGGCTCCCTCCCCCTTCGACCTCACCCCCTCCCATTTTAACACCATCCATCCCTGCCCCCTTCTCTCACCCCCCTCCAACCCCACACACACTCCACCTTATGCCGATCAATGACAGTTTCATGTGGCTTCTCTGGGCCTGCAGTGACGTGTGTCCTATTGATTTATCGACATTACTCCAGGCAAGCGAACCCAGAAGCCTCCTCTCTCAGTAGGCAGCCCGGCTCCAGCCCAGCAGAACCATGCCTCCCTCCCTGCGCTGGGTGGGCCCATGCCAAGTCATTCGACTGTACCAGTCTTTAGAAGAATTAGCCGCACACACCCAAACAGGATTGTATTATGGATGCATGTATGTCACTGAGAATGCTTTTAAGCTTTGCCCCAACCCCTCCCGCTGTTCACCAACCTTCACCCAGTTCCCCAAATACTCCGTCCTAAACACCATGAGACGTGTAATGGGGACAATGAGGGAGACACCCTCTCTCTAAAATGCATTTACTGTCGCCTCTGATTTCCAGAGGCTACCATTCCACTTTTATGGTTAAAAGCTTCTTTTCTTTCATCCATGTCAATGTCATGCCTATGTGGCCATGGTTTATCCTTGTGGCTATTACTCTCATTAGATTCTCTTCCTCTTTTTCCTCATATAGGTGGGAGGGGGTGTTCGGACCAACCCATCCCTTTTATGCCCCTCAGGGGTCTCCTGTGTCCAGTGAAAGGCCAGTGGATTCAAGGAAGGGGAGGAGAAGAGGGCAGCTGGACATTCTCTGTGGCCTGACTATGCTCACTGATGTGGGGGCTTTAGAGGTAGGCAATCCAACACCATTAAGATGGGACTTTGGGACCGGCAGCTGGGCCTCAAAAAAAAGGGGAGGGGGGTTCTCAGAGATCAGTGACCTGGCCACAGTGTCCATCTGGGGGGGGTTGTTTCACAACCCACCTCCATCCACGTGCTAGATGACCATCTGGGGATCAGGAGAAGCCCCCAACAGAAGCAGAAGCATCTTTTTAGATGTAGGCACTGGCAACAAAAGTCAAGAAATCTGTCAGTGTAATCTGGTGGAGGGTGGGGAGGGGGCACTGCAGCTGCACAGCTACTCTTTCACTTAACAAGGGCCAGAATTTACACCCCGAATGTACCCAGATCTAATACTCTGCAAATAAATTTACATTTGGTTTGACCTGCAAGGACCCTGAGCAAAAGTTTATTTTTCAGCAATCATGTTTTAACATGTTACAACTACAAACATTAGGGAATTTTCAATAGAATTTTAAAGAAATTTCCAAGTTAAAATCTAAAATCTTTAGTGTTCAAATCTTTTAGATACACCTTTCACTACAATCACAAGTCTCACAAGGTATATTAATATCAACATTGCACATGTAGAAACTAGGGGTGCACCAATAAATCGGCCGGCCAATCGATTTCCCCCGATTTCCTTAATTTAGGGTGATTGGTGATCGGCTGATATTTACATATGAAACCGATCTTAACCATCAATCTATTTACCTCCGCGAGTGTCTTAAAATCAGTTGCTATTCCATATTTTTTTCTGATCTTTTGTTGAAGTTTTGTTATTTGAAATGTAAAAAATCAAAAGACCAATGTTGTAGTCTTAAGTTTGTTTTATTTAATTAATATTTATTATTTAATTCATTTCTATGTCAAGGCTCTACCTCGTGGGCAGTTAAAACAAGTTTATAATGGTTCAAGGCTATTGTTGAAGGGCATGTTTTTCAAGAAAAGATTGTAACATTGAAAGTGAATTGCGATCTTGTAACACAGTGTTGGTTATAGCAAAAAAAATATAAAATCGGTATTAACCAAAAATCGGAATCGGCAGGTCAGACTTTTCAAAGATCGGTGATCGGAAATCGGCCAGAAAACTGCAATCGGTGCACCCCTAGTAGAAACAGAAACAATTGCAAATTCTTCTATAAAAGCTCAAACTTGTCAATTTTTAAGTCTTATTATGATTGTTGGATTTTACTTTCAGTAGACTATTCTTACCCTTAAAGCCATTATAAACTGTGAACTTAACAATGCTGTTGTCTATCTGGGGGTGTGTTAAGAGTTGTTGTCTTGCTGGAAGGTGAACCTCATCCGGTGTCGTCATCTGAAGCGACAAGTGGGCTTTCATTCAAGGTTTTCTAACTTCATTTTTCCCAGAATCTCTAACCAGTTTCCTTGTTCTCCCTGATGAAAGCATCCCCTCAGCATGAATCTGCCACCACCACAATTCACCCCATAGATAATGTGTTCAGATTAATGTGTGCAGTGTTAATTTTTGTCTCTAAAAAGTTTCAGTTTGGCTGTTTACTTTTCATGCGTCTTATTAATTCCTCAGAGGTTAATTTTGGGATGACCATTACGGGTTTTAGTTCCTATTTATAGTCCTTTGGACAGATTACCTTATCCGAGCAGAAAATCTTTCCATCTCCTCCATTGTTAGTATGGTTCTCTGAGCCTACTGTCATGTTTACGCTCTGCTTAGCCCAGTTGTCAGTACAGGTGGGCAGACATATCTTAGCAGGTTTGTAGTTTAGCCTCACTCCTTATTTGGGAGATAGATTGACCAGTAATCAATGACTTGCGCAAAGTCTTAGATATTCTATTGGACCCACATTAGTAAAGCCAAACTGATGGGTTATATAAAGCCCTTTTAGACAAATATGCTGAAAGAAATCAGTAATGAATGTGCAAAGTCTGAGATACTGTTTTATAATTTGACCAAACTTTAAACATCCCATATCTATATCATTGGCCTGTCTGATTTCAGTTGATTTTTTTATTAAGTGAACTCAGAAAAAAAGGATCTCAGTTCATTAGTACTTTATGCACAGAATTACTGAGTTTAAACCGCACAACACTTCTTTTTTATCTTTTTATTTCCTTTTCTGTAAATACTTTCATTTCTTTTTATTCTTGTTTATGATTCAGATTTTTTAAAGGCTTTTTTGTTCTTTAAATTTTTATACTTTGTTAGTATGTGAACCTTTTTTATTTTCTTTTTTTACTGCAAAACACAAATTTCTTTTTTTTGTTGGGCGATTAAACGTACTATTCCATTCTGTTCTATTCTATTCTATTCTCAAAGCTTTGCAGATCTATTTTGTAGAGCAATTTTAAAAATAGTTATTCACATCTATTTATGTTCTATAAATATATACTACTTTGTCTTTAGAGAAAATGCAAAATTTCAATAAAATCTATTTTAATGAGCCTATTATCATAATTTAGCTGAATTTGTAAAAGGTCAATAGCTCTAAATACTGTGGTTGAGAATAATTTGGTGGAAAATTGCAATTCTTTTTAAATAAATAAAACAAATTTGATCCTAATATTTTCTAGTTGCTAAACTTGTAAATTAAAAAAGTGAGAATAGCAGGAAATCTTCTCCAGATAAGGGTCGGAGATAAAAAAAAAATCAATAAAAATAAAGGCCCCGGCTTAAAGATAGAAGCTGTTACTTTGAGCAGTTAAAGTTGGATATTGTAGTCAGAGTGGATATGACATTTTTTTTGAGCTGAGATTTTTGCTTGATGAATTTAAAATGAGAACAGAGCAGCACCAGGATTTTTCTGTTCTAAACCTTCCACCCCCATCTTTTCCTCCATGGCATCCTCAAGCTCTCCTTCTCCCACAATCTCTTTGTCTTAAACTGTTTAAGGTGATCGAATTCGGCCCATCCTCCTACAGTAGTCCGGGGGGATCAAAGGTTGCTGACCCCACCCTGATGTAATGAGGAATCCTTCATAATAAACAGAAGTCCAGCTAAAAAGATCTGACCTTCTTAATGTTTCAATGAGCTTAAAAAAATTGTTTTTTTTATTGTTTTATAGTCTCTCTAGCATTTATTATTATTTTTCGAAAGTGATCTTTGAGGTCATGTCTAATTGGATTTTACACTGATTCATATAGACCTATGGAGGAATACATATCAGGTAAGAGAGGATTTGGTGGTGTAGTTATTGTTCTCAGAAACTCTGGATTTCTCCAGTGTGCTGAAAGAAATTCATAAATGTGGTGGAGGGGTGCAGTGGGCTGCACTGTGCACCAGTGTAATCTGTGGTCAGCACTTCTTCACGGCCAATATCGTGATAGAAAAAAAGAAATCCTCATCTGAAATTTGATTAATTGGTGTCTCTCCGCCTCTCAATCCAAACATTGGTGAAAATGGAGGCCGGTTGACAGGACATATACATCAGCCACAAGAGCTGCGAGCCCCTGGCAAGCAGAGGCATTTCTTATCCTGTAACAGGATATCCACATACAGCGAGGTGTGGAAAAGTGAGAACTGCATCGTCTTCATTTGGCCATAACAAGGGAGAAGGAGGGGGAGGAGCGCAGAGGGGAGGAGAAGTCAGCCAGCCAGGCAGCGCTCTAGGTTGGGCTGAGGCGTATCGATTGATTTCCCAATAGCCTCTGGTCCATGAGCGGCGAACCCTGGCCTCTGTTGCTAGGTGACCACACCATCCAAGATGGAGAGAGGGGTGATGAAGGGTGACAGCAGCTCTGAGGGTCAGCAAGGCCACTGGTCATTCTGCAGCCCCCCTGAGGGACGCTTCGGACATGCAGATAATGCAATGAAACTGGACCTCAGCTTCACACGAAAAACAAGCAAAGCACAACAGTAGAAAAGGCAGAATGAGAGAGGCGAATGCTGGCCACCATTTTGGTACAGCGCCGTCAGGATCGATGCTCCGTCTGTGAAGTGTTTTGCCGCTACAGTGTATATATGAATTTATGACATGCCTTATGATGAAATAAAAGTGGAAAGAAGCTGTTAGATTTGTTTTATGTTAGCTTTCAGGTTTCACATCACAGAATCTTCCACGAAAAAAAAAGAAAATGAATTCCATGAAAAATATTTATAGCACCCATGTGATTTCAAAAGGGCTGTAGACCATATATGAAAATATTGATTTGACAAACCAAAGGCTATTCAAATAGTCAAAGTCCAAAATATATTGCCTAAATTTGGAGACTGAGGATATTGCTTTTTCTATAGCTTGTTAAAGAAGCCAAGCAATTCCAAGACATGTAGAGTTTACTGGATTGCCTTTAGTCAAAGGAAAGCTTAAAATATGTTCAGCGCTGTCAAAAGATTGTTGCTCCTAAACTGATTTCTTTGTTTGTTTGTTTTTACTTTTCCTTTTTTTTATTTTTGTTTGTTATAACAATTCTATTTTATTACAGGAAATTCACATTAACCTGGCCCTGTATGTTAAAAAATAATAACCCTACTTTAAAAACATAAATGTTTTTTGCAGCTGAGTTATTTCCATGTGCTCATTTTCAACTGTATCAGAAACAAACAAAAAAGCAACAAAAATTTATAAAGAATTAAAAAAGTTATGTTCAAATGATTGAGCTTAAAAAAATCAAAGATCATCAGTTACTGGCTAAAGTGTATTTACAAATTAGTTGAGAAACCAAAGAAAAGATTTAACTCTTAGCATCAGATGTCACCTAACTAATATAACCATCAAAATGAGAATAAGACTATTGAATATTAGTTTCTGCAATTTTAGAAACAATTTAATTAATGCTTTAAATGATAAATACAAAGGTGTCTTCGTTCAGTAATGTATGTAACTCTGAATAGCTCCAAGGAAACCAAATGAAGGGTCTAGTCAAAGTGTGCACTTTAATCACGTCTAGGTACTCTGGGAGACTTTAAACAGACCTTTCAGGCTCAAGAATTGTTCTTTAAATTGGAATTAGAACAACTGAATAGAATGAGCTATAAGGATCATGAAGCAATTACTTATTCACATAGGGCTGGGTTAGTATGGATATATTTTGCCTTTAATAAAGGAAATCATTTGAAAAGTTCACTTTACATTTACTCACATGAGCCTGCACATGCACAGGTATAAAAATCTGTAAGATGATCTGAAACATTAAAGTGCGACATAAAGCAAAAAATGTAGGTCCATAAAATAATTCAAACCAAAGCAGATTTTGCTAAGATAAACACATTTTAAAAATGCATTTACTCTAATTTTAGGCCGGCAAGAAGAATATTTTGCAACTTTTCTGAAAGTTTGACTTTTGACACTAACAACTGCTTGGATTTTCCTTTGTGCAGAATTTAGTTTTAAATGAACACTCCTCAACTCTAATCCAAAAGCAGAATAAATCCTAAGAGATTGCAGGCTGTGCGCCAGTACAAAAGAAAAATACTGTAAACATGAACTAGCTCTAATCTATATCACATATTCCACAATGATACATGATACTGTGCCGCTTTTCTACATATCGATCGTTTCACAGCGCTAGTGAAAAATGATAGGGAAGGAAAAAAGAGAAAAAGAAAAAGATGATTCAGGAGGAGGAGGAAAAGAAGAGGAGTGCCTGTGTATGTGTGTGCAGGGGGGGTTTTAAAGTAGAAGGCGAATGTAAAAAGGATCTACATCGCGCTGCAAGCTCAGAAATGTGAAAGAGAAGTTACCAGAAGGCAAGAAATGCAGCACAGAAGGGGTGGGAGGGTTGTTTGTGAGGGTCACGGGGAGTAGCCCATGAAAGGCCACCTTGCAGTTCGACTGATGTATGTGTTGTTCCTGTGTGAAGGATTTCCCTTCATCCTGTGCCATGCCTCTCATGTCCTCCTCAGAAGGAGCCTGAACCTTTTCATGTCTGTTGGAGTTCCATATCCTGAGGAGGGTGGACTTATGTGCGTCTTTGTCTCTCTGTGTGCTCCTGTATTTCTCTCACTCCTTTCTATTAATAATATGGGGGAGAGAAACGGGGAGATAGAAACTCCTGCTTGCTTTGGTTACAAGGCGAGATGCTTCTCTGTTAGCAGCCCTAAGCTGTGCAAGTGTTTCTGCTTTTAAATATTCTCATCCCTTGTGATTTCAAACTATCTTGTGCCCTAAAGGGAAACACGGACCTCCCTGGCCAGATATCAGCAGACCTGTAGAAGCAACTTGCAGCTGAATTTTTTTAAAACGCCAATGAGGGGACTGAGTGGCTGGAGAAAAATTAAGAAAGAGAAGAAAGATAAGAGGAGAAAGAAGAGTTGTTAGTTCATGCTGTGTGCCAGGGGTTCGTTGGGTAATAACACAAACAATGCACGGATATAACCCTGAAGAGTTCAGTAACTGTGAAGCTTGACAGGTTAGCTGTTTGTTTTCTTCAGCTGCACCTTCTTTGAACACCATCTCTACAGAAATTTAAATTTTTTTTCTTCTTAAAGAAAGCTTGCAACTAATTTCTTACTCATAAAGCATAATTAACCCAAAGCCCTCTTTGTGTTCTCCATTTTCTTAAAATTGCTTTTCACACTGCTTTTTATATTGCCAGCTTAGTCTTTAAAGTCCTCTGACCTGCATTTTCCCGATGTTCAACATTGGAAAATTAAACTGCTGGTCTTATGTTGTAAATTACTTTTTCAAAATTGACCTTTACTGCACCTTTCATGCCTATTGGCACCCCTAGTAAAGTTTATTAAAATGCCTCAAAATAAATCTTATTTTTAACCATGCACCTTACATAACAGTGAGCATGAGGTATTTCTCCCATATTCATCCTTTGTTTGATTTCACTCTTGCCTGGAGTGTTTGCATAATTTAAAAAACATATTATCATTAAGAAAGCTCCAGATTTTTTATTGGCAGGATTTGGACACTTCTTAATATTTCTCCTATGTAGGTTTTTCAGGCTCAGGTATGATTCCAACTCATTAACACTCATCCATTTCATAGCTTGTCTTTCCCATTTTGACAAAAAAAGGCATCTATTTTTTTGTTTTATAGCCAAGGCTGCAAAACTTTAAATACAGTTTTTTTTTAAAAGGTTAATTTCAAGTCTTTTACTCTGCCATTTTCCCAGATTTTTATGAAATAATTTTCTTCCTCCAAACAGTAATTGCTACATAATGACAGATTGAGCCAAGAAGTTGTAGTTTTAGAATCTCTTTATATTTAGCTGCTGTTATCTGAGCCTTTCTGCAGATTAGACATCCATTTTATGCCAGGGCACACAATGATACCACCACCACCGTACTTCATAATAGAGGGTTACCCTAACTAAGTAACCTTTTCACATAGATAAACACCTGATTCTTAGAGGATGTAGAAATAGCTGACTGGATGATTATCTTAAATCCACACGGAGAAACTAAAGTTCTCCCCAAACAACCACAGGGCTCTTGATCTTACCAGATGACTCAGTCTCATATGTGGGTCGGATTTGGGGAAGGTCCTGATGATCCAAAACTTCTTTAGTCACCCAAGTAATGAAGCCTGCTGTGCCTTTCAAGATATTCAGTTAAAATAACCAAATGTATCCTTTACCTATTTGTTGCAACAACATAATCTGGTCTGAGAAGTCTACAGACATTTTATTTGACTGGATTTATTTGTTTTTGTTCTAATATATAGCACAGGTCGGCACAAATTTACTTGCTTAATCATTTTTAAAAGTCCAGTAGGAAGAATCTGAGCCCAGTTTGAGAGCCTCTACTGTGAGTACATGGTCTTTTATATTTCATTCAGTGCATCTACAAAACAATTAAACTAAACTTTTTCCTATTTGTCATGTTGCATTTTGAATATCGAGTAAAAACAATAAATTTAGTCCTGTTTGGATTTAAAGTAGCAACATAACAAAATCTGGAAAAAAGCAAATGTCCTCCAAAACTGTATATTCGTGTTAAAAGAATTGTTAGACCTGTAAATAAATGTAGTATATTTCTTATTTAAAAAACAACAGATTTATTTCTAAATTTACTCTAATTAAACATGATAATTGTTTTTCTACATTTCTAAATTTTAAGATTACGCTACTGACCTAAGAAGCTTTACTGTAAGACTTTTAGCACATGTAAACCAGGGATGTCATTATATTTTGCTGGTGCTGCACAACATCAAACTTTACTGAGACCAGTCTGCTTACAGAGCAGAACACATCCAGAATATGTGATCTGGACTTTGAGCTTAATGCATCCTCTATAATAGGATTTGTAGATGATGTTAGGAAGGGAAGGATGAATAATAAGGTGAAATCTTTTTTTTTTTTTGGAGTAAATGAGCAGAGAAGCAGTGAAGCAGAGCAGACGTTTCAGACAAAATAGAAAAAAGTGTGTAACTCTGCAGCCAATGTTGATCCATTATCCAGTATTATCAAAAGCCTTCAATGTTTCACCTGATAATATTTAAAGTAACATCAAACTTATGCAGTGAATGCTGCTGATTCCTTTAAGCAAAACTGAGCTTTAACTTACAAAAACATTTTCTCAAGTAATTAAAGCTATTATAGTTCAATCTCTACAATGTCTCCCTTAATTTTGTTCCACTAATTCATTCAAAGGAAGTAAACTCCTACCACTGAGTTGTTTTTAAAAGTGACTGGACAGAATTACCTCTGAGGGCCTCTTAACTCAAGATGGTTGTTGAGTTGTGTGTGTTTGTCTGTGTGTTACTCTGTGTGTTTAGCAGCTCAGAGCGAGGGGGAGGTGAATGAAGATCGTATCAATCGCCAAGCCAGGCCATTGAATGTATTGATTAGTTACCTTTCTTATTAACATGCTGATTAAACAGAGAAGGGAGAGGGAGAGAGAGGGAGTGAAAGGGAGGCAGATGAGACGGCACACGAGCAGCACTCCCCGCTTCACCTCGGACGGATGAAGAGGAAGCAGCAGCCGCCACCTTGAATGGGAAAAAGGATGCAGAGTGGATTTAACAGATGAGCAGGAGAGGAGAATCTGGGAATGCCCTAGATGAAGAAGAGGAGGAGAAGGAGCGGATGGAGGATGAGGAAGAGGAAAAATAGGGGGGTGGGGGCTGCAGGAGGGGTGTGGATGCAAAGGTGGGGCCCGACCTGACTGGAAATCCAAGGATGGAAAAAAAAAAGGGAGGGAGAGAAAGCCTGCTGCCTTTGATCCCCTGCCGAGTTACACCGTTTGACTGGCTGGAGAGACTGACACACACTTTACAGCAGTGAGACAAACAAACCTATCCTCACATAATCCAACACACATACACACACCTGCATCCTCTCATTCAAACACACACTCAGACAGGCCTGGGCGAATGCATGCATTACAGTGGCAAAAATAGCTGTAAGTGGTAATGTGATCAATAGGGTATTTTCATCAGTAAGTGTTGAGCGGCTTGCATAGAGGGATTTGAAGGATTTGTGGGAGTACTGTGAGATATAACTGGAAGTGTTGTGGGACAAAATGGAGGGAGGAAGTAAGGGAAGAGAGACAGATATGATGCAGGTTCATTCATTTGTATGTTAGTGTCTCAGTCTCACCATGTGCATGACTGTTTTTGCATTTGTGTGTTTGGTTGCATGCTAAGGAGGTATGCTTCAGTGATGAACTGAACTACTGTAGCTGATCTCAATCTCTTACTCACGGTGGGTCATGTTTAGGAAAATAAGTCAGACTTTTTGCTGCACCTTGTGTTTCTTTCACCTTAACCTAAAGTAAATATGAAGACGCTCTTGGTTCCTACTGTGATTTAAAGGTCATTTGTGGTTGCATATCAGTAGACTGGTCAGGTTTATCTTTTTAGTGACCTGAGCTCTCTATATGTCTGTGTGTCTGTATGTGTCTGTTTATGGGTGTGTGGGTGTGTTAATGTATATGTATAGGTTACTATATGTAATCTACAGTATTATGCCAGAAGCGACAAAGTCGCCCAGCATCAACATAACGAGTAAAAGCCACACAGAATATGTTTTTTATTAAGTTAGATTAGATCATTGTTTCTGCTTTAAGGTCAATAATTTAAATCATCATCTAACAACATTTGGCACATGTAACTTTTTACCTTATTTGTGGCTGATTTTCTAACATTCAGAACTTGAACTGAGCTCTAAGTAAACAAGAGAAAAAAAGAAAACGAGACAAGCTCCAAACTTATCGACCTTTGCGCCTCTTGTAGCTCATTTTGTGCATAAATGTAAACTCTTTCTCCCATCTTTTACCCCTGCGGCTTGAACCAGAAAATAATTTCATTTACATAAAGAATGTGGACCCCAATTATAGTCAACATATTTACATTTTATATGAAAAACATAGTTGTAGGGCAAACAGGAGGCTGATTAAAAATGCGCGGATCGATACTGGCTGATGCGCGCTCCAACGACACGCGCGTTCACACACTTAAAAACATACACAAATGAGGCCTTATTTTAAGACCACAAAAGACACAGATACACACACGTGTATGCATGTGTATATAAAGTTTCTTGTGTTTTTATATTTTTATCTTTTTGTCTGATCCGGAACTTACAGGCTGCATGTCCGCCGGATCACAGCCCAGTGAATTACAGGAGTGAATCTACATTAATCCAAATGAGGTCGATAAGAACATTATTCAAGCTGCGAATCGACTTCCACATCACTGCGTCTATGATCATTACTGCAAACTAAATCTGCAGATAATGGAAGAAATCATTAAAAAATTAGATTATTATCATCAATTCTACATTTCAGCCACAGTTTCCCTTTGAAAAACCTCTGCAAGGCTCTAAATAGTCGAAAATTACATTTTAAATTTGTCTTTTTCAATCCCTTTACCTTATATACAATAGAATCTATCTTAAGTAGTTTAAATTGTGCTTCACTGATTACAGTTTTATTATATGCAATATTTTTGCTTACTGCAGCTCGTTTACCTTTAGGTTAAGTGTTAAATGATGTCGCATTTGCAGGAGGCCACAGGCTGTCAATGCAGATCAGCTGCAGGCCTGCATCAGCAAACCTGCAGTCGCTCCTTTTTATTTCCAAGCAAAAAAAAAAAAAAAACTTATGGACAAAATTGACATTTAGGATTCAGCATTTTTTAAATATATATGTATATATTTATATATATTGTAATGCGTAATATATCAGCCAAGTCAGACATCATTTTTGAAACAAAACCAGCTGACCCAGAATGCAGGTTCGGCGTCTAAAGTCAAACTGATCAGTTTTCCATCTATTTTCCGCTATCATCATTATCCTCATTATTATTTCTTCGTCTAATTCCAATTCAGACAAAATTATTTCCGTTATTGATTTTATATTGGGATCAGTAACGCCAGCTCCTGTGATAATAATTGATTTTATTGATCAGTTAGAGGTGGGAGAGGTTAAAAAATGGAAGAAATGCAGAAAAGCAGCGCTTTGTTACACTAATGGGAACTAATTACAAGAAAGTTCTTATTTAATAACTACTGATTTAAATTCCGAATAATTTCAGATATTTCTCTGTGTTTAAATATTTTTTCTTACTTTGATCAACAAATAATAAAAAAAAAAAATAAAGCTTAACTCTAGATAATAAATATTGCCAATCTAGACAAAGTTATGCGAACTATTTGTCCGACTGATGTCAGATATTATTGATTATAAAGTTTCGACATTTCTCTAAATAAAGATAGTATAAATGCCAATTTTATTTTAGTGGTATTTGAATAACTTTTATCTTGTATCGAGAAGTATAAGGAGGTTTAAAATCAATCAGACTTTGTTTCTTTTAAAAAAAAGTTTATAAGGTGTTCATTTTCTGATGGAAATGCTTTATTTCATTACATCACATCACATTAAAAGTACAAACCCGTTAGAGTCGAAACTCACACATTTGAAGACTTTTGAAATGAAATTTGGAAAAAAACAGGAAATTAAATTTGGAAAAAAAATTCTTTTAAAAGGATTTTTTGGTTAAGACTAATTTTCTCTTTTAAAAATGATTCAGACTAAATAAATGTAGTATTCAGGTTCATGTCCTTTTCTCAATGTAATGTTGAACATCACAAATAAAACATGCAATTTACCTATACTTTTGATTATTTTATTTAGAAACCTGGTAAAAAATAAACATATGCATAGTTATTACATTTTAATAACATACTATTTTACTGGGGTTGTGATAAATAAATAGTTTAGAAATTAATACTAATAAAAATGCTTCTTATTGTAGCCGTTCTTCTCTCTTCTTTCTTTCATCAAAGTGACCAAGTTACCCTCTAAAGCATTTATTATGTGCTGTGTTAAATAAACACGTGTTGTGAAAACCGTTCCCTCTTCCCTTCTCTTTATTTGCTTCTTCTTTAAACTTTTTCAAATCAAGAATTCCTGTTTTCTTATGTATGAACATTACTAAAGCTGTGACCTTTGAATAAGTATCTTTTTTATTGTAAAAGTGCATAAAAAATAAAATAACCTGGAAAACCCCTCTGTGTTTTGTGTTTATTGTGTTTGACTTATAGGTTTATGAAAATCAGCTGGAATGTAAGGTGAGCACTCAGCGTTTTCAACACATTTAGAAGTCTCCATTGAACATAAGCGCTATGAGAGCAGATATTAAATTATATGTGCGATTTGAAGATGCATTAGCCATAAACCCACTTGTAATAAATAGAAATTAAACAGGATCAGATATGCAAACTGTAATTAAACATGGGCTATGAGTGGTGAACAAATTTCGGATAAATTAAGCCACAGGAAAATAATTAAAAGCAGATATAAAAATGATTCTAATGCAATTTTTTCACATTCCATTCTTTTCTCCCTCTCTGCAACATTGTCATATAAATGATCCTTTTCAACGCCACTCAGGACTTCAATATCTCATTCGAAATCGCAGCTATGCGCGCATGCGCTCCATCAATTATAGTTTCCCAATAATTGATTCCGTTTACTCGGTGATTAAACAGCAGATTTGGGAGGTGTTTGCGTACTTTCTGTATTCCATCCTGTTGCTGCTGCTGCTGCTTCTGCACCATACCGTGGAGGATCGCAGGCCCTCAGCTCCTGTATTCACATCACGTCTGCATGAGCACTGAAAATACCTTCTGATCCGGCTCGTTTTTTTCTCCCATCTCCTATTAAATATGGATTTATGAATACTGACAAGCCATTGGTTGGAAACTCATAAGCAAGGAGAGCACCTCTATGGGTTTCTTCATCCTTAATCAGTGCAAAAAAATAAAAAAAGAAATAAAAAAAACCTCTCTGCTTCATCCTTGAATCTGTATGTGGTCATTTTAAGGTCGCAGCACTGTCCTTTGACCTCTGACCCTCTCCCTTTCTGCTTCATGTGATTTTGCAATGGATGCTTTAAAGCCCATCGGGATTCAAGCTTCAGTTTAAATCTAAACACGCTTCAGATTAACAGCCTTATCCATGCCCATGTTTAGATAGCCCTGCGACTAAAAGGCTAAAGCGTTTGCTTATATTTATTGCCATTTAGTAATGGAAGAAGAGGAGCTTCCTCACTGTGAATTCCTGCGAGAGCATCAGCTAAATGGCTGAAATGTAAATGCTGCCGCTGCTCTCAGTGTCCATGGAAATGACTGAGAGCAAAAGCCAAATGCTTCAAATGGGAATTACCGGTGATCAAGAGATTTGAATCTTGAAATCACTTAAAAAGGATGAAGTGCTATTTTTCATCGTTTACACCACTTTACGCGCAGAGTTCCAGCGTCATGTTGCAGGCTGGGTGGCTGATAGCTTCTAGAGCCTCTCTGTGGGTGCTGGAGCTGCAGGGCGCACTGGGTCTGCAGCTCGTGTGGCATCCCGCCTTCTTGTATTTTGCAGACACAGTGGGTGAACTTTCACCTCAACCACAAAAGGACACGCTTTTTCCCCTTCAGCTTGTATCAGTTGACCATTTTTACCTCTAGCTATCCTCGCCATCCACACACGCATCCCTTCTTGCCGCGCTGTGGCTGCATGGGGCAGATCGATAGGGCAGCATCTGCTCCGGGAAGCCGGCGGTCCCACACCGCGCACCGCCTCGCTGTTTTCCAAACGCCAGAGTTGGTCATCTCTGAAAATTAATCTGACAGACAGATATGATTAGTATGCGCGCTCTGCCTCTCTGCTTCTATCAGAGTCTCGGAGTTCTCTCTCTCAGGCCGGCACGCGCGCAAACACGCACGCCAAGGCCTAAATCCACGCATAAACGGCGCATATATCAATTGAACCTATGTGCACAAGAACCAGGAGCCAACTTGCTTATATTCATGCTTTCATAACAGGAATATAAATAAATCATATTTAGAGAATGATTAAAATCACACACATGGAAATCAAACCGAACTAATTTGAACATTTCCTGATCTATTTTTTCCCCCGCAAACTTAAAATAAATGTTTACCCAAAGATTTGGCGACATAATTTTTAGGAGTTTGCAAATATTTCATTGCAATTAAGACTGCACACCAAATACAAGCTATTGATTTCTTTAACATATAGGCCTTATGCTCGCGCTCCCACGTGTATACACATATCTGCACTCACAAAAGAAAGTTATAACGAGAAAAAAATAATAACAAATACTTATATTAGTGAAGCTTATCCATAAATAAAATCTTTGTTGTCTCTGCAAAATTATTTTGTCTTGCATTGAACATGATTTCCTCATCCAGAGAGCACTTTTAGATGCACACGCACGTGCATGCGTCGTTGTCTATGCGTGGCGTAACGGCAGCAGGTCGCGTGTGCTGCTGCAGAAAACAAGGGGGGTGGTTGGGGTGAGGGGCCCACTGATCTTGTTAAGGGACTTTCCAGAATGAAGCGTGATTGAATGGAGCCGAGTGCTGATTAAGAGTGGGGCCAAACAAGACCGTCACTTGACAGTATCTATCCCGGGAGATGTCAGTAAAAACAGGAAGAAAATAATGAACACAATTCTTTTTTTCCCTTTTTTTTTAGATAGCCTATGTAGCACCAACATGACTGGAGCATACTGATGGACATTATGTAAAGGGAACGAGTTGGTTTTTCATTCCTATAGTTACAGATTTGTGAAGCACTTCTAATAAACATATTCTTCTTAAGCATAGCCTGTCCAAGGCATTGGCGAAATAAGCAGCAGCTTTGAGACCCCGAACCAACAGATGGCCCCAGAGAGCACAAACATCAGATTTAGAAATGTTACATACATATTTGTACATGAGTGAAACAAAGTTTTTTTTTAAATATTTAATTTATTTAATATCCAAACATTTCAAGATTCCATATTTCTGCCATCCTATAGAACAACAAAAACAAAGACAAACTAGAACTATTCTGATATCTATGAAAATTCTGTGAAATTATCTTAATTTTTTTTTCCAGAAAACATAGATACATCAGTATGTTTATATGCTTATTTATCTACTTATCCAGAGATAAACTGAGATACGAAAATGTTTTAATAGAACTAAAATAGGCTTATATATTTTTTAACGCGTACACTGTGTATTACATGTGTATTACATATGTTTCTGATATAATATCTGGCTACACATTTCCTTATAACGTTATTTAATGCAGTAGGCCTATATGATGTTAATGATGCAAAAAAACGTTCAAATATGCACAGGTTTATTGCTAGAACTACATAAAGCATCTTCACACATATATCAAATAGGCTACCTTTTGTTTTATAAAGAATAATAATATTAGAGAGTAGACAAAGAAACAAAAAAATATATTTACAAACCTATATTATCATAACAGATCGTCTGGGTAGACCTTTGTATTTACACAGCTGATATAAAAATGAAAAGATAACGATGAAAATATTATAATATTCAAGTTTAAGTACAGTAGCTCTGTTAATTAATGGTGTTTTTTTTTTTTTTGGTTATTTTTTCTTGTTGGTGATCCTTTTTGTCATTTAATTTACAGTTGACTGGAAGTTTAACATTTAGCGTAAATCTATAGTAACATGATTTCTATAGTATAGAACTGCTGAAGAGACTTTTACTGTGAAAACCACTCAACTTTACATTGTTTCAACACTAAAATATCTGTGGTGAACACACCAATTTTCGTGTTAAAACAAAAAAAAAAAAGGTTTTTGTTTAAAATGCCTCCCAAATGAAATTCTTTTTTAGGACCTTAAAAAGCCACAGAGCTGCTGTGATCCATACAATTAAATGTGCAAAGCTTGAATTCAGTTGAATTGATTTAGTAACTTATTTTGTTTAGTTTTCCCCATTCCTTCTTTATGAAACGTCCGCACAATGCTTCACAGTGACAGACGCAGGAAACGCAAAAGGATTGAGTGACTTTATATAGCCAAAAAACAAACCAAACAAGGTTTCTGCACATAATTCATAAGTTTATGCGCGCAATCAGCTGAAGGAGGCTTAACCTGGGGGGGTTATGAGAAAGAGAGCATCTCTACCTCCACACACACACTCACACACACACACACACACCCCTCCTCTCTCCTGTTTTCCTCCTCCTCCCCCCGGAGAGAAAGGGTTAATTGGAGTAGGAATTTCATCGCACATCTGTCAGATTTTTAAGGCCGTGACGCACTGAAAGCTGGGAGTCAATGCGAGCAAAGGGAGGAGGAGGAGGAGGAGAAAGAGTTGGTGGAGAGATCGATGAAGTGGCAGGCAGAGAGGCAAGAGGAGGAGGAGGAGGAAAATCTCACGAGATAATGAAAGAAAAAGAGAAGTGCTGCTAACAGAGCGAAAACACGGAGCGTGGACCCGGAGATTGTCTTAAAAAACAAAAAAAAACAGAGATTTTCATCTAGATCCGTTTATCCTGTTTTGTATTTTTCATCTTGTTTCCTCCGTTTGTTGCGCTGTGCGTGTTTTTTGGTGGATGTAGCACCCCGGGGCGCAGCGGACCAATTGTGTGAATCTGTAGGTCTGCTCAGCGACACAGTGGGAGAAATGCGCAGGGCGGACAGCAGCCGTGGATGCGCTCCGACAAGCGGGTAGAATTAAGGTAGGATTTTTGGTTTTCAAACAGCAAATGTTGGCGATAATGTTTGGAAGGTAAAACGTCTCCCATTGGTTATTTGCAGCGCATAGAGTCTGTGCCTCCTTACAGATATCACTTTGCGTACAGCTGCAGGAAAATCGCATTAATTTACGAGATGAGACGAGGATGAAATCAATAAGTTCTCAAATGGGGGATTTCTCCTGGAATGTGTGCAGAATTGAAGTCTTTTAATGATTGCTTATATTATTTTTATTGTTTACTATCAAAATGTGTGAAATGTCAGTAAGAATAAGAGAAAGGCAATGTTGTTATTTTTTTTTCCTCAGTGCATCGGATCAATGTTTAAATTTAGTAGGTAACATCCATCCGCTGTCTTGTCGCACGCAGGCACAAAAGCGACCGAGGCTCCAGCGGGAGACCCCAGCTGAGCACCACAGACACAAACAGATGCACAAGTGAGAATAAAATAAGACATCGAGACTCTCCATGCTGTTCAAAAGTCGTTTTCTGGGACTTTGAGGGAGTTTGAAGACACTAATTAATGTTATCAGATAATTAATTAGAGACCCCGTAAGCCTGGAAATCAATTAATTCACAAATCAATAAATCCATAGTCTGGTGTAACAAGAGACCTTCCAGACTGTTGACCTGGCTGTTGAACAACAATAACAAAGAGAGAGCAACAGCATAGTGGCAAGAAACACAGATTTATTTGCTGAAATTGAAGATGGATGGGGGTCTAGGGGAGATGTCCCTGCACAGCCACTCTGATCTGGCTCACAGCCAGGATGGTAGGGCCATGCTGCACACACGGGACCTCTCGGCTGCCTTCCCCAGGCCTTCCCTCGGGAGCTCCTCCATGTCTCTGGAACCCGAGCCCCGTCCATCAGGATACGACCACTCCATGTCGGCTCTAGGCTACAGCGGCGACTCCCCGTCCAGTTCTGGGAGCACCTACACCACCCTAACCCCTCTGCAGCCATTTGATGACAAGTTCCACCACCACCATCACCACCATCACCCCTGCCTCCCTGTCAGCAATGTCATCGGCAGCTTCACCCTCATGCGAGAGGATCGAGGCCTCGGCACCAACTTCTACAATCCGTATGGAAAGGAGCTGGCTATGACACAAAGCCTGACACCCCCCACCACCGGTTCAGGCCTGAGCTCCTCCATGCATGGCTACGGCAGTCTAGGCAACAGTCCCAATGGCAACGGTGGACAGATGCTCCACAGCGGCTATGAGGTCCACGGAGGGGGTCTCTTCTGTCGGGCGTCAGATTTTGGTCGAGAGATGTCACCCCCAGGACTGGGAGGTGGCGATGTGTCCATCGGGCATCAGCTGAACAAGATAGAGGCTCACCAGCACACCCCTAACCACCACCCTCACATCTACAGCCAGCATTACCAACCTCACCATCACCCGGGCCAGCAATCATCCAAGATGGGTGAGCACCTGCACTCCTCGTCGCCCGCCTCATCCTCACCCGGCGAGGGCATGCTTCCAGGCTCGCAGGGGGGCGGAGGCGGGGAAGAGATCAACACCCGGGACGTGGCCCAGAGGATCATCACAGAGCTGAAGAGGTACAGCATCCCCCAAGCTATCTTTGCGGAAAGAGTCCTGTGTAGGTCACAGGGCACGCTGTCTGACCTCCTGAGGAACCCCAAGCCCTGGGGCAAGCTGAAGTCTGGACGTGAGACCTTCAAGAGGATGTCTCGTTGGCTGCAGGAGCCAGAGTTTCAAAGAATGGCCTCACTTCGGCTGGAGGGTAAGATCTGGCTTTGCTCTCTGTATGCCTCACACATGCACCCTCACACTCAAACAAAAATACACTCTTTCCTCCTGTTTCCCCAAACGCCAGCCTTCTTTGTGTCTTCCAAAAAAATCTTCCTCAGTAGTGATCAGTATGCAGCTCAGGTTGACACATGAGGAAAAGCAAAAAGCATCATACGGATGTTTCGGTTTTTCACATTGAGAACGAAGCCCTGGCTTGTCTGTAGCCTCATAAGGTATTGATAATAACAACATCCAGGACATCGTGAGGGAGAAAGGGATCATATGTGCTATTCCTTTGTTTATTGTGCTCCCAAACATCAGCTATTGATTTGTACAGTAGCTACAACATAAGAAAAAAGGGCTCAGACATTTGCCCTCCTCTCCAATGAACCATGAAGATCAGCCAGAGCAGCGTTTGGAAATTTAATCGCTTTCAAGCCCACAAAATAATTTGCACAAGGTATACCGTTTTGGAGCGATTGATTAATTTCAACGGTGATTTATATCTGTTCAGCGCCTGCCTGAAGTTGACTTGGCGAGGCACCTGATGCAAATCACTCTTGAGCTTGTGCCAGACGTGTTTTATCAACGTCGCCACTGAGGCAATTACTGTGAGACTAAATACAAACGTTCTTCTCATGGAAAGCAGTTCCCTATAGATTAGGAAGA
Source organism: Cyprinodon variegatus (assembly GCF_000732505.1). Classification (NCBI taxonomy): domain Eukaryota; kingdom Metazoa; phylum Chordata; class Actinopteri; order Cyprinodontiformes; family Cyprinodontidae; genus Cyprinodon; species Cyprinodon variegatus. Next base: position 3,322,902 of record NW_015150453.1, on the reverse strand, counting down.
AAGAGACGGTCTCAGCAGGTCTGTGATGATTTGGTGGAAAAATAAATTCAGGATTTTTCTGTGTGTTTGTGTGTTTAATGGCAGGAGATGAAAACAGATTGCGTTCTTAGATTTAAAAAAAATCACCTTTGCTTTTGTGTTTTTCAGACAATTCTCCAGTCATTTACTTTTTGCCCACATGGTAGTGTTTGTACAAATCAAAAAGATCTCTTTTTTTTTTTTGAAAGGCATATTGTAATCTGCTGCTTGACATTTAATATTCTTCTGGGACATGGATTGAAGACACGACAGCACGCTGTACAGTGCTGTGTTACAGTGTTGTCCCTCCGCAGGGATGGGGGCCCATCTGATACACGCAGTAGAGAGAAATCCAAGTGAGTGCAGTAATATGAGATGAGCAAAGATGAGTGTGTGTGTGTGTGTGTGTCTGCTCACTGCAGGGGTCTGTGAGCTGTACGAGTGTACGAGCCCGCCCGGTTCATCACTGCCTTTTTCGCTCTCTGTCAGCAGCTCGACTGATTAAGCCCAACAACACAATGGGGTTCATAGGTAATGATTGTGCGCTCTTGCAATCCCTTCACAATTATTGATCTTTGATTGTTCAACTCTGAGAGCACATGTGTACATCCTCTATTCAGCAAAACGTTAGGGCAATCACCGCTAAAGCTCTTATCTGGAGAAGAGTTATCTCAGGGTTTGTTCTGTAATTTGGGTAAAGTGTCTGCTTGTTTAATCCAATCCTGGATAGTGTAGAGACTTTCCATGCAAAATTCCCTTTGACTGTTTTGTATAGATGAGTCCATCATGAGGAAAAGCGATTCAGCCCATTGTTCTTTTTTCAGCAGAAACCCAACAAAGTTCCCTCTTCTTTATTTGCAACATACCTTCCTTCATCTTTTCAAATACAAACATTATTTCAATGAGTCGGAGCGCCATGTCTGAGCAGCCGATCAATCAGACTCATAAAAAATTAAAGCCTACACAGAGAGGTGTTTTAATGTTTGACATTGCCCCTCTCTCCCTCTGCTCCCACACACTCTAAAACTGCATATTTAGTTCCTGGCAAAGCCACAATTTAGACAGCTCGGCACTTTTCTACATAACCTACTTTCCGTAGGGGGTTGTTGTTTTTTTTCTCCCCCTCCCCACCCACTCTCCCAGCCAACCCCCTTTTGTTTAATTACAAGCCGTTATTGATTTCCATGGGAAAGAGCAGCACGCTTTGCCCACACACACCTTGGCCACATCGGCGAATCGAGACTGGAATTAGAATGCGTGATGCCCTGTGCTCTCCAGTCTGAAGGTATAGCTCAAGTGCTTTCTGATCCACGCCTCAAGTTTTAAGATCATCCCCTCCTTAATACAGCTGTTGCCTAAATACATAGAAGGCCCTTTAGAGTGTGCCGGAAGCACTAACTTAATTCAGGAACAGCGTTAACAGTTATAACAGTGTGTCTCCTTTTGGAGAGCTCCTCTATGCTTGACACACTGTAATTATGGAATGCTCTCGCTGACATTTTGTCCTTTCAAATAACCGTCTTTCTGCAGAGACCCTTTGCAAAACATGGAAGAGATGATCCCTCGGATTTATCTGCAGTATCTTGTTTGTGTGCATGGATTTCTGCACTGTACATGAGCTGCGTCTTCAGGCCAACCCCAGGCTGTAGAGTAGGCAATCAGGATTTAGCTGGAGAAGAAGGCATGATAAAGACCTTACAGCTCCGCCACTTAAAGTCAAGCAGAGGATCACAGACAATAACTTTAAAGATGATGGCCGAAGCCCTTCACTAAAGGTCTGAATGAAAAAGAAAGGTCAATGCGGTTTACGCGTTGGCTCAACCTCTGCACAACCCCCAACAGCAATGAAAACCGCATCTAGCTCTCGCTGTGTACAGTTCACTTTCAGCTGGCGAAGCTCAAAGGTCAAACCCCATTTCATTTGCATATCAGGAATTGCAAACAGGGTCTGTCATGGCATTGGCCGTGCAGCATCCAGCAAATAGCTGCTTTCGCTGCTGTTGTTTTTTTTTTTTCTTGTATCCGACTGTTGCAGCTTCCCCCACTCCAGTGCTGAAAGGGTTAACCAGCCTCTGTGGGTCGAGAAGTCTGAGCTGCACAGATTTAATCAATAATTTCTATCAGCCCCTGGCCCAAGAAATCAGCAGGGGGTGGGCTGGGGATGGGGAGTGGTGGGGGGGATGCATGGAGGCTGGGAGGGGTTCTAGCCGAAAGGGGGGGCAGCGTAGGTTTGGACGCCGGGGGGTAGGGAAAGGACTTTCGATCACGTTTCAGCAACACGAGACAGGAGCATACATCATGATTAGGGGCTGTTCCCACGATCATAAGGAGCCTATAGGGGAATATTTATATCTCCAGGAGTAGCCCCGGTGCCAGAGATTTATAGCATGGTAATTGTGAGCCTTTTACACATGATTACAGCATAAGGAAGCATTTACTTAATGGCTGCTGTTATGATTGTCTGTGAGGCAGAGCGGCGAGGACGGGATGGAGGAAGAGAGCGGCAGGACAGAGCGACTCCTCCAACAAGCCATAAATCGTAGCTACAAGCAAGGCAGTCTACACTATCATGTCATTCCTTGCATCACTACGTGAACCGAGTGTACCACCCTATACACTATATGCCCAACCCCCCCCCAACCAACAAGTATTGACAGTAAAAATGGTGTAACAGCAGTAAAAAAAAAAGGAGTAGCCTTTGCACACACACAAAAAGAAAATGTACCTCCGGTGATATTGACACGCTGTTGACATCTCGGCCTGCTCAGATTTTAATGAGACGTGGTTCGATAACTCTCAGAAATGCAAACGAGCTCTTGATGCCGTAAAAGCTTAACAGACTCATGTAATCTCAAGTTGACAAGACCGCATCCCCAAGTCAAAACATTTCCGTCAGATAACGATTCTGAAGTTGAACGTTCACATGAAATGTGTAATTCAGATTAATTCATGTCTGGTTTAGTTTCACAAACTTAGTTCGACCAAAAAGCCCCCAGAGATGCATAAAGTGCACTGCGACAGCACTCGTCTAGAAAATGGGAAAGTTGGCAGAGTAGGGGGGTCATGATTGTTTCTCAAGCACCCTGCTAATGAGAGAAATTTGCTGGTGCGGGTCGGAGGAGTGAAGTGTTGGTCATACAGTAAACACCATCAGCAGCAGCAGCCTTGAGATGTTTCTCAATGGGAAGCTGTAGACCAATCAATTGGACGTGTCAGAGCTGTTATGAGAGAAAAAGGCAGGTTCAGTGGTTTATAAAATCTATGTTTGTAGCATGTGTGTACCGAATTGAGTGTCTGTGTGTTAGAGTTGAAAGGAGGTTAAGGTTATTACTTGCTGATATCTCCATCTTGCAAAAGCCTTTCTGTAAGCAGCAAAACTCCTTATTAAAAATGTTTGGCTTTCCTTTCTTGAAAGACAAACAAATGAAAAAAAAAGTACCTCGAAAATCAGAGTGATTTCACTTTAAGGTTGTTTTTTAATATATATATAATTCTCAAATTTAATAAGCAAGAAATTTAATTTAAATTAATTTTATGTTTTAATTTTTTAATTATATATTTTAAGTTAAGACCAAAAGCTGTTTGATCTGATAATTAGATTGCTTTTTTGTTTTTAATTTTCTATTGTTTTCCAATTGTTTTTTTAATATTTCTCACATTTAAAAAGATAGGAAAATATCTATTACGGTATACATATCTGATGACTTATTTGGGTCTTGGCCTGCATGTTTGCTCTGCTGTTTTTTGTACTTTGCTGCTTACTCCCAACAAATGCATCTGATACCATCAGCAGAACAACCACGCAGTGCTGATTGAATCCCCTTAAAAGTGTGCATTTAGGTAATTGTGTGACTTTCGTAAATATGTTTCAGCTCACTTAAGGCATTTAAACACCCTGGGCAATGCCGACTCTGCTTGTTCACCCCCTGATGTCATCCTGCCTAAACAGAAAATAAATGAGTTCCGCTTTAAAGTGATTATTACTCACTCACCGGCGCCACATGTAAATGACTTTTATGTGAAACTAATGATGCTGTAGCTTCCACTGAGGAGGAAAGAGGAGGAAGAGAGGAAGTGGAAGAGAGAAGTGGAGGAAGGGGTGGTGGTGGGGAGTTGGCTCGGTAAACAAAGGCAGAGGTTGGTGATGCGTTTCCTGTAAATACAGAATTACAGCGTGTTGGAGGTGAAGGGTTCAGCGATGGATATGCAGAAAGGAACATGCAGCCAGAATTCAAAATGCACGTCTGAGGCTCAAAATGGATCTGCTCTCAACCCACACACTCTCCGTGTTGCTTCTCATTTCTCGCTGAGCCATGCTGGTTTGTTTGGCAGGGCAATTTTATATATTTTTTTATGTATTTTTTTACTTTCTCATAAGCAAACATTGATTAAAAGATTGTGCTGGAAGCAGCGGTGTTTAACCCAGACCCAAGGTTTTTTTATTTTGATGTAATTGTATTCAAGGCTGACATGGAAAATAATCAAAAACAAATATAGATTCAAACATTAAAATCACCAGAGGATTTTTTTTCACCTCAGTCATTGTTTTTGCTATTTGAGTATCAGGAACTTTAACACTTTAACCAGAAACAATGAATTTTAACATCCTCAACGGACCACGGAGGCAGAAATAAATGAATAAGAATGTGAAAGGTCTAGATAAGCAGTGAAACCATCTAATAATTTTAAAGTATATTTTTCTTTGTTTTGCAACATTGATATATTTTTTTATTAACCTTTAGGTGAAATGTTTGTTTTTAACTTTGCATGCTTGATTTTCTTTAGTTGTGATTTTGAATGGGTTGATTAGCAGTACAAATATTTAAATCCCATTTTAAAGTTTAAATTCTAGTATTTAAAGTCTGTTTTCTCTGATTCTATACTGAGTAAAATATAATTTCTATAGCAGTCCTTCAATTAAGATGACTCTTATTCAGGTAACGCTGTTTTAAAACCACAGCTGGCAAAGTTGGAGCAGCGTGTCTCATACTCATCCGCAGGCTCTATCTGAGCAATTATTTAGCAGCTTGTTATACTTGTCGCTGCATAAAGAGCAGATCTGTAAAAAGTGTCGTATTTAGTGCAGTAAGCATATTAAACATTGCTGTAAAATTAAGGTGATGCTTGTAAGGGTTTTACTTTTCTTAAGCCTCTATAATATTAAATCAAGCAAACTGATAAAATGCATGATAATATTTATTAAGCTAAAGCTTATATTGAAACCCACGATAGATTTAAATATTTCTTTACAGAATTAGTCAAAATAATTGTGTATCTTTTACATTAGATAACAGTTACTTTTTGTGTTAATAGAGCGGTAGATTCATTCATTTCCATCTAAAATGTAACACAACAGAAAATGTTCAAATATCCTTAATCTAGGAAAAAAGAAATATACTAAATACAACAAAGAGAAAATAAAGTAATTCTAGTTGGAGGTAAGTGTTTTTAATATGAAGGAAGCATTCAAGCATGACCTGGTGAATAGCAAGCAACATGAGGCTTTGGTTCCATTTTCCAGATCAGATCTGACTAAAAGGAAAAACCTTGTGCTAAAAGTAATTAAAGAGCCTTAGAAATAAACAATGAAAACATCAAAGCTTTGGCTGGGATGTGCTTTTCGCTTTTTTTTATTTCCCCAGCTGCCACCAGCATCTCACTGGCAACAAGATGTGAAAGATTGAACATCTTGATTCCTCCGCTGCACAATGAAACAAGTTGCTGATTCATCTCTTTCAACTAATCAAAGTTGCTTAGCTAATCTGTTTTCTTTCAACAAATCCACTTTCCCTTAGCTTAATCCATTTGTCCTAGTTAGCCATCCAGTCTGTTAGCCAACCTTTTTTCCCTTTCCTCCCTCCCTCTAATACATCTCTCATCCATGTGCCCGCAGCCTGCAAGCGCAAGGAGCAGGAGCAGAGCAAGCTGGAGCGCAATCAGGGCCCGAAGCGCACCCGGCTGGTGTTCACCGACCTGCAGCGGCGCACGCTCATGGCCATCTTCAGGGAGAACCACCGCCCGACCAAAGAACTGCAGGTCACCATCTCCCAGCAGCTGGGCCTGGAGCTCTCCACAGTCAGCAACTTCTTCATGAACGCCCGCAGACGCAACCTCAACAAGTGGGCCGACGAGGGCCGCCCTTCTTCCACTGGCTCCTCTGGCTCCAGCGTTTCCTCTTCCGCGGTGTCCTGCAGCACCGCGTGATGATGGGGTGTCCTGGAGGTGCGTTGGGGAGGGCGCCGAGAGAACAAGGGGGGCACATGGACTGGTCTAGGGGGAGACCAGGCGTTACAAAATGTCCTCCTCGTTATCAGAAGGAGTGACGGAGCTTTTGCAGATGATTTTATGAAGCAAACCAAAGTCGATTGCCTCTTTGACATGGAAAGAGGCAATGTGTAGAGTGATAAAATTGCAGGATGTGAGGTCCTGCTTGTATAGTCAAGGGTGGGAAGATGAGTAACACCCTCACATAGACACCATCTCATTGCATTATTTTGATTATGTAGATTAGAGATAATGAGGGTATTGCAAATCAGGAGGAAGCATATTTTGATGTACCTTCAATTCTATTCCCATCTCTCCAAACGTGACGAATCAAGAGGTGCCGTTTACTCACACCTGGAGAGCTCCATCGTGTAAGTTTTTAATCACAAGTGTTCACAGTTGTCCAAAGATGTTAATCCGTCCCCCCCAGTTCCCATTTTTCCTCGAGAATCAAGGTGAAAGAGGAAAAAAAGGTTTTTTTCTTCAACCTTTTGATTTTTTGTTTTCTTTTTCATGAAGTCAAGTTCCCCTTTCTTAGCATGTGTTTCCATGGTGATGGTTCCCAGGACTTTTTTGGTGCTGTTTCAAGTGTGGAGCTTGGAATAATAATCAAGGTGGGATTCTGTTAATGTCTGTAAATCCCAGCCGTCAATCATAAACCACCAACGAGAGCATCTGCAGCGTTTTGTCTGAACGGTCTCGCCTTGAATTAATCAGAGGTTTCAGGGGAGACCTTCGACTTGACGCGACGTTATGCCGGCACAGAATCAATAAACACAAGCAGGACGTGGAAACAGACTCGTTGATGCAACCATTTTAGCTTTAAGACTGTCGCTGAGCTTCCAAAGAAAAGCTCCTCAGCCATTTTTGACTCAAAAACCAAGCCACAAAAGAGAGAAGAAAATGTAATTTGAACACTAAAGGTTTCGTACAGAAGAGCTACACCTGACACAGTGTATAGTGAGATTTTAGTATTTTTTTCAGCTCATTTACAAATAACTACTCACCTCTGCACCATTCTGAAGTGTTTTTTTAACAGATGTCTAGAAAATGGAGGAATGTGATCCTTTCTCCCCTTTTTGTACAGATTTCAAGCACATTGCTCTATTTGTAGGAACCATGTTGGAAGTGTGGGGCAGTTATTTTCAGCCCTGCTGGAGGTCATTTTTAAGTTTGTTTTTTATCTGCAAAGGAATGGCTTTAACACGCCTTCTTATAGCCAAAAGCAAAATCAAATCAAGAACATTTAAAATGCAATTTCTGATCTGATTTATGGTATTTATTACTATGTTTGTGTATTTATTGTTTACCTTTTGTTTTCCTCTGTATTTATTTGGCAATTTATTTATGCTATCTATATACTGTAAGTATTTATTTAACGATACTCCGTATGTCTGTGTGAAACTGAAGACTTTTTCTGATGGGCACTTTTAGCTGTAGAATCCCATCGTAATACCAAAGATTAACATTGCCTCCCTGAATGTACGACCAGAATCCCTAAACCCAGTACCTGATCCCGACCCGATCCACCATGTGACGTTCTATCTCTCTACTCTAAAAGGCCTGGCCTTTTCCTCATTTTTTTTTTTGTGTGTTTTTTTGGTAGAATATTGGGGAATTCTTTACTCTTGCAAATGTCTCCGCTATCGTCTCTTAATGCCAAGGTCAAAGCTTGTTTGAATGTGATTATATTTAGGATTAATTTTGCTATAGATAATGATGATGTGGTATCCCATGGGTTCACGAGTTGCTTGTGAAAGTTATATTTAGACCAATACCATGTAGAGGAGTGGGATGAAGCATCTGGAGACCTACCTAAAGCACTGTCTGAGGTCAAATTAGGAGTCCACCTTGGTCACATGCAGACATGCCTGCCGCTGCTTGGCTGAACATGCATGGTTCTGACCACCGTTTCTTTTCACCGTAACTCCTCAGCAGTGCAGCGCAGACCCTCCTGTCTACATCCGATTCAGTGTAAGCTCACCATCCCATACATGCCAAATCCCTCTGACAGGTGTCTCAGTTCCAGCTAAGCATGGGCTCCCAGTATTAATCTTGATTTCTTTTATTTCAAACATACTGAGCAATTATTCCTCAGAAGTATAAATTGTTGAAGTTAAATATATGAAATCCAATCTAACGGACAACATAGAAACACAATGAGTATAAGGTCACATTAGGCCAAGTAGAGACATGCTAGTCGTAGTTTACATGTTAGGACTTAAAATAGGGAAAAATAGTTTTAGTTTATTAAAATCAATTCGGTTTAAATTTTTTAGCTCTAAACTGTGACTATCAGTTGTTGTTTTTTTTTTTTGTAACTTGAAGTATTTCCAAACAACTGAATTTATCTTTTGCGGCAGAAAGATAGACGACTTTAAACCAGCTAATGACATTTCATAGCAACAGGTTGGGGAGGGGCAGAGCTGTGTTACTCTGTTGTCCCTGCTGACTGAGTACATACTGTTAATCCACTGAGTTCTCAGGCATCTTGAACTGTAGAAATAGCATGATGGAAAGTGGTCAAAAACCTAGCCTTGGTACATCCTGATACCGCTAACCAGCCCATGCCTTTTTCCAAAACTGTTTTTTAGAGTTTACTCCTGCTCTTTCATGGGTTTTCATGGATATTAAGAAGTGTTTCTCACTTTCATGGATTCCTCTGTTGTTTCAGTATCTCAACATTTTTCTGCAGGACCTCTGCAGCATCCTTTACCCCCAAGTGTCTAAGACTCTTTCCTAATCGTCTGAATAATTCTGGTATCTAACTTTTTTTACCCAGCTTCCCTGCAATTTTAAAGACATACTGAGCTCATTTCACTGTCATCTAGGTTTTGCTGCAAGGGTTTTTCCAGCTGTCAGCAAACTTCAAGAACCCTTCCTAATGTCCAGGATTTCTTTTGCCGTTTCCGTGATCTTCAGAGGTTCTCTGATCACCTTATGCAGCACAAATGTTTGGATTTCCCACTGTGTTGTTTATTTGGAAGCATAAATCAGGAAACTCACAGAAGACCCCACAGTCTTACCCCCTGAGGAAACGCTTCCAACGATCAGCCTGGCTGACAAGGCCTTTTTCCATCCTGAACCCCTCTCTCATTTTCTCTCTCATTCTCTGTCTTTAACGCTGAAAAGGGGGCGGATCGGTGAAGCCCATTTCACAGCGTGCACTTGAAAGACGAGCGGTCATGAAAGAGGCCATCGACTTTTTCGTGGACTTCAAAGTGGAGGCTTTTTTTATCCTGTCTCGTCTCTGGGTTCCTGGACTGAGGTCTGCTGTTGGCCAGACCTGTGGGCTTTAGGGGGGGCATTCAGAAAGGGGTGGAGGGAGTGGGTGAGACATCAGAGAGGAGGCTGAATCATCCAGGATGAGGATGGTAGTGTGTATGTGTGTAGAAAAAGTAGGATAGAGGGGGGAGTTGTTTGAGGAACAGGAGGTGTTGGAGTACTGGGGCATGGAGCTGAATTAAACTTTAATGAGTGACAATTGTAAGCATGCTGAGGGCTAAGGGGGGGGCAGTGGAAGGGGCGAGTGGTCAAGTCAGTACCAGGGTGAAAAAAATGAAAAGAAAGAAAAAAGCTTAAAGGCTCTTCTGCCGACCCCTGCTTTCCACTGTCATCGTATCAAAGCTGAGGTGACACCTTTCAGGTTTCTCTTTGTCTATCTGACTGGGAGCCTAAAATGGAGAAAGAGCTGTTTGTTTTGAGCCACCTTCTGCTCCATGTCAAGCAGAAAGGATCTTCCTTCTGCTCTGTTAGCAGAGAGGCTGGCAGGTGAGGGGGCTTAGTGCTGCAGGGGATTTCTTCTCCTTTTTAGCCTGCGGCCCCCTCTAGTGTCATCTCCTGAAACTATCAGACAGAAACCTAGAGAGCATGTTGATAGTGAAACGGCAGAATTGAAATCTAATGCTTTATAGAGAACAATAAAAAAAACGTTTTTTGTTTTTTTTAACGAAAAGAAAACCAAAGATTTATGGGTAACTGCTGATTTTTTAACAGTTACCCACAAGAGCTGACCCTAGCACTCAGAGGATTCAAAAAGCACCAGAGGCATTGCTGAGTCTTTATGTTGTAGAAAACAGCTGGAACTGAGAAACTGGCATGAGGCCGTGTCTTCAGATGGAAGTCCTTTGGACTTTGGAAACCCCAGTGTCTCTGTGTCTGTCCTTGCCTTCCCGCCCTGTGTGTACACAAAGACTTTACCCATCTACCTCAACTGTGTGAGTTGTTGTGTGGCAAAGATATTCCTTAACCAAAGAATCCATCCTGTCAGGGTGTCTTTCTGTCTGTCTATCTATCTTATCTATCTATCTTGTCTGTCCATCTGTCTCTTCTTCATGCCTTTTTGCTCCGAACCAAATGTGCTGGAATCAATCCGAAATAGGAGCCTGTACGAGGCTCCCATCCAGCCAAAGCTGAACGCCAGTATGCTAGAGTCCCATTGATCCATGTTCTGTATATATATACATATATATGAAATCATTCTCAAGACCAAAAAAGAAGGAGGTGACAATCTAAGCAAGGAGGTTCTTGCTGTAATCAACGTTGCCTATTCCTTGTTTTCCATAAACTAGAATCATCCCCGTGAATCAAGCCTTCACCCCGAAACCAGTAAAAAGGAAAGTTCAAAGGAGACAGAAGCTATTTTTCCACATTTGTAAGCCACGCGTTCCCTCCCCCTGTTATTTCCAACTGTTTAGTGTAGTTGAAATACTGTTCGATCCCACTGTTGTAAGTAGGAAATAATGAAATTCATACAGAAAGCTTTAACTGAGGACGGGCTGAGGGAAATGTTGGCGCTACCTCAGCTTGGACTCATGGACCCACCATGCTTTACTGTGCCATTCTTGTCCATGTGTTAGACTTAACTAATGAATGTGGCTAACCAACCAAAGGCTTTAAAAAAAAAAAAAAGATACACAACACTTTAAACATCAATCATGGTGGGACGTTTTGTATCAACAACTAAAGAAAAATCCCTTTGAATACCTCATGTGAAAATTGTTTGTTGTGATGTTGCACTAAAAAATAAAAATGACTCATTTGTAACCCAACCTCTGGGCTCCGTCAGCTTTATTCTGTCTTTGCTGGAATTTTTCTGAACTTTTAAGGGCCCCAAAAATGTATTTTACATCCTTTGCTTAAAGAAAATTGTGGGTTGTCTTTTTTTTAAACTAGAAATAGAAGCAGTTATTCATGGTTTGTCTATAGACCATTTGATAATTTAAAAGTACATCACATTAGATTTAAAGGAAAACATACTTTGCTAATTTAATTACAAAATTTAAACCTTTGTGATAATATATTTTTAAGTACTAAACAAAGTATTATATTTTAAGAATGTTCCCCCTTTATTATGGTAAAAGTTAATAAAAATATGAAATTAAATTTATCAGGAATTTGATTATTACACAGGATCTTTTAACACAGGCAACATAGATTATAGAAATAAATGTGCAGAATGATGCCCTGACTGTAAATGAGGAAGACTGGGCTGTATTCATGGAAAGTTATGTGGAAGGAAAACATGTAGTGGAAAAAGGTGCATAAAGGGCTGGAATAGAGAACATGAAATGAGACAGACCTGTACTTAGCCCATCGTCAGAATGTGAACCCTGTCAATAAAAAGATTTCTCAAATGCATTGTCAGATTATAATATCTAAAAGTGATAGTTTCTTAAATTGGGCAGTTCAAACGATGACTCAACTCAACTTTATTTTTAAAGACCTTTAAAACAACCACAGCTGCCTAAAAGAGCTGGACATAGCAGGTAAAGTTAACATTTTATTAAAACAACATAGAAGTTTAAAGGACTAAAACAAATATAATTAAATATAAAATAATAATGAAATATAATAAAATCAATGTAAACAAATAAAACCATATACAAAAAGAACAATAACACTCTGAACAATATATTACTGACTGTTTTATTTGTGTCTTTATTTTGTTGGTAGGTGTGAGTGTGTGTGTGGTTGTGTCTCTGTGTTGCCCTGCTGTGTACTGGGACCTGTCCATGATGAACCTCACTTTGTGCTGATAATCTGCTGGATATACGGACTAGAGATGGAGACAGAACCAGGTGTACAGAGTGTTAACCACAAGTTTACATTTTTTTTTTATTTTTATTGAAGAATGCAAAGTTTTACAATGGGGCATTATGTGATAATTTCTTTCTTTACACAAACAATACGATTTGAAAGTAAAAAACAGATTTTTTTTTTTTTTTTTGGGAGCTGAAAATGATTTATGTTATACAGTTATATTCATTATTGCTCTAATAGTTCTGAGTTCCAGGCTTTGACATCAGAGGCCTGAAGATGTGCTGACACTATAATAGACTGAACTAGATGCTAAAAGGAGGGGACTTCTCTGTGAACGGACTCATTAATGCTTGAATAATTTAATTTGGTGAAGAAATGAACACAAAATATATTATTTTAAGTTTTTTAAATCATTTCAGGACCATTTTTAATTTAAATAAGGGGTCTCAACTCAGATTCTACAGGGCCAGTATCCTGCAACTTTTAGATGGGTCACTGGTTCAATGAACACCTGAATCAAATGGCTAAACTACCTCACTAGCAGAAGTCAAGTTCTGCTAACAAGCTCATACTGGAGTCTGGTGTGTCGAAGCAGACACATCTAAAAGTTGCAGGACAAAGACCCTCAAGGATTTGAGTTTGAGACCCCTGCTTTGTGTGGATTAATTATCCTGTCCAAGGGTTCTTTAGAATCAGGGAATACCACCCTAACTGGCCTGTGGGCACATCAGAGCCGTTATAAAGTCCAGCTTTTTCCACTTAAGGCAGCTAGCCAAAGTAAAACCCATTCTATCAAAACAACATTTTGAAACAGTGATCCATGCATTTGTGCCCACACGGCTGGATTACTGTAACTCACTTTATACAGGGGTCAGTGACTTGTATATTTCCCAACTTCAGAGGGTTCAAAATGCTGCTGCACGTCTTTTAACAGGTACACGAAAATTTGACCACATTTCCCCTGTTTTAGCTTCCTTACACTGGCTGCCAGTACATTTTAGGATTGATTTTAAAATTATTTTATTTGTTTTTAAAACTCTTAATGGCCTTGCTCCTTCTTATCTATCTGAGCTGTTGCATTCTTATACACCCTCCCGTTCCCTCAGGTCAGCTGATCAGTTGCTTCTGAGGGTCCCAAAGACAAAATGCAAGCTCAGAGGAGACCGTGCTTTTTCTGTGGCAGCTCCTAAGCTGTGAAACGGTCTGCCTCTGAGCATAAGACAGGCCTCTTCTCTTGCTGTTTTTAAGTCCCTTCTTAAGACTCATATTTTTTCCTTGGCTTTTGGCACAATTTGAGAGGTTTTACTTTGTTTTATTCTCTTTGAATACTAATTTGTATTTTACACTCGTTTTTTTCTATTTTATAATTTTATTGTATTTTATGATTGTGTACAGCACTTTGGTCCTGTCCGGTGCATAAAGTGCTTCATAAATAAAGTTGGTATGGTATGGTATGGTATGTGGCTATGAAGCCCTATACTTACAAAATTCGGATACATTGAGTACTCTTACTCAATGTTATCAAAAATAACATCTTAACCTTTAAAATACATCAACTGTTGCATAAGACCAAATAAGACAGACTTCTCTCCCTATCTGCTAAATACAGACATCTGCCTAGTAAATCAGAAGCCGTTTTTGATCATTCTAGATAAACTTATCCAAATCTTTGCACTTAATCATTGATTAATTTTCATATAGTATATTATTCACAAATGCTTGTATATGGTGTAGGCCACAGTAAACCAAGGACAAGAGTGGTAAGTTGACAAAAAGTGGCTCTTTTCCAGTTATACTGGCCACTGAAAGCAGATTTAAAAAAGAGCACCTGTTTACACATTTATACTTCATGGACAAATCTGTAAGCAAGTTAGGGTTAAAAGTGCTGACTACGGGCACAATAGCATATGACGGTCAGAAGATATGCTGAAAAGAAAGTGTGCTATTAGTAAAACCAAACGATATTGGGATTTCTGCTTTGAAGTGTTTTATTTCACTGAAAAATATCTACCGGTATCTATGGAAAAAGAACTTGCCTAAAAGTATATACACATCTCATTAATAGGAAATTGTGTCATATGACCACATGTTCTGATTGCATGCATTGGTGCTGAAATCTGTCCACCATCAGTGAAGAGGACACAGTCTGTAACTGGTGTTAACATTAAAGATGGGAGGGTGCCTAATGAGTTGCTATTAATTACTGCGTTATTTGGCTTAATTCATACACTCAACTTCAGCTCTTCAATATAGCTCACATAGACCTGTGATGCACAATAGCAACAGTTTATGAAGACAGGATTAAATAACAGAGTTTATAGTTTATAGAGAGTGAAGCTCTAAGTGGATCAGTTAAAGGGACATTTGGAAACTGCTTTTGCTTATCTTTCATAACCTTTTTGTATTCAGATACAGTGAAGGAAAGTGTGAAGAATTTATTTTAGTTGGTAAAAAGAAACAGACTGTAATTTAAGAGAAATTAGTAAATAGATCTGTTTGTCAATAATCTTACTAAATGCATGTTTATACATGCATTAGAAATATTAGTTAAAATTGGTGTGATATTTCCTTCAAGGAGAGATGAATAAATGGGTTCATATTTTTATTAAGTTTAAGTTTTTTGGTAAAGGCTAGGTGAGACTTGGAAGAACAGTTACTTTTCTTCCTTTTCACTGGTGTTTTTTTCTTTTTTCCCTTTAGCAAGTCTTGTAAAAAAATAGCCCTGAATCACTTTAGTTTTTACTTTTTATAGTAATTTTTTTTTGGCTTTGAAAGGGGGACTTGGCTTTAAAGATGTCCCATAGTAAATTGTTTTCTCTAACGGAGACTTGGTCTTTATTTCTCTAAGAACTCTATAGTTAAATTAAAAAGTGGATTTTCAGACCACCTGTCTTTTATGTATAGGTATAATATTGATTTAATTACACCTAAATGTTAGGACATTTATAGGTGGAAAAATAATTGTATGTAACAAATTCACTTTGAGTATAAAAACTTAAACATCATTTAACAAAGTAAAAAATGGCATTATAAAAGAGTATTTATTATTATCTTTTTACTTTGTTTCAATGTAGATTTATGATTCAAGATACAAAAAAAGAGTAATTAAATAATAAAGTGTTTCAAAGAAAGCAGGGAATGTGTGGCCCTCTTTAGGCACAGTGTACCTTCCAGCTGAGTTTGACCCTCTGCTCTAGTTGGTTCTAACAGGAAAAAAGTTAACTTTTTATTTCTGATTTATTTTTTAAAATATATGCTTTCAGACATTTAAAGGATTTTCAGTCCTTGCCAAAAAATGTCAAAATAGCAGGCTCAAAGCTCTTGATCAATTAATACCAATGTCTTGATATGGCTGCACATCCATGACTTTTTAAAACTAACATTAGTGAAAAAAATTATAAATTATGTTATGGAAACACTGGCGTAGCTTTAAACTGAAGACATCTGAATGGTATTTGAAATGTAAAATGAGTCTCGTGCAAAGTCTCAAAAAAATACAAACTCATGGTTCCTGGAGCCATATCTGAAAAATTAATCTCTCTTTATTTTTTAACAAAAACAAACAATAGTTTCAGTGGATTTAGCATTCATTCTTAAAAAGAATTCCAGTTAACACATGTAGATTAGAAATGTAAAAAGTTTTCGAAACAGATCACGGAAAACCTTTAGGAACAAAGGAACTAAACAAATGTGCTGTTTTCAAGACCTAGTATTTGATTACTTTAGAGATAGAAATGAAAATTTTGTACAGATTATCATCTATTCCCTTTAGTTACATGATGGGGTAGCAGGGATACAGAGCAATCCCACACTGGTTGTTCTTGTTGCGGGCCATCCGAATGTAGCCCTGATCTCCAAAATTTGTTCCCCAGCTGAATGCAAAAGGAGAGAAAAATTAGAAAAAATTGAGTTCTCTTAACATAATGCTCATTTTGAAAATATTTCCAAATTTCTATGAATGATTCTGTTTATGTAAGCTATCAAATAAACGTAAATCCGAACTTGTAACTAATACATTTTGAAGCACAACAAAATATTGCTGTGCTTAAATATATTTTCTCTTTTCTTTGGGAAGAATTCAAAGATGCAGGTTTTGAATGGTGGGACATAATATGCTGAAATTATCATATTAGACAATCCAATTAACATACTGTGCATTCTACTGTTAAATATTACATTATGTGGGCATTGAGTAGAGCTTCAGGGAATCTACTGGAACTGTTTGCATGTTTTTTGAACAATGCATACATATTTATAATTTAGAAATATGTCTATAACACAGAATACTCAGTATATGTCAGTGGATGAGGCTAACAGTTTATCATAATACTAAATACTCTGGTTAATTCTACCAAAATGGTCAATACAATGTAAAGAGGTTATACAATATATATAATTGGAGCATAAGTATTGTCCTTATGCAAACATTACCGCGTTACCAAAATGTTTTTATTCTCTTCTAAATCTGGACAATATTAAAATGTAGGCTAGATAATGAGCATGTATGAGCGTGTTATCAAATTAAAAAAGAAAAGCTTTTGAAATAAACCAGGGAGCAAAGTGCATTTAAAAATACAGTAAACAATTTCTTAAAAACATCAAAAACAACCTTTCTACTAAGTTCACCAAGTTTTGTTTTTCTCACAGACCCTTAATAAGAACTTACGGTAATAAGAAATCACATTTTTTGGCTTTTTCAAGGAATTCTCTGAGGGCTTTATTTCTGTGTGTTGCTTTAAACCATGGCTCATTTTTGATAACTTTGACTCAGACTCAGGACTTTTGAGGCAAAGCCATTACAAGAGCTGATATTTAAATTTTAGGGGGTTTAAGAAA
Organism: Cyprinodon variegatus; assembly: GCF_000732505.1. NCBI lineage: Eukaryota > Metazoa > Chordata > Actinopteri > Cyprinodontiformes > Cyprinodontidae > Cyprinodon > Cyprinodon variegatus. Next base: position 3,305,742 of record NW_015150453.1, on the reverse strand, counting down.
CATCCAAGCTATGTTGTTGTGAATAAAGCAGTTAACAGATGGCATTACAGTTTTGAAAACTTAGAACTAAAAATTATTAGATGACAAACCTAAAGTGAGCACAGAGCCCTTTTTAACTCTGGCAGTTGGGGAACTATTGGTATTTCATGCAGAACTTAGTCAATACTGCTGTGTGTATGTCTGTATTTGGACTAAAGTGTAGTTAATTTGTTCATGATATTCACATTCCTGCTTATTCTTTCATTTTATTAGCTCTAAACCAGTTAAAATGTAAAACAAACAAACCCAGTTTTCCTGTTACTGGATTAGAGTCTTCAGGTGGGTTTGAATCCTACAGAGCAACTGCTGGTTAATCCATTCCATAACTTCTAACTTTTCTCTAAGGCCATTGTACCAGTAAGAAGCTAAAAGGACAGAATTGCTCTCTGACAACAAAGATCTGTTTTATAGTTGAGTAATCACTGCATGGCAGTTATGATGTCTCACCTGTTCTTCACCAGCCAATAATCTTGTCCATTTAGTGTGCCGTAGCCTACAGCTAAGACAGCATGGTTTATATTCTGGGTGCAGGTGGGGTCATCGTAAACTCCTTAAAAGATGAGACACAACAAACAGACATCACTGTCAATTAATCCTTTGGGTAATTAGAACCTGTTATAACTTGAATATTACTGGAATTGAGTACAAAAGGTTAATTAGTAATTTTATATTTATAAAAAAAAAAACAATAATTTGATTACATCTAACGTACCACTTCTGTAGAAAGCAAATCTGGGTCTCTTGGCATCAATAGCCACTGAAATAGGTCCAATAGTTGCAATTGCCTCCTTCAGAGCCTGTTCGTCCCCCTCTGGCAGAAAGCTGTATCGGGAGCAATTGGCTGCTCGAAATGCGGCATTGTACCGACAATCCTGGTCCTAAAATAAAAGGCAAGAAATAAATAATATTGACTGTAAGGCTTAACTAAATTATTGAAAAACTAAATAGAAACAAAAATGTGAACTTCTTTTAAAAATATAATTTGGATTTAGGTGGAATTGCAGCATTAAATAAGCAGTTTATGTATATTGAATGCAGGAGATTTTGGAAATAAATTAAATATAGAAACAATATTTTGAAAATGTCATTAAATGTTGGATTGTTGAGCAAAAAGAAGTTCGTTATTTGTTACCGAGGTTCACCAATACCCTAAAATCATCAAACTCTAACACAGGTTGAATTGATGCAATTGGGAAAGTATAAAGAAACTCTCCCGAGGTTTTTATGGTATTATTAATAAAGACATTCAGAATAATCTGCTTAGAAACTAAAGTTCAACTCTACTTATGAGAGAATTTCCCATCACAAAGTTTGGATTTATTGCTCAGACCTTAGGCAGGCCGCATCTCCTCCTCCACAGAAACAGCAAACCAACTGAAGCCCGGAGGACAAACATGTTGTCTGCTGCGATTAATTTATGTTTCCAAAGAGACGTTAACATAAAACCACAGACAAGTGAAAAGTGTTGCTGTCTAGAGCTTGAAGGGAATGGCTAACTTATTCCTTTTCTTTGCATACATACACCCACATTCTCAATACTTATGAACCAGATTGTCTTTGGTAAAATACATTAATTGGAAATGTAGAGTGAAAAGCACGACATACAAAGAATGCACATAAATTTTGATTCCAATTATCTATTTAAAGTTTTCCATTCTTATTTATAGTTTTCATCTAATAAATGACATATTTTCAAACCCACAAAGACATGGAAAGAAAAGTGTTTCATTATTTGTTTGTTACAAGTAAGAAACAAAAAACAGCTTTATTCAGCCAAGCAGATCAGTTTTCTATTGTAACTCTAAAAAAAAAAGCTGCAGAGATCAAATACATTTCATAAATGTTTTTAATTACTCACCCTTCCTGCATAGGGGTAAGCTTCCTCAGAGTCAATTCCCTGATTATCAATAACATATTGGAAGGCACGACTCATGAATCCTCCATTGCATCCATGGTTACCATATTTGGAGGAACAATCAACCAGATTCTGAGGACTGATGTCACGGAGCTTTCCAGTTTTCTTGGCCAACTGACCCTCCAGGGCCCCTGCAGCACTGAAGGCCCAGCAGGAGCCACATGCACCCTGGATTTAAAAGAAGGCTGAATGTCAAAGTGTAGTGAAACTCATATGTGGCAAATATATTAGCTAAACTGCTTTTGGCTATAATCAAGCAAAAACTTTCTAAACCAACTACAAATGAATGCACGTTGTAAAAGTTAAAAGAAATAGGAAAAAAGCAAATAGAAACAGGTTTTTCAACTTAAATTGAATGAAATATTTAACAAATGTCATTTATACTAAGGGTTTAGTTTCTTTGTGACTATGTGAATCTCTTCTTCCCATTCAAATCTTTTACCTGCATCTTTACGCTTGTGACCAAGCCCTTTTCTCTCCAATCTACTGTATCTGGTACATCAGAGCCTGTTGCCCCTACAAAGGATGAAGGCTCCCTCTGGAGGTCAGTAGGAGGAATAAGTGTGGTATAAAACTGTAGGATCTCCTCTGGACTCTATCAACAAAAAGAAAAGAATATATATAAAAGTTAAGACACACAATAGATATACATAGATTTATTCAGTTGTGAATCCCAGTCCGTCTTTGTAGGCCAATCTCTAGCCATTTTTTTTTTGTGCATCTCTTAAATAGTTAATTGCAGCCAGTTGTTTTGACCCTTAAGAGGTACAGTGATGTTAGGTGATAGATTTGCTTTAAAATACAACAGCGTAGTCCCTCCATGTTTTATTTTAATTGTTTTATTTAACTGTGGAGATATAAAACCTTTCAGAGGACAGTTTACGTACGCTTGCTTTGCTAAATAAATTAAAGACATTATTAAATTTTACTTATCATACTTTGGACGTCCCTCTTATCCAACTACATCTGTTTTGGAGGAAAATAAAGAGCCTAGAGGCACTACAGCATATAATTTAGTTTGCTCAGATTACATAACTCACTTTGAGGAGAAGCTGAGATGATTTTTTCTATTAACTTGCATTATCATACCAGTAAGCTGAAGATCATTTATACTCTGCAGGATTTAGATTTTATTTTCCCATTAAGTTTGTTTCTTCAAGGAAATGAGACGGGATCTCTGAAGAGCATTAAAACACAGTTTAACCACTGAGGACGAGTTTTGCTTGTACACCCCCTAAAGGTCACTAAAGGTCAACATATAGAATCATCTGTAGTGTAGACCAAATATTTATACATAAGCTAAATCTTTAAGCATCTTCAGCTTATAAAATACATCATCCGAAAATAATTTTGAGCCATATCCATAAGATTGTAATTTAATAAACAAACGACCTGAATATAATAGAAGTTTTGCTACCAGTTAACAGATATTTACTGATTAGCCCAAAGAGGCTCACTGTTGTATTGTAGTTTTAGGGAACAAAGGATATATTGCATCAGTAGACAACTGTTTTTAAGCTATGGTAGGTAGGTCTTGGTTTCTTACTTGCTCTTTACCTTGGTTTTATATGTGGAGAATAATTAGAAATATTTTTTTACTAAGATGTCTATCTGAGCAGAAGATAGTTATCCGTCTTATTTGCACTGCAAAAAAGGAAAATCTATACAAGTGTAATAACCTTGAATTCAGCTTTTGGTCTTATAACACTTGTTTTTCAATGTATTTTCTTACTAAGACTAAATATTGTTAAAATTATTTGACTTGTTTTAAGAAAATTCATTTTTTTTTCATCCTAACTAGATAATACAACTAATTCTGTATAGCTTTTTTCTTAAAATAGCACACATTGCACACATTTCGCTTAATTCTGTGACATTTCTAATAAAATGTTAATAAAAAAAAACTTTTTGAAGTTTTTGTCAAGTGTATTTTTCCCATACATTCACTACACCTACAGTAAATAATGAAATTAATTCTAGCTAAGAAAAACAGATTAGTTTTAAGCCTTTAAATGAACTGGTATCAAGTACATTTGCCTTGTTTTTAAGCCTGTTGTACGCTTGTTTTGAGCAATAATTGGTTAGAGGACATTTACTTCTAAGCAATAATGACTAATAAATGAGAATAAATTGCTTAAAATAAGAGAAAAAATCTTAACAAGAAAAAATAGATTTTTCTACTTGATTTAAGTTTTTTGGATGCTTACTACTTGGATATTATGTTCTTGTTTTAAGAAATCTTACCAAGTATCATTTGCTTGCTGCACTGGCAGATTATTTTGCTCAAAATAAGCAATTATTCACTTAAAACACTATATTTTTTCTTATTTCTTAGAAGGCATTTTTGTTGTGTGTCCAGCAGTAAGACATTAATGCTTTTTAAAATCATGTCGTGTCATACTAGGTCAATATATTTTATGATCCTAAATATTTTTCTATCTGGTGACATACATTGTTTTTTGCTTAATACTAATCTATCAAAGTGCTAATATTTTACTTTTTTTTAACTACTACTAAGGAGCTTATTTAGCCCCAATACTAAATGAGTAAAAGTAAAAAGAGGTAATTCTCACAAGGTCTCCCATGAAATTCATGCTCAGATCGTAGCTGTGAAACCCCATTGAAGCCTCCAGGTTATGCGTAGTAATAAGCATCAGGTTCTTCTCCCACAAATCCCTGCGGTGCATGTTCTCCTCCTGAATGCATGATTGGAAAATAAACAGCAAAAGAAGACAAACAGTTTAGTCAAAACGGAGGTTATGAGGAATACAAGCAATTAAAAAAACAGACATTTTGTGTAGTAAATATATTTTTAACACGATTAAATTAAGTTTTCCTGGGCAAACCTAGCTGTTAAACATCTACTGTATGTAGAAAGAAGGTGCATGCATCACTCAGGTGATTTTAGGCCAGTTTAGTCAAACAGACTAACAGACAAGACTCATCATTAAATTCCTTATTTTTTTAAATAAAAAACTCTGCCATTACTATTTAGAGACATAAAAAACAGCCCAACACCATGACGTTACTCCCTTGTAAAGTTTACTATTGATAATATACACTCACCGGCTATTTTATTAGGTACACCTGTCCAACTGCTTGTTAACACTTAATTTCTAAGCAGCCAATCACATGGCGGCAACTCAGTGCATTTAGGCATGTAGACATGGTCAAGACAATCTCCTGCAGTTCAAACCGAGCATCAGTATGGGGAAGAAAGGTGATTTGAGTGACTTTGAACGTGGCATGATTGTTGGTGCCAGAAGGGCTGGTCTGAGTATTTCAGAAACTGCTGATCTACTGGGATTTTCACACACAACCATCTCTAGGGTTTACAGAGAATGGTCCGAAAAAGAAAAAACATCCAGTGAGCGGCAGTTCTGTGGGCGGAAATGCCTTGTTGATGCCAGAGGTCAGAGGAGAATGGCCAGACTGGTTCGAGCTGATAGAAGGGCAACAGTGACTCAAATAACCACCCGTTACAACCAAGGTGGGCAGAAGAGCATCTCTGAACGCACAGTACGTCGAACTTTGAGGCAGATGGGCTACAGCAGCAGAAGACCACACCGGGTGCCACTCCTTTCAGCTAAGAACAGGAAACTGAGGCTACAATTTGCACAAGCTCATCGAAATTGGACAATAGAAGATTGGAAAAACGTTGCCTGGTCTGATGAGTCTCGATTTCTGTTGCGACATTCGGATAGTAGGGTCAGAATTTGGCGTCTACAACATGAAAGCATGGATCCATCCTGCCTTGTATCAACGGTTCAGGCTGGTGGTGGTGGCGTGATGGTGTGGGGAATATTTTCTTGGCACTCTTTGGGCCCCTTGGTACCAATTGAGCATCGTTGCAATGCCACAGCCTACCTGAGTATTGTTGCTGACCATGTCTATCCCTTTATGACCACAATGTACCCAACATCTGATGGCTACTTTCAGCAGGATAATGCGCCATGTCATAAAGCTGGAATCATCTCAGACTGGTTTCTTGAACATGACAATGAGTTCACTGTACTCAAATGGCCTCCACAGTCACCAGATCTCAATCCAATAGAGCATCTTTGGGATGTGGTGGAATGGGAGATTCGCATCATACTCCCTGAGGAATGCTTCCAGCACCTTGTTGAATCTATGCCACGAAGAATTGAGGCAGTTCTGAAGGCAAAAGGGGGTCCAACCCGTTACTAGCATGGGGTACCTAATAAAGTGGCCGGTGAGTGTAGAGTTTGGTAGCTGTCTGTTTGAACTATAGCATCAAGCAATGATATTTAAAAAATATAGCTAAAAAATATTTTCTCGCTTGGGCAAATTTTCCTGTTGCAAATCTTCAGCAGACTTTTCTTCAGCAGTGGAGCCTTATGCAGTGAGCAGCTCTATGTTCTTGTATTCTGTTCTTGCATCTTTGGTATTATTTATCTTTTTTACATCATTACAGTTGCAGGTTTTATCTGAAAATATGTTATTCAAGATCTTTGCTTTGTCCCCAGGGTTGCTGTCTGTAGCATTAGGAGGTTTAGAAATGTCTTCATAAGCAATGGCAGAAGTGTGTTTTGACATGATTGCATATCTTGAGACAGCTCTTAGCGGGCATCGTGTTGACATCACTCTCACGGATTACAGCCGGAAAAGAAACCATTGCAATATTCCACCTCAGTATGTTTTAACCCAAAAAATTGTCACGAGGGTTTTAGTATTGTGGGCTTTAACACATCATATGATGCTTCTTGTGAGGAATCAGTTAGGAATGAATTCACATAACCTGTTATTTACACTGAGGGAGCAGTTATGCTTTTTTAAATATTAACAAAAAGGAGCAGTTTGTTGAGCTTTCTGGGTCTTTTTGCTCATCCTTCGTGCTTTAAACACTTAATCATATTTATACTCAAATTTGTTACACAAAGCAAATTCAATGCACATAGAAATGATAAACTATAAGAGCCGATTTATTTTAATTTCTTTATATATGGGGATTTCTTTAATTATTATCAGTAACTTAATTTTATGTGAACATTAGAATTTTAGCCATAGTAGTAATATATTTATTGACTGATGTCGATGTGTTCAATGTCTGTTTTTTTTTTTCTGAATTATGGTCCATTTAAATTGTCCTTCGACTTTCCAATTTCGGGACAGGAAATTTCAACTGGAGCACCCACGAAAGTCAAGGTCAGAGGTTGGAAAGTCAGGGTATCATACCCAACTTCCCTATTCATGGTGGCTGCTACACACATCAATAGCACATAAAGCCTTCTTACTGCAACTGTTTTTAGCCATCATTTATACTTAACTGATAGTCAGTTTAATACGTATTACATACCAGTGGTTGCACCAGGAAGAACATAACAATAGCTCCACAAATAGATCACTGGAATGCTTTCATAGCGGGAATTACGTCCCTCTGAGTCTTTAGTTTTCGAGGTAAATCGAATGCACCATTATTGGAGGGATTTTCTTGCTAATTTACATTTTCAGTCAATATAGCAATAGCCCCCCTAGTGGTAAGCAGTGTAGTCAGTGTAAGAACATTAAGCTGTACAATTTATCTGATTCATGACTTATGATTTAGTGCAAATTAAAAGTTTATTTGGATCAAGTTTTTGACATCCTAAGTTAAAGATGTTAACTTCCTAGATTGGCCATCCCTCACTTTCATAATTATACACTAAAAACAGTTTGTTTTTTGTTGTTTTTTCAACACTATTTATGACTTTTAAAACATTTTAAAAGTTTTCATTTGTTACTCATGAATGCAACATTTAGACTATTCATGCCTAGGCTGTAATACTCATTCCTGATTCATAAAATTGTTAGTAGATTATTATCAGATATTTTTTTTATATTGCTTAAGAATCCCAATGGGGTCTGTAAAAGGAAAGAATGGGCTTTTTGGTTTGAGTAGGGGGCAGAAATAGGAGCTTATCAAAAACGCAGTCTGTGAAAGAACCGGCATCGCCCTGTTATCTTGAATTGCATACATCATTTTGATACATCTTGCCGTGCGTCTTCTTCCACAGCTCCCAGTGGTTGTCCAGACGACTGTCGAGCGAGACCACTGCTCCCACGCACAGACATGCGAGCAGCAGGCTCCCGAACATCATGCCTGCAAACACACAGACAGAACAGGATGTCATCTGACCTTCGATAAGGCAGATGTGAGCTTTGTTAGGCGAGAAAATAACTTGCCAAGCTAAAAAACAGATGAGCAGCTCTGATATAAAAAACCACACATACCTCTCTTCAGCTGCATAACATGTTTACATCCACACATGCACAGCAATGGTTAAAAATCAATCCCTTGATGTCTAAAATTGAACATAATAAATCTGTCTTTTGTGTTTTTTGCCTTCAAGTGTCAGCAAATGATTAAAAAATACAAAAACTGAGACTGATACTTTGACTATTACACATAAATTAAACAGATTTTTTACATATAAAGATAAAGGATAACATAGGTCTGCAATGAGTGTGTAATAACTGGCATTGGGTTATTGCACACATTGGATGTTTGAGAAACACAAACTGCAATAATAGGCAACAGAGGCTTGAATAAGACCTCTAGCCCATTTAAAAAAAAACTGCTTCAACACAATCTGCATTTTAAAAGAAACATAAATGCTGCATTGCCATATCAATATTTTTTTCTAATCAAGATGTTTACATCTTCTACAAATGCCTCTAATTTTTCTGCAAAATAAAAAGGGTTTTTTTAATAAATGCAGCTTTTTAAAATGGTCTCAGTATAATTTATGTGCGTTCTGAGCTGATGTCTGAAAAACATAATTACATCCCAATAAAGACTATAGATTGACTCTCGAAACAAAAATACAATTTTCAGAAAACGTGCTTTTATTGTGATAAATATTTTCAGCCCCTTTTTAAATTTTCTAATTTTCTTTATCCTCTTCAACCCATTAAAGGCGTTAAGAACGGGCATTTATATATGCACATAGAGCCAAGAATGCTGCAGGAAGAACACACTTGTTTTTTTAGGTTGGTGTAGGAGGAAGTGGTTTTTAAAAGCTAACTTTATGTCTGTCACCAGGTTAAAGGAAACATACTTATAAAATAAAAATTTGTCTAAAATCCTAGTTGTGACACCCTCATGGTGAAACTGTAGCCAAAGCGGGTTAATTGGAATTTTATCAGCTTAGTTTTAAATTTATTCTATTTACTTTTCAAAGAAATGGAAGTAAAATAAATCTGGCAATACATTGTGAACTAAATATTAAAAAGACAACAGCTTTATGTCATCCGAAAGTAATTAAAGGATTTTTTTTAAAGAACATTTTTTTTCTTTTAATTAGCGTGAAAAATAGGAATAATAATTTTTTAAAAATGGCAGACAATTAGTCAGCAAATATTTCTACAAAACTGCAACCTATAGGAATATTGATACCAAAGACACATGATCTGATGTTATATGGTGATGAATAAAAAAAAAAAAAGGGTATACATCATGGGAAGACTTCTTGTGGTTTTAAATGTTGATGTGTTTTCAAAGAAGCCCTTTGAGACTTCCTGTAAACTGAGCTGGATAAGTCATGCTGTTACACCATCAAACCAACTTACATCAGTGTTGGGCAAACTTCTGTCTTTAAAGAAAGTTTGGTGTTAATATATCTGCCAACATGAGTAAAACTGCTTATTTGGACGACTTGTAGTGTTTTGATTTGTAAAGAAAGGACAGAATAGATTTATTTTATTATTCAAAAGATCTAATACATTAAATTTATTAAAACAAAATAGTACTGAGAGCCCTTTTATATAGAAAAGATTATGCTTAATATATATTTTTTATTTATAACATGTTTATTAAAGTCAATAAACACATTAAAGACATCAAACATGAAACATGGAGGATAAACTTTATATCTTACCAGTTTATGTGCAATATTGATTTGAATTAATAGTTCACTTTCATTTTGATGTGTTTAGTTTTAACATTTTCCAAACTGTCTATGTCTCTGACTTTGTTTTGGGTTTATGTGGGTTTGAAAGATCTTCACTGTCAGCAAGTATCACTTCTACAAAATCTAAATGGTAAGAATAATTGCACAAAAAAAAGAAAAAAAAAACCTTGAATAACAGAGCAGTTTGATCTCGTGACCGAATGTGAAACTTATGTTATCAGGAAATGTAAAGCTGCCATCATCTTCATTAAATAGAGACTGTTTCCCTTTTATCTCTCATCTCATAAACTGATGGAGGATAAAAACCTATCAATGTTCTTTGAAAGAGGGCGAGAAGGAAGTGAATATCTTATCTACTGAATCTATAAATTAACAAACTAACTAGAGTTTGTTTAACCTAAAACTGCGCTCACTTTTTAGGATTAAGGCACAATGATAGTGTTGGAGAATTCCAGATGAAATGTAAATATTTTTACTTGTAATTACAGTTAGAGGCGCGCAGTCAAAGCGACCAAATTCCTTGAACTCAAAACACCTGAACACAAAGGAAGACTAAAAAAAGAGAGAGAGAAAGAAAAACATCCAAAATCGAAAGTAAAGCCAGGCGCTCCTCAGATCAGGCTATAAACTGATCCAATATCATATATAATGGCAGCATTTAAGCAGTTAAATCTAAATTAACTGACCTTTCTGAGGTGGATTCATCGCTGTAGAAGTTCAGCTTCCTCCCTCTGTGTGTTCCTGCTTGGTTTTAATGCAGAAATGTCACATGATTTGGCAGCTCTTCCTCTTTCGAAACTGCGTAACACCGATGCGTTTATAGGCGCTTAATTAAAAAGCAGGCGCTCTGCAGACATCAGTCAAATAAAGGAACTGCAAAAACTCTCCAAGATGACATAATAATGGACTGGTACACACTAGGGGTTTCTTACAGATCTTTACTGAAAATTACTAAAATGTATTTTTTATTTTTATGTATTTTATTTGTAAAATTGATTAATGTTTATTTGGAGAACATTTTAAAAATAACTGTTTATTATCATTGATGATGTGTGAGGTTGTTACACCTTACACTGAAAAAAAATTACAAAATTGCATTTACTTAATCATATTTAGTTACTTTAACATAATTGTTTCAAGTTAGCAGGTTAGGACATAAAATAATTATGTTAAAGCAACTAAATATGATTAAGTAGATGCCAAAAGCAGTTGCATTATTTTTTTCAGTGTATTAGTTGCCTGTTGCATGTCAGAACTGATGTTTTAATCTAATTTAGACAGTTCCTCTGTCTGGATATACAGTTATAATCTTCATTCTGGACGTAGCAGAGTTTTGGGAATGAAATATAAATTTTATGCAGGATGATTATTGATAAAAGTAGGTAAGTAGTGGCAAAGGAAAAGTTGTCCGCCTCAGAACTCAAACCTGAAAGAATGGTATACACTATACCTTTTATCTAGAAAGCTTGGATGTTTAAATATATGCATCTATGTGTTAGCAAAGGTTCTAGGAAAAAAAAAATTATCCAGCTGTTTTTGGCATTTACTTAATCATATTTAGTTAGCAGGTTAGGACATAAAACAATTGTGTTAAAGCAACTAAATATGATTAAGTAAATGCCAAAAGCAGTTGCGTTATTTTTTTTCAGTGTATTAGCTGCCTGTTGCATGTCAGAACTGATGTTTTAATCTAATTTAGACAGTTCCTCTGTCTGGATTTACAGTTATAATCTTCATTCTGAACGTAGCAGAGTTTTGGGAATGGAATGAGAGCGGTGTCTTTCAGCTAAGAACAAGGTGTAATATTTTGATAAGGCTGGAGCCATGGATGTCTACTCATCTGCTAACATGTATGATGTAATGATGTGATGATATGGAAGAGGATTAGGGCCAAAGTTAACTGATTTTTACATTTTATTTCAGTTTAATATGGGAAAAAAGTCAGAATTCTTACTTTTTTCTCAGAATTCTGACTGTTTTCTCAGAATTCTGACAGCTAACAAACATGTTAGCATCAAGCCATAGCCATGTCTGTTTTAGAGACTAGCTCTCTTGTTTTAATGACCTTCTGCTCCTCCATTAATGAGGGCACCCCTCAGGCATGTAAAAAGTTGCCTAATTCCGTCATTTTCCACCAATGTGTCACTGGCCACCTCAAACAACTGACATCTTTGTCAGTGAAGCTGAGTGCTTCCAAATCTCTTCCTTCATGGTACCCATCTACATTAAGATCCAAAATTCTGAGATTAAAGTCAGAATTCTGAGATTAAAGTTAGAATTCTGAGAAAAAAGTCAGAATTCTGACTTTCTTTCCCATGTTAAACTCCCATGAAATAGAATTAAAAAATCAGTTAATTTTTTTTTTTCAGTGGCCCTAATCCTCTTCCGTATAATGATGTTACAGACTGGAGATGTATAAAATGCCTCTTTAATTGTTATTCGGGGACCCCCCCTTGGAAGGTGAGCCAAGAGGTGAGCAGCTGCGTTATATAAACTCTAAGCACAGGGGGGGAGCTAGATGGGGGGCCAGAGGTGGCCATAGCAGCCCTTAGCCAATCATTTGGCCACTCCTAACATACCCCCCATAATCAACTGCAATATTCAAAAACTTTTTGTTTTTCATATATTACAATTTTTTTTAATATATATTCATAATTACTTCATAGCAAAAACATTGTGGTTAATTATGTACATCAATATACTAACATTAAAGATGATAAGTACAGAATTCTTGCTCTTTTCAGAACTAGATTTTGTGTTTTATGAGCTGAAGAGAAAATGATGTGTCTCTGCAATCATCTAGGAGTCTTTAGTAAAATCATAGCTATAACTATTAATATCTATTTTAATAACAATTTTAATAAATAATGAATTTATGTTGATATTAATACTTGTAAATATCAATTTTATGCAGGATGATTATTGATAAAAGTAGGTAAGTAGAGACAAAGGAAAAGTTTTCCGCCTCAGAACTCAAACCTGAAAGAATGGTATCCACTTTATACTATAAGCATGGATGTTTAAATATATGCATCTATTTGTTAGCAAAGGTTGCAGGAAAATATAGTTTGTCTCTGAACAGTAGATTGAGGTTTTGGTGCCTATCCATTTTCGGCCACCCCTAAGTGTACATTGGTTATTGCCTGGCCACCCTTATAAAAATTTTCTGGCTACGCCTCTGTCTAAGCAACTTCTCTGATCTGAGAAAGATTACAATTTATATCAAAATCTGTTGTCATGTCTCCTGGTTTTTTAATACATATTACTTATGAAGTGTTATTAAAATAGTTTGTCCTGAGTGATCTATTTTCAGGAAAAAGAACCAGAGAGATAGAGCATCAAGATGCCTACACAGACTCTATCTTTAACATAACAAATAAACTAATTTTGCATCAAGACTATATCTCTTAAAATGTATTTTTGTTGGTTTCATGTAATATCTTGAGATATCTGTTTTTATTATAGTTTTAAGTTGACAAACCGTCTTGCAAAGATACAAAATATACAAAATTATGATGAATTGGTAGCTATATCCTTGTTTTTTTTTAAGAAAAGCCAAAATTTTAATGCAACGAGAAAAGGTCAAGAAGGTCTGTTTAAATGCTCTGAAGGGCAACACAAGCCTCTTCGAAATTCAGCCAACATTCAGCTCCAACTAGAAGAGTCTCTGGACCAAAGTGTGAAGGTCAAGATGAAAAACTGACCTCAAAGTGAAGTGGATGAAAGGTTAGAAGCTAGCAGCATTTCCTGGAGGTCAGGAAGAACTAGGCAGAGGTCTTAAACACAGAAGAAATACAGAAAACATGGTTGAACCATAAGTGTGTTTAGTTTTCAATACATTCAGTGTAATAATATACTATAAATGGTTTGATGTTTCTTAGTTACATTTCTGCCTGACGGCTCATTGTCAGAGTTTTAACTTTGTTTTTTATTACACTGCTTGCCCTGCCCTGCCTGATAGGCAACAATAAATGCTGTGACAGGCTAAAGTTCACGACGTCGTACACCAGAGTTCCACTATTTCCAATAGTGTCACAGCAATGATGCATCAGTTTAAAGCCAGTGATTATGTTGTCTGTTTTAACCAATTTATATTCATTGCAATTTCCTCTTTACATAAATCAGCTATTTGAAGTTTAAACAAATTAATTAATCCTCATATTTGTTTATTAATGGAGTTTTAATTTATTTTTGTTATACATTGTGGCACAAAAAATGAATCTGTTTCAAGCAACTGATTCAGTAGCCTTGTGAGACCATCCTGATCTCCTGAGTTTTCAAGGTTTCGCTCGCTAATCAGTCTGGAGACTCTCCGTTAAAGAAAGTTTGGAGCCGTTCACCAAACGAACGTCCAATCAGCGTTGGCTTTGAGGCGATTGAGGTGTGACGCAACGAGAAGCGTGACAGTTCAGCCTAAAGAACATGGCGGCTTCAGCCGATGAAACTAGCGTTAGCGTGGCTATCGAGCAAGTTTTATCGGAATTACAGAGTATTTCTTCGCTGAAAGAAGAGCAAAACACTGCTCTGGTGGCTTTTCTCAGAGGAAAAGATGTTTTTGCTCTTCTCCCGACTGGTTTCGGCAAGAGTTTGATCTTGTGGTTGTGTTTTCGTCGTCGCTCTGTTAGTACGTCATATGCTTCGTTGATCTGATTGGTTTATTTGGCCCGTCTATCACCAACATAGGCCAATCAGCTAACCAGTATTTTCGCTCCTACCCAAAATTACTTCAACGGAAGGCTTCCAGATGGATATGCGGAGCAAATCCATCTGGCGGAGTCAGGTTAGTGATTCAGAAGATGACAAAAAGAATATTCTGATAACAATTCGTAATCAATCAGCATTTCAAGTCTAAATTGCAACTTCTCACATTGATTGTTAATTTCTTAGATAAATATCCAAGGCTGAAGCATTTTGAAACCAACTTTGGTCACAATCAACTTATTAAGTTGACATTTTCAAGTAAGAGGTGATGCATTACTGCTTGTTTTGCAGAGAATCAAAGCTTTTGTTGTTGATACACTAACACTGTTTGTGTGATCTAAAAATCAGACTATATTTCTAACTATATAGTGACACGTATCCTGCACACAGAAACACATCTCCCGGGGTTTACTATATGTGACATAGAACTGTATACATATGTAAGAATTTTCTCAAAGTGTTGAAAAAAGGTCAGCCATGTAGGAAAGCATGGCCACACGCAGAACACCAACCATGTCTCAGTGAAGCTAAATTTTTCATTCATAAATGTAGATTTGTTTTTTTAAACGAGTTTAAAATATGTATAAAATCATTAAAGATTCTGAAAGGTCCTAAAGCACAAAACATATATGATACCCTAAAACGCTTCCCTACAGAAGTAAACAGCTAAAACAAAGACTGAATTCTCCCCTCATGTTATACTTTCTTATTTTGTTGTATTTATATTATTGTTTTTATTTTAAAATTATCTTATAAATTTCTATTTTGTTTATTTATTTGGTTTTATGTCTCTGATGTTTATGTTAACAGCTCTCTATAGCAAGTCTATGTTATAGATATACTTCAATTTGTGTGAAGAGATGTTCCCCCTGGCTATATTTTCTATGTAACCTGACTTGAAGAAATTAACTCTATGCGGCCATGTTTGTCTGTAAATTCTGAAGTTTTCAATAAAGAAAAAAAAATAAAAAATAAAACATGTCTCAGTAAACCACACCAGCAGCAGCCCTAACCGGACCCTCTTGTTAAGAGAGTCCAACCTGCATGAGAATTTAGATCTACTGTACAACATGTCCTCCCAAAAAGCTTTACATTTCTCCCCTTACTAGCTTTGAATTGATAAATTCATTTGGATAAAGGATGAAACATTTACCCTCAACTAAATGTTCAGCAGAAGAGGAAGTGGACAACATTTATTTTTTTACTGTCATTACATTATTTGACTCCAAAGTAATTGTTACAAAAAAATCTTTAACTACTCTGCTTAAAAGCAAACAGAATGGGTCCTCTCCTCATTGGCTTGTTAGAGAATTTGAGGATTTTTATAAAAAAAAAACTTTATATTTCTGGGATCAGCCAAAAAAGAAGAACAAAATGTTTTTTTTTTAATTCAAACTTAATTTTTTATTCATTACAATAGAAAACACTAGTTTGCATTTCAATCATAGGAAAAGTGCTTGAACCAAAGAACAAAACACATGATCATAAGAAAAAAACCCAGAATATTTATGGGAACTGACTCTCCAGCCACAGGTAGGGAGGAGCTTCCATTGACCAGCAATGTTTTCTTCGTTCTGACCTTTTTCACTCAATGCGACATAAAAACCATGAGGTGCAAACAATGTGATATGTTGTTGTAGTGGTGTCTTAAAGTCAGAGTAAGGTCTCCTTTTCCTCCCTTCTTTTCAGCTCAGATTCTTTTACATGATGGGATAGCTGGCCAGGTTGGCGATGCCACACAGATTGCCACGGTTACGTGCCATCAGGACGTACCCTTTGTTACCCCAGTTCTCTCCCCAGCTGTCGGGACAAAACAAAGAACAGCGTATATTGAACATGGACAGGTGTGAACCAGCGTTTCACTTCATCAGTTTGTCAGAACTGGACATCAACTGACAGACATCCAATCACCAACATAACAGGAAACTCTGCCTTCATTTAGTTTGCACCGAGAGCCACCTGATGCCGTTCAGAAAGCAGGGGATCCTCACCTGTTCTTGACGATCCAGAATTTCTTTCCCCTGGTGTTTACACCGTAGCCAACTGCAAGCACGGCATGATTGATGTCTTCTTTATTGCAGTTGGGGTCATGGTAAATGCCTGGGAACATCAACAAATAAGATATACGCAACTTCTTCCTAAAAGTCCATGAAACTTTTTTTTAGCTTACAACAGAATATGTTTAATTATTTTTTTTTTTTTTTTGTAATTTAATTAATAGATATATTATGTAAAGTATGATAAAAAAATCAACTTTCTGTTTCTATGTTTAACAAACATTAAAGTCATAGATTTGAAAATGTCATCTCAGCTGTAACTGACCTCGCTGGTAGAACTGGAAGGTGGGCTGGGTGGCGTCGATGCCCACAGACACTGGGCCCACTTTGAAGAGTGCCACTGCCAGCGCTCGCTCATTACCTTTTGGCACTTCTTTGTAGCCTTTGATCTGGGCAGCCATGCCTGACGAGTTGTAGCGGCAAGGCTGGTCCTGCAGACACAGCACAATAAGAGGAAGTCTTGAATTAGCTGCAGCCTCTTCAAAACTTAACAAAAATATATTATTTAGCTTTATGCAGTCATAAATAGGTGGAGGAATTCCTAACAAATACATATTTTTGAAAAGGGTTTTTTTAATATGAAGTTTCAAAATAAAAGTATAGAGTCACACCCACAAAACCTGATTGATCACATTCCGAAAGCTCAAACAATTAAACTCCCTGGAATTACAGAAGAGGAAAAGTTTGTTTGCTTGTGGGAAATTTCTTTCTCATAATCGACAGCCAGTCACGAACTCGGTCACGTGTTATCTTATGTTTTACTTATTTTTTATTTTTTTTCCTGCTTATGTAAGATTAAGACATGCGAATTGGTCAGCGTGCCAATGTGACAGACAAAAGGAAAACTGTTGACCTTTACAGTTTCACTCTGAATATGAACCTTACTGCTAGAAAAAAAAAAACAGTAACCTTTTCCTCTTTCAGTGAAGACATTCAAAACCACAAAACAAAGGTAATCAGAAATAACCAAGTTGGGTTTAAACAAAATCAAAGCAAAGCTTGATCATCTTTGAAAGATTCCTCCAAAGCTTCATTAATTATACATATAAATGTAAGCAAGGTAAACATGTTTTGAAAAACTCTTAGAGATCTAATTGTTCGCTTGGTGCAAAAATGATTTCTTTGTTTATAGACACAACTTTCTGCATTGCAGAGATGGACATTGTCACTTTTCTCACCTGTCCAACATATGGGTAGGCTTCCTCAGAGTCGATGCCTCCGTTTTCCTCCACATAATTGAAGGCGTTGGTCATGTACCCTCCTCCACAGCCGTCATTCTCCTTGACACAGTCCACCAGGTTCTGAGGGCTGAGGTCAATCAGCTGACCTGTCTTCTTGGCCAGCTGGCCCTCAAGTGCCCCGGCAGAACTGAAGGCCCAGCAGGAGCCGCAGGAGCCCTGGTATTAGGAATATGACAGAGAGCACATGTTTAATTAAATGATTCTCATTCTGCTGTTCAGAATTATGCTTTTTAACCTGAGCTTCTGTAACAAAAAGAGCAAAGATGAAAACCTTTAGTCAGCAAGTAACTTTGTGCTGTTTAAATATAAAAATAATCAGCACCAATTATTGTGATGATTGTTGTTGCTAATTTAAATAATTTAAAAAAAATCGGATTTTTCTAAATAAAACAAAGTCAAGCACAAAGAAAGATTTTTTTTTCTTTCAGAAAGCAGTGGTTGCATTCTACTGCCTGACCGTTAGAGGGCAGAGTTGGATAATACATTTTGCTTCAGATTAAAGCTAGCCTTTGCAATAAGAATTCAAATTGATTTTGTGTTGGTTTTGTGCATGAATATTTAAGTGCATATCTCTGGTACTGTATGTATCAAACAATTAAATAGATTTAAGTCTATCATCCTTATGGACGTAGCTCAAAATGTTCAAATCAACAAAAAGCTTCAAAGAATAATGCTGTTTGCAGTGACTCCGCCCTGAAATTGTAAATTTCCACTGATAATTTAACCATATATTTCTAAACCGCTCATTCTCTGCACAAAGATCCTTTTAATAAGCGCAGCCACATTCACGTGTTGCACTGATCAGACTTTTTGGAAACAAACAATATAAAAATGTGTTATATTCGAACAAAGAAAAAAAAATCAAGTCATAAGAAGCTGCTGAGGATGAAGCAGCAGAGCTGTTAAGATGCAAAAACTGCAGCCATAATGTTGAATAATTCATGAACAGGAAGAAAAGGAGACGCTTAGCACAACCTAGTTATACAGCATCTGCAGTAGCGAAACCTAACCACCAGGGGGCATAACATTTTAATTTTTTAGTAAGACACTTGGTAAATAAGTTAAATTCCTCATCTTAGAGTTAATGAATCTAAATCAAAACATTAAAATAGTAAAGAATGATAGCAAGTTTCATCTTAAAGCAAAACATCCCTGAGTACTTAGAATGATTTACATTAAACTGGTTATTTCCCCTAAAAATCAACCATGGAGGATTTTATAGGAAAGATTTTCTATAAGTTTGTCTTTCGGTTATTTCTTGGCATCTTTATTTGTTAGTTATTAAACTGGGAAGAGATTTAGTATTAAATGTTTACCTGAAAAGTTTAGCATAACTTTAAACAAAATGCATGACCTAAATATTTATAGGTCCCCAGAAAATAAGCTGTTTTACACATTCTCTGTAATTATGTTTTTAGCATCTTTTTATTCTTTTACATAAAACAAACAGTATTGTATGAAAATAGAATTATTTGCATGAAACATGACAGAAAGAATATTCAGCGACCTGTTTGCCCAGTTTATCTCAAACCAGCTGTGATGTTTAACATGGTATTTTTCAGATGCTAATCTGACTGCTCATGGGAACCACAGATGTCTGCCATATTTCCCTCTGTGTTGTCCACTTCCTCTTCTGCTGAACAATTATTTGCATAAATAACCACTGGCTGTTCAATCCTCTCATGATGACTAATTAGGTTTTATAATCACAGCCTGGTCTTTGTTTCTGAAATCCATTAGCGAAGAGCGCAGGCCCTCTCTGTTATATGGGTGGCCCCAGACTGTGATAATGGCTTCTAACAACATCTATAGAGTAAACGATAGTTCCAGCTGGAAATATGTATTTCCAGGTATTTCTGAGGTTGTTGAAAATATTATTCACTTCCACTTCCCTTTGAAAGCTGAAAAGCCTCTGTTCTACACAGGTCATGAAAGCCTGCTGACGATTTTCTATTCTATCTGTAACACCTTTTAAGGGGATTTCACATTTAGTTCCAACAATTTATTTGCATTCTTTTTACTTCCCATACAAATTCCCTCTAAATCATCCACTGGATTCCATACCAATCGACATTTCTAGGTCTTTTAAATTCTTTTTTACGTAGACAAAAATTGTGAACAGACTAGGCACATCCCGCCGGGAGGAGGCCCAGGACACGCTGGAGGGACTATGTCTGTCGGCTGAACGCCTCAGGCTTCCCTCTAGTGAATCTGAACGAGGTATCTGGGGGGAAAGCGAAGTCTGGGCATGTCTGCTGAGACTGCTGTCCCCACGACCCCCTTCCAGATAAGTGGGAGACAAGTACAAATAAACAGCTTCTCACCTTCAGATAATAATTTCCTATTTCAGATACAAACACACTGGTTTTGATTAAAGCCATTAAGCAGCAACACAAAAAACAAAAACATTTTTCACCAGATCCACACCATTATTTTGGATTAGTCAACAGCAGCTTCCATTGGGGCATAAATAATTTGCAAACAAAGGTACAGTTATGCAGTTTTGCTGCTCTAAAGTAACTCATCATTAACTGCAAAGTTGATGATCAACAGATTTCTCAAACTGTCGGTCTTTTGAGTCACGTTGCAATTTAATTGAGACACAGGGAATCTGTGTTTCCCTCCATAGCTTAAAAAAGAACAAATAAATCCATCTGTGATTCAAATGCATCTCTTTTCCTATTCCATTTTAATCATCATAAGATTGTTTTTACTGCCTTGATCCTCATAATGTGGAGATGTAGCCCTAGCACTGACTCTCTCGTTGCAAGTTTGTTATGATGTATATCCCTTCATATGAAGAGGTGCTATCTGTCTCTTGTTGGTTTATAAAGGAAGACAGATTATGGTCCAACCAAATACAGCCAATCAATAATAACTGTAAGTCGGAGTGGAAGTGTGTCAAAAGTCACAATGATAAGTTCTTTAGTGGTGGAATTAAGGAAGGAGATAAGGAAAGGAAGCAGGATGCTTCCTATCGATAGTTCATTTAGCAAGAGGAGCTCCTGCCATTTGTATCAGGAGGTTAAGAACTATATATGTCACAGAATTGATAAAAAATAAATTATTTTTTTACTGTACTGTGTGTGACACATGCTAATGTATACCCCTTCATATGTGTTTGGTTTTATAATGGAGAGCTTCAGTAAGTTGCTGCATTTGTCTTTTTTCCAGAAGGATGCTTGACTAGCATCATCCATGTGATTTAATGATGTGGGAAAGGATAAAGGGGATAAAGGATAAATCATCAGCTGATGTCATTTAAAGATCAAAGTTACCACCAGTTGCCATAGTTACCATAGGTACCACAGAATACATGTCAGATTAAATAATACTACTGTTTTTTTTCATCTTTTCTCCTTTTTTTCCTGTTTTCCTTTCCTGTTCTACTTAAATTGCAGTGTCTGCAATTTAAAACTCCCTGTAAAACTCCCTGCATGAATTATAATAAAGCTATATATATATATATA